>NW_025336010.1:6504617-6655978 GCF_004798865.1 Varanus komodoensis | reverse complement strand
ATGTTTATCTTTGGTGCGTGTTATTTTTATTTGTTTTCCTTGTTTCCAAGGCTCATCAGGAAGATGTCAAGAAAAGGTTCCGTCCCATTGAAAAGCTCAAGGAAGAGTTCAGAGAGATCAATTTGCAGCTAGAAACAGATTTTGAAATTATGTTTAAATTAATCAACAAATTCAACAGCTCTGCTTCCACACTAGAAGAGAAAATAACAGCACTTTATGATCTAGAATACTATGTTCATCAGGTAGGAAGGGTCTGTATTCTGGGAAAGTGGAATCACAGGTCTCTTGCCATGCCATAAGCTATAGAATCTCTCTGACAATCAGCTTCTTCTCACATGATATTCTTACCTGTGGACATTCTAACTGTGAACATTAAACTTGTAAGGGAAAATTGGCTGTTGTGTATGCAATTGGGAAAGTGGGTTGGAAACATTTGGAAGCTGCCATATTTCAGTAGTTCTAACATATGTCCAAAAACTCTCCTAACGAATGTGGTGTAAGTTTGCCAAATTCTCCTCAAACCCAACAAGGATCTTTATTTTGTGCTAGCATTTCTCAAAATTCAGGGTAATCCTTGGGCCATACAAAATAATGTGGTAAGAATCACCTCCTAAGCATGTACTTCTTCCATTGCTGCTGAATAACCAAGGCTCACATTAACTTTCCTGTACCTGGAGGAGAGGCTTTTGGGTTCCACAATACAACTTTGAGAGCTGACACCTGCCACTTTTTAATTTAAGTGATGGGTTCTTTGTTTGTCCAGCTGGTGTTTTCCTTTAGGTTTGCAAACCCACAAACAATTAGTCAAAAGGTGGTTATACTGAAATCAGCAGGTCTTAAAGGTGAATTTTGGAAGTTCTTCCTAGGGCAAAACACCTCGTGAATTTCAAGGAAAGTGAAAATAATTCTCAGGAGTGCTCCATATGTCCTCTGTCAATTTTTTTTTTTTTTATTTCTAAGCCAGGTTTAAGCCTCGTTTGTAATCATTGACTCTTGTACCCCAATCATATTTAGCTCAGTTAGCTTTCATCCTCTTCTCTATTCCCTCCTCTGATATGTTTGTGTGCTCCCACACTATGCCTCCTTCTTGCTTTTCTTTCATATGCTAAGCTGACTGGTCTCCTCTGGTGATCAGTTTTCTGTACTAGCTCCCTGTTTTGGCCTCATTCTTTTGTCTTTGTTACAGCTGGAAGTCACTCTTCCAGAACACAAGTGCTGTGTCTGCAGTCCGGACGCAGCATTACATCCATGGCCTTGCCTATGCTTTGAGCAAAAGTACTGTTAGCATCATTTTTCTTATTAGAAAGTTCCTCTCCTAATTTGTCAAGGCCAGAATTCACCCTCTTTGTTAATGTGTCACATTGTTGGCTCAGCCCTCTTACGATCAATATCCCAAGTTCTCTTTCCACCTCATTTGTTCTAGTTGATTAGTTTCCAGTCAATAATATAAGTGCATATTGTGAGTCCCCTAAGTATTTCTAACTCTCCAACCCTGTCAGGTAAATTAAAACTTTGTACAGGTATAATGTATAACTCCCAGGGTCCATAAAAATGAGCTTCTAAATAAAGGAGAGCTTTATTTTTGTTTGATCGTGTTGTTCCTTCTAGTATGCATATTGCCTGAAGGAGGTTTTAATAAGCTAATCACACTGTATGAACTTTCAGTGCTTCCTTCTCTATTTGATTTTAGCCATGGGGATGGATGCAGAGTTCCTCTGAGTGCTCAGAGGATTATCTCTCTGCAGGAATGGGAGGGGAGTGATTTTCGCCAATTTCTCCTATCTTCTTCCACACTCTGTCCCATCCAGGAAGGCAACTCTATATGGCTGGTGTACTTTCCAGAAGAGGAAGGTTTTGTGATGGAACTGCAGGAGGAGGAAGGGGTTGCTAGAAAAACTGCCTCTCTCCCAAATATGTCCCATCGGGGAGGTTACTTGTTTGTATGAGGCCTTTTGTATATGAAGGGGATAACATCTGGGTCCACCATGCAATAGTCAATACCATATGTTTCCATCTATAAGATGCCCCCATGTATAGAATGCCCCCCACTTTTCTTACCGATCTCCGAGCAAGCAAACTGCTGCCTTGCCACCTCCCTGCGCGCACACCCGCAATTGCATCTATCTCCCCCCACCCAGCGTGCGCATGCACTCTTGGCCTCTGCCTTTCAACTGGCCCCCTGTTGAAAAAGTTTGAGGACCCCTGGGCTACATGCTCTCCACAGCATCAGCTAAAGTCAGTTACACAAGGCTCATGATGATTGGAGAAAACCTGTTAGCTTGTCTCTACAATCAGAAGTTTCACTTGTGAGGCTAGTTTGCAGAGATAAGGTATTGGCAGTTTTGCAACCGCGGTTCTCCTCTTGGCCCCCCTGTGTATAAGATGTCCCTCCATTTTTAGGTAAATATTTTTAAGAAAAAGTATTGTCTTATACACAGAAAAATATGGTACATACTGTGTACATACTGTGTCTTCACATCCAAAATTTCAAATCCAAAATAGGTCAAAAGCATTGTATGGCTTGTTGGGGGGAGACTTCTTTTAACCTCTTTAAGTTGTTCTTCTGGGTATCTGGAACATGTTTTAATCTTGATATACCTTCTTTTGGTCTGCTTTTTGTGGATTCTTTAAATTCTTTTTTGTGCAGAAATTTTCACATGGCTGTGGAATAAAATCTTTTTCCAGGTGGACAATGCAAACGATTTACTTTCCCTTGGTGGGCTACAACTTTTGATTAATGGACTAAACAACACTGAACCACAGATGAAGGAATACATATCATTTGTATTGGGAGCTGCACTGTCTAGGTAAGCATCTAAGGATATGTGTGTGTGGCTTCTGTGAATTTGGCAGAAAGGGAAGATTAACCTTAAGGAATAGGCAGGATCAGACTACTTGATTAGATGAGGGGGGCATAGATTTTGGCAGCATGCTCTGCAGTCAACTGCTTGATGCTCCCTTTGTCGGAATTGGTCAACCTAGAAGTGATTAAAGATGTCCTGCTGTTGCTAGGCAACTGCAGGAGGCTGTTTATCATCCTTGGAACTGGGAAATGGCTGTCCAGTTGCTGAAGTGCGGCTGTGGTAGCAAAGAACTGACCCCATCCAAATGCTTAGGCATATGTGTTCAGAGTGCTAGATTTTACAGCAAGGAACCAAGATGCATGAGCAGGTGCTTTGGTGATTAGATGGTAATTAGATTTAAGGACACGTCTTGCTCAAAGGTTTCCAGGTCTTTCAGAAGGAAAGTGCTGCACAAAAATATACGCAATCTCTGGGAGTATTAAAAATAAATAATGATAAAGCATGTGCTTGCCTCTGCTTAGAATTCCCAAAAGGCATGGGAGAAGAAAGGCAAAGTTTAGTAACCCTTGTGTAATAAAAGTAGCCATTGTTTAAGCAAAGGTTAGTATTTTGCCATATACAAAGATAGTGAACAGGCCAAAGAAATGTAGCTGACAAAATCACCTTAGGTTTTCACTTGTGGGACCTGCATTTGCCTGTCATTGTCAGTCATACTCCCAGACAGAAGCACACAATTGTTACATTGCTTGGATAAAATTTGCAAGGCTGTCAAGTCAAGCTGCATGTCACAGGGACCTTTTAAGTTGGTCGTTCTCAAAGCCAGGTCTTGACTTGAACTTTGGCTTTAGGATTCCTCATGCCTCAAAGATCTTACAGGGTCACATGACTATCTGTTATTGCAGTGTGACATGGATTATGGCGTGTGTCCACGAAGTCCATTAATTGGTCCTCCACACTGTAATGGAATATTTGACTTGATTGCATGTGAATGTCTGTAATGCTGACCTTCCATCTTTGCCCTCAGCCACTTTTGCTATTGGGTGCATTGAACTCCCACTTATCATTCTTGGTCAGTATTTGTGTGACTTTCTGTGGCATCCTCCTTTCTGAGTAGCCCTGTCAGATCCTTAACATGGTCTAGCTAAGACAATGACATTGAAATACTTCCTGCCTTTTGTGGGGCACTTTGTCAAAAGCTTTGATGAAGTCAAGATATATTTTGGCCACAGCATTCCCTCAGTCCCCTCTCCATCAGGGAACTTACCCAATCAAAAAATCGAATCCTGAAATTAAATGTAATTGACTTTGTTAGAACAATGGCTGGGACTTTTGCTGTCTGCCCCTCCTCTGCCCTGGCTGCCCTGCACAGCCATGCAGCTCTTTGTTGGCATGCTGGTTTGCTGGAGAAGTGATTCAGCTTGCCCACCGGACCTGCCTCCGCTGGGTGCCAGGCCCCTGTGTTGGTCTGAGAGCATCGATGTGGCATGATGTGGAGGATTCTTTCAGCCTGAGGGAAGAGCCTGGCTCCTGGGAGGTGAGCCAGACAGGAATCCTGCCCCAGGGCGATGCTGTTCTCATTATGGCTTTACAGTGTTAGAGATCTTGACTGCCATGGGAGCCACCAGAAGCCCCTGCTTGCCCCTAGGTTGAGTTATCAGTCAAGCAGCCAGTCGAAGGCAATGGTATTTTGTCTTTCCCCCTCTTTTTAAAAGAACCACATCAGGCCTCTGTTTCTCCGGTGGAAGCACCAGAGAAAATCCCTTGTTAGGACTGGCCCGGGCTATATTCCTTTGGAACTAGAACAGGCTCTGGCTTCCTAGTTCTCTTCTCAGCCCTGGCTTGAGGCATTCCCTCAGCACCTACGTTTAGGGGAGATGGAAATCATCCTCCAGCTGCAGTATAAAACCACTTACTGCCCCGAGTAATGCTATTCATCTGCTCTGCCCCATTATGACCTTCTGTGTCTGTCTGAAAAGTAGGTTTTCCCATAAAGGATTACTTCTAATATATATTCACTTTAGACAAATGCTTGCATTCCCTTTCGGAATCATTTTCTCTTCCATGCATATTTACCAAGTTTCCACAGTACACTTTAATCTGGCACAGACCAGAAGGTGATCAGATCAGACAAAAAGTCAAAGGGGCTGCTGGCTTCCGCCATTATTCATAACTGCTGCCACATAAATAACAGCTGCTAGGAACAGCCCTGCCTTCACAGCCTAGCCTTCATAAAGGCACTGAAGTGTAATAACCATGGCAACAGTTGCTGAAGGCAGGACTATATAACAGAAGAAAGGCATGCTTGGCAGAAAACAAAAGGAGCAACTTTGCAAAGAAGTTGTGTTGCACCTTGCCAGAGGGACGGGGAAGGGAGAGGATCCCCACTGAGCTGCGTGGGTCACCCGGCCATCCTGTACATTTGATCGAGTGCAGCCACAGTGATCCTGCTCATAAAAAGATTCCCAGGCTGAGCCAGTGTGGTGTAGTGGTTAAGAGCGTGGGACTGGGACTCAGGTGATCTGGGTTCGAGTCCCTGCTCGGCCATGGAGTCAACTGGGTGACTTTGGGCCAGTCACAGACTCTCAGCCCAACCCACCTCACAGGGTTGTTATTGTGGGGATAAGATGGAGGAAGGATGATGTAAGCTGCCTTGAGCCCTTTGCAGGAAAAAGGCAGGATATAAATCAATCAATCAATCAATAAAACATGGACAATATTTTATTTCGAAGTCAGATTTACAAACTTTTGGTCTTTGAGGGCAAATAACTGTAGAGGCTGTGAAAAGGTAGCTGATTAATAATCAATTATAATGCAGGTTATATTATTTAATGGGAAATATTGAAGAAGTACTGAATTGAGAAACTATTGGTATTGATTGATTGATTGATTGATTGCATCAAGATTTCCCCAGGCTGTTCTTCTGGGGAAAGAAGATTAACCAATTTTGTTGATGAAATACTTTGAGTTCTTAAGAATAAAAGGGTTTGAGGATTCTGGGAAAAAGATGGAACTATCCCGAGATATTGACATGTGGAAGAAGGGCTTTGAAGCCCTTTGTTGCTGTGAATTGCAGCAGTAGATCTGCTGCAGGGGGTGGAAGGGGATGCATAAAAGTAGATGCTGGCCAGGAATGATGCTTGTGAGACTGTGACTGGAGTCCACTGTAGCTTGAATAATTGTAGCCATTATAATGGCAGTGTTACTGTGTACTGGTAGCCATGTTGACTATTCAGCTCCTCGTGGGGGTTGCCATGTTTTGCCATGTCTTGCCATGTCATCTGAACCCAGGCAGCATGGCTTGTTGGAAGGTGAAACCACCCTCTAGTAACAGTAACCACAATGTCCTTCAGTGATTATGTGAACCAGCCTTATATGTGAAATGTTTATCTCATCCAGGGGGTTTATTAGGATGAGCAGGGCCAACTGGCATCCATTAGTGGTCTGGATTTGGCATAAGAAGTGTCATTTACAGTACTCAGTGTTTGTGTCCTGCAATCTAATCTGTAAACATAATATAACGAAAGGTTTGCTCCGTCAGTGGTCAACCATTTAGAGTCCCCCTGTCCCCAGTGTCCAGAAGCAGTAATGGAATCATTGAAGACCACTTAATTGCGACTCCATCACAGCAAGTACTGTTGATGTTTGAGTCATCTGTTCCAGATAGCAGTGTTCTACCAGTTCTGGAAGGAACACGTACAGTTTGGGGCGGCTCATAGATCCACCTCAGTCACTGCATGCAGATGGAACCTCATGGTTACATAATACCCTTATTAGTGGAGGGTAAGAATAGACCCCTTGCCATGAATTAATAGGACTGAAGCCAATCATGACTACCTTTTCCCATTGGGATCCAGCCCTATATTTATATCCTGGTCAGTACTTCACATTCATCTCTGTTGGAGGGATATCCTTTGAATTTCAGGATCTGTATTTCTGCTGTATCAACTTTTGAATCTGTAGTAGAGAAGGGCATTGCATTCTTTCATGCCTTCCAACATGCTGTTTGGAAAGGACTTGCTTTTTGCTAATTAGTGGAGAACTTGTGGGCAAGGAAGGCTGGAACAAAAGATTTTGCTGCCTGAAGTACAACAGCAAATGGCACCTCCTCTTAGTACTGGAGGCCCATCAACACCTGAGGCAGAAAATCTGACTGGATTTCCCTGTAAAAATGCAATCACAGTAATCTTAAAACTTAACAGTTTGCTGCTCTTTCATGAGATTCTGAATCGGCTGCCTTGCTTTGCTCTGCTTGATGGTAGGCTTAGCTTAAGTGGAATTTGGGTCTGTATAACTGGCCCACTCCTATTCAGGCCCAAATGCCATAAAAACTTGCTTCAGATCTATAAGGGCACAGATATTTGTCTGTAGTGAGCTTTACCCCAAGCTTACCTGGTGCTAGTGCTTGTGTTAGAGCCTAGATGCTGCAGTGTCAAAGTCCATGACCATCAGGTACCATAGGAAATGTAGTTCTTAATGTTCCAAATGTCTCTACCACATTTCCCAGGATTTCTGGCAGCCCTGGATACTGCTGGAGCCTGTCCTCGTAGTAGCCTAATGTCAGTTTTCTTTGCTGTCATCAGGTAAAGTGGGGAAGTGAAGCGGACTGGGTTTGAATGGCTTAAGGACATTGTGGAGACCCATAGTGAGGTTAGAGTGAGGTGATCTGTAAGTCCTCTTGTGCTTCCAATGGCATCACTGAAGCAGAACAAAACCTGAACTTGAAATGGACGCATACTTCCTTACCTGGAAAAATGCCACATTTCTACCAGATAGTACATCTGTTACTCTTGTGGATGCCATATGGGTAGGCAGTTGTGCATGAGTCCCAGGCAGTTATTGGATATTCCTTGTGATACTATTAGCAATTGAGGAAAAAAATAACGCCACCCCTGCCTGGCAATTTTGCGTGGGAATTGGGAGAGTCCATTTTTCTTAATTACATTCTTTGGTGGCTATGCATTCTCCTTTCGCCCAACCTCTGAACTATTCATTGAGGAATTTCCTGTTGTTCCCTCTCCACTTTAAGCAAATATTCAAGAATTACGTATTCTCCCTCCTTGTTGGACCAGTTTAGAAAAAGCAGATCAGATCAATCAGTTCAAAAAAGAAAGCAAATGGCAACACGGCTATTCACGAGGAACAACACTCCCCGCACACATAGACTTCTCCATCTGCGATCTGTCAGTAGAATAGCATGTTGTCATTGCTGGAGCAGAGCTGCCAGAATATCATGTGAAGGCTAGAAGAGAATTGAAACATGTTTTGTTGAAAATCATACCAAAATTATGCAAATATCCTTGGAATGTCTTTATATGGCTTGAATACATTTGTAGGTAAAAATAATTTTTGTATGTTTCCTGATAAGGGGAAACTTTCATTTTAGGGCAACTACTGCCATTTATACTCAGGAAGAAGAAACTCTGCACCTCTCGTGCAATATATTCTTATACCAGCTTAGGTTAGGTTTTAGGTTTTCTTTTGGATGTGATGCTGCTTCTTTAAATTGATTTTGCGGGGTGAGGGGGCTAATCCTACCGCATGGAGACATAGGATAGGTTCTTTCCTTTGGAGGAAAAATATAGTTATGGTCCAGGCCAGAAACATTACGATTATCTAGACAAAAAGTGGGTCTCTTGCTGTTTAAGAAATGCTAATGCATCTTCTGAAAATTGTGTTGCTTTTGTTTCAAAAGGCTACCGGTGTGCTCAATTGAGTACAAGCTTTGTCTGTTTTGAGCCAGTGGAGTGGCTTGTGTTGCTCCTGTCTTGAGCTGATTGTAGGACATCAGGAGCAGGGAAGAGAAGAAAAGCACTGGTATCTATTCTGATCATGACATTAGTGAATAATATGGTCTACCATTTGTCCCAATACTTCTAATTCTATTTCTGATGTTTAGACTTTGAGTGCTGTCAGTTAGATAGCCCAAAGGCACCAGCCACATACAAGGGGGGGGGGAGCCCTAAGGTTTGTAAAGATGCAAGAATATTTGAGTGGGGGAAAATGTTAAGGAGAGAAGCCCCCAAAACTCAGTCCAATGAGATCGGAACATGCTTAGTAGTCAGATGGTGCTGACTTTTGGCAAGGGCTAGCAGGGCAGAAAATGTGGGAAAGGAGGGACTGGAATTGTTGCAACGTTCTGTTGGAATTTCTGCATGTAGAAAAAGAATTCTGCATTCCAAACAAAGCCACTGCTTTGGCTCTGGATCTTGGAGAAAGGGTAGCTTTGTATGGCCTGCAGGCATATGCTGCATCAGCTTTGATGAAACAAAGCAGGCCTGAGTCTGAGGTGGGAAGATTTCCTGGATACCCCATGTGTGCCCCCTTTTAGTTCTGTGGAAGACTAGTGGGATATAAATAAATGTGAGGTAATGAATCAGAGGAGCAGCATCCACTGAACCAAAGAGAATTGGTTTTATAATTCCACTTTTGTAATTCTTGAGGGATGCTTTGTTATGCCTTACCTTTGGAACATCTATTTGGGACTGAAAGACTGATCCTAGGATAAGTTTATATGCAGTTGTGGCTAACAAGGGTTTAAACAAATCATCATGTTATTAGAAACAGCCTCCGAGAAGTAGAAAATGAGCTTGAATTAGAAAAAAATTAAAGAACAGATGTGACATAAAGTGAACAGATTATCCCATTAATCTGTGTAAATGAAACTCAGGGGGAAAAACACTGGGAGAGATTCCCTTGCCAAAACAGTACCTGTAGTGAAGGAGGGGTGTTTTATTAATAAAAGACCCTGTGACACTTAAGAGCTAAAATGCCTCATGAATCCTTTATGTACTATAGCTCATTTCCATTGCTAGTCATTATTTCCTTTTCTATTTAACTGCTGATTATGCAATAGTTTTTCAGCATTTGTCTATTGCTTGCAGTCCTGTAATGATCAGCTTATGTCACAATGGGCACTGCTCAATACAGGTTCAATGAGTTGTTTTCTTCCCACTGCCATTTTTCGTTGTGCAAAGAACTAGGAATATCTGTTTGTCTTCTCAGCAAGTCCAAAGCTGCCTTGATCTCTGCTTCATATCATATCACAAATGCAATTAATAAATATTAAATGAACTCCAGTGTGCCATCCTTTAGCATTTACATAAAGGCATCATCAAGCAGAGCTTTGGCATGTTTGGTCTCCTTCGCCATTGAGGACCTCCCAGTCAGCAGACAAAGCTTTGGCTGCCTCTTTGACTCTGCATTCCCATTTGCCCTGCGCATTCAGACATCTCACCAAATCATGTTGCTTCTCCCTTTGCAACCATACCAAAAATACAGCTCCTGTTGGCCTCTTGCCATAAATTGTGCCATGCCATGGCCATCTCTTGCCTTGACTCCTCTCTAGTCTTCCGTTGTCTCCATCCACTCAGGTCCATCCAGAATGCTTTACCTTTCTCTCATTGTTCTGACATCATCCCCAGTCCCACCATTCCCAGGAAGCCTTTGGAACTGTCAATACCTGTCACATCTAAGCCAAGCCACATGTGAGCCGCCCCAAGGCTTCAGCTAATGGGGCGGCATAGAAATGTTTTAATAAACAAATAAACAAATAAATAAATAAATGTCATTGGCATAATCACTTGCTCTCCTCTTCTTTATGCCACCTCTGCCCCTTTCTTCTGTAGCTTTTCTGTATTCAGATTGTAATTCCCTTGGGATAGGCACTTGTCAGGGCCATTCTTGGTCATGCTCAGTGTGTTATGGACCTATACTGGTGACAGTGTTGTGATTATTAACCAGAATACCTTACCAGCATAAAGGAAGTTGTGAATTTGTTTACTCAGCTACCTGTAATAGACAATGAATTAACAGAGCAGCTGCACAGTTC
The DNA here is from genome assembly GCF_004798865.1 of Varanus komodoensis. NCBI lineage: Eukaryota > Metazoa > Chordata > Lepidosauria > Squamata > Varanidae > Varanus > Varanus komodoensis. The sequence goes on along the minus strand of NW_025336010.1, from coordinate 6,645,346 downwards.
AGTCCTGATTTCATCAGAAGGCAGAAATTCAACAGAGGGAGAAGGAGTTTGGGCTGCAGACTAGCAAAGCCAGCGAAGCTGGAGGCAAGGGCAGAAATCTAGGACAGTGGTGTGGAGCCTCAAGGTCACAAGTGGAATCCGGCTTGCCTAGGGGCCCAGTCTGGCCCTCTGCTGTTCCCCATATGGCCACACTTCCTTTTCCTCAGCTGTGTTCATTTGGTTGCTTCCCAGCTTTTACAGAGGTTTCCTTCTCCCACTGTGAAAGGCTGGGCAACCTCTCCTAAAGCTTAACCACTGGTACCAGGTGGTTCAGGGCATTAAACTGAACCACCTTGGTATTTCATCATCCCCCGACCTTGCCTTCACCCCTGCCCACCATTGGAAAGGATGCTCAAGTACATTTGGCACTTGGGCCGAAAGAGGTCACCCGGGGTAAGTGGCCACAACGCAGAGGCTGGCTTGGTCCGCAGTAGCAGCCCTCGCAGTTTGTGGGACAGAGGGACAGGTTGTGCTTGTGCACACATGTTTCTCTCCAACAGGGTGCAGGTACGGTGTGGTTTCTAGTCTACTGAGCAGCTTGCTGGAGGCAGAAGTGATTCATAATACTAATCTGGCCTAGCACCTTTGCTAGATAGGGAAGTTACATGCTGGACTTCTAGTAAAAGCAATTTTGATACAAAGGAAGGTATCTTTTAAAATAAATCAATAACTATGTTCCATTTAAAACAATATAGTGAAGATGCCCCGGTGGTGGGACAGGGGACACAGTACTAATGCAGAGGTGTGGTTCAAAGTTACACCATAAGCAAAACTGCTCAGGATGTAGAGATTCAAAGCAAGCTTGCCTGTATTTTCATGTACTAGTGTAATTTTTAATGCCAAAAACAGGGGTCTTAGGGGACACCTGAGGTGTCCTTTCCTTCTTCCCTGTGGATTGGGGCCTTTCCAAAAAAAATAAAAAAATAAAAAATTAACAGCTCCTCCTGCCTGCGTAAGACAGAAATCCAGAAGCATCTTTTACCACTCTAGCCAAGAGGGGGGAAAACTGATTATTTTCTTTAGTGATCCTAGGACAGTTGAAATCCTATAGAGAAGGGGTGGACTCTTTGCATTAAAGGGAGCACAATTGTCAAATTTCTTCCAATTTTAGAATTATTGTTTCTCTTGCAATGTGGGCAGAGCCCATGTAGACCTCGTAAGAAATGAAGTTTCTCCTGTTCTCAGGTTTCACCAGCAGGTGGCGACACCTGAGGCAAAATAAATGCAGATGCTATTTAAAATGATACAATACCACTGACTGGCTTCAGGTTTATTTAAAACCTTGCAATATAGTAAATATATTAAAAATAACTTGCCCCCACAGTTGTCTCTTATAGAAGCCAGACTGCAGTAACCAGTGGTTTTTTTGTAAGAAAAAAGGTGCTGGAACTCATGAAATTATTTACCTTTCACACGTAGTCAATCACTGTACACACATCCACACACATCAGTTGTGTAATGAAACATAATGGTTGCCGCCCATAGTAAGCACGTGACCACATGACCAATCACAAGCCAAGCAGCACCATCACAACCAGCGCGGAAGAAGTACGCATGCATCGGATTCGACACACAAGCAGCCCACATGCACCATTTTAATGATTTTGCCGCCAACCTGCTACGCTCGACAGGGAGATTCGAATCCACATGGACCAAACATCAAATTTTCAAAAGTTACTTTTAAAACTTGGAAAATCTGTTGAAAAAAGGTGCCAGAACATTGTTCCGGTGCATTCTATGACAAAAAAAAAAAAAAAAAGCCTTGGTGGTAACATTTAAAGGACATTGAACTCTAAGTTTTTATTTTTTCTCTTCTCAGCAACCCCCGAGTTCAGGTTGCCGCAATTGAGGGGGGCGCCTTACAGAAACTGCTGGTCATTTTGGCTACAGATCAGCCTCTGGCTGTGAAGAAAAAGGTAAGAGGGCAGCAGTGTGTGTCTGAATGATGCAGTTTGTGCAGCTGCTTTTCCTATAAGAATGCTGATAGAACGCCCAGTGAAGTTAGACCTACAGCTGCATGGTACCTACAGCTGTGCACATGCTAATAGACTCAAAGCGTTGGATGGGGATCAGCCCCGAAATGGAGAAGGGCTACATTCTTTCACCAAACAGTTAAGTTTGCTCCCGCCTTGTAATGTCCTGGCTTGATCATTAGCCAGTTCTGTCTGAAAGTGCGAGCCCCAAAAGCAAAACAGCCTATCCTGGTGGTTCATAACCTATGTTAGAGAGAGGTCCATGTGGTGGGTTGGGGTGGGAAAAAAGGATGAGGCTGGGTTCAACAGTTTTGGCCTCTGCACATGTTCAGGCCGCCCTTTATCCACTGCTTTTCTACTCTATGCTTCTTTTTCCCAAAGCTGCTTTTTGCAGTGTCTAATTTTTATTTTTAACCACACTGGAGCTTTGTTACATGCCTTGGTGCATAACTGACTAAATTGGGTTTACTGAAGCATAATAAGCACTTTTCAGATCCTTTAAAGAGGAAGATGAACTCATAACTGGAGCTGTTGCACTTGGGCTGTTGAACTGGTGATCAAGGGGGTGTGTCGAGTGCTTGTTGAATAAACTTTTAAGCAGAGCTCAGTTTTATTAGGTTGCAAATAGTTTTTTTTCAAAATCATGTTATGCGACATATTCAGTGCAAAGATATAGATGCTGTTGCTTTCTTTCTCTGTAGTACTTTTCTAATCTCACAGGAGCCCTCTTTGGGAAAAGAGAAAGCCAAATCAGAATATCCTTTTCTTCTGGCAACACTTGGGCTACTAACATATGCTGGTCAGTTTTGGTGGCATTACATTGTGCTTAAAGGTTTGAGAATGGGCATTCTAAACATGGTCTGTTATTTCAACATGCGCAGATTCTCTTCCATTCTCTGACGTAATTTCCCCTTTGACTGGAAAATGCAGAACCTTGTAGAAGCTGTTAGTCCCACAAAACAAGAAACACTTGTTTCATGCATCTCAGGGCTAGAATTACAACATAGACAGATTCCTATTCTGTTGCATGCTGTATTCATGCATGCTGCTTTGAAAATCTATATTCTGGTTAACTTTAATTCTGCACTGATTTGTATTTAACCTTAATCACAGTGTGTAGCTAGCATATTTCAAGTGTTTGAAGTTCTTCAGAGACTCAAATCACTTAATTGCTGTGGTTGACAATCACCATGTGCAGCCGGAGAGGTGAAGGAGTTAAGAGGAGACCCTTGACGGGAGGGAAAATGGAGTCCTGCTTGTTGATGTGGACCTTTCAGTGGCATTTGATATCACAGAACATGCAGGTCTTTTAGACTGCCTGAGATGGCTGAGGGGTGAGGACGTGGCTTTGCAGTGGTTACTGGCCTGTCTCTATGGGTTGGTATCACCAAGCAGTTCCTGCAGCACCTCATGCAAGATGGTCTGTGGGATGCCACAAGATTAGGGTCATAGGACATGGCCTTCTAATAAGTGAGTCCCTTGGTCCCTCTAGTTTCAGATCATCTGTACTGATAGACAGAAGCTTTCCAGGTTTTCAGGCAGGAGTCTTTCCTGTTTTTGCCTGGAGATGTTAGGGAATGAATTTGGGACTGTCTACATGCAGTGTGAGTGCTTCACCATTGAGCTGTGGCCTATGCATTCCTGGTGCAGCTGCTGGGAGAGATCAGGAGTGTGGAGTGGGATGTTCTCCATATGTTGATCCACCTACTCTTATTGGCTTGCCCTCATCAAATCCAGGCACAGTGGCTCAGAACAGGACTAACCAGTTGAGGCTTAGTTCCCAATGAGACAGAGGAGATGGTGGTCAACTATCCTGGATCTAGGGTGGCACTGCCTTGCCTGTCCGGCATTAGATCACATTCCTCCTGATGGATAAGAGCACCTGCATTGCTCCTGTCTTGCAGGTTAAGGAGAAGCTTTTGCCAGCTTTGGCTGATGAGCCATCTTCAGCCTCCTTTATCCATGCGTTCCTGCTTTCACTTTGCACAGGGCTGACTTTTGAAGAGAGGTTACATGATGCAGTTAGCCACTTGTCCTGTGGGAACAAGTCAGGAGCATATGAGCGCCTCTCTAGTTGCCTGTCTACATCCTGGCTTACTTCAAGGTGCTGGTGTTGACCCCGGAGAGTTTAGGGGACGGCAAACATAAGTGGACACCTCCTGCTGTAATGGGTCTTCTCTGTGGTGCTCTCCACACACTATGCACTGTCTGTTCTAGTGGGATGGGCCTGACCCATATGTGAATGGTGTTCTCTTTCCACCTCCAGCTGGCTGATGCAATACATTTAAAAAAGTGTTTGAGTGTTGATTGTTTTACTTAGCTGTTGATGTTTGATCTGATCATTACATTGTTTTTAGAATGTGTTATACATAATACTTTTTTCTGGATTGTTCCTTTTTTAAAATTTGGCCTTCCCTTTGAGTGCCAGCTGACAATAAGGAAGGTTGCTTACAAGTGTCTAAATAGATAAATCCAGTATTGCTTCAGCAACCCACTCAGGTAGGGCAACATTAATCTCAGATTGTTGACGGGGAAGGCTGAGGCTGAGGGATCTATGGTATGCCAATGCCTTCAGTGAATCATCTGTTAGAATTTGAACTCAGGGATTGAATTTGAACTCCTTCCATTAACCACAATGCTGTACCATGTCTGTGGCTATTTCCTATGAAGACTTAAGGCATTTTATTTAAAGTGGTATCAGTGTGCACAAGGTGCTACACTGTCCCTACTGCAAGCAGCTTACATTCTACAATCCAATATGTGGTAAGCAATAGAAGAAAGGGCAGGAAGTGGAGGGAGAAAGGGACAAGGAAGCTGCCCTTGCTTTAGTCGCGCTTACTTTGCTGCAAGCTGAGCTCTGGCAGGGTGTGGAAACTGGCATGTGTGGAAGCTGGGCCAAAGGTAAGTGTTCTCCAGGCGTACGTGGTAGCAAGGGAGAAAGGGCAACATCACTGAGGTTGCTGGGGACCAGTGGATGTTGGAGGCAGAGATCCTGGGCAGGGAAGCATCAGGGTGCAAGACTGGAGAACGGGCTGAGGCGAGCTAGGTTGTTGGGGACTCTGAAAATCCTTCTGCTCTCTTGCCGCCACAGGGGAGCGTGACTGGGCTAGCGAGGTGCAATTGCACGCTCACTGTCCCCTCAATGGGATCACGCTTCCATTTGCTGGGCCTGGGCTTTTGTGAACGCATCAGAGCACTGAGTACTTTTAAAGGGGGAGCTGGAGTGCGCCTAGTTTAGTGGAGGGAGCCGCAGGGCAGATTGTCCTGTACGGCTCTGATTGGCAGGAAGGAAGCGAGTTGGTCTCCCTGGCAGGCCTGGAAATCAGAATCTAACAAACACAGAAATAGACATTCAGAGGAGGAGGCAATTACTTCATGCAGTTCGGTAGTCTGCCTCCAGCAGTGGCCAACATCCGATGTTTTCATAAGGGAGAAGGCCTTGATCAATGCCCCTCGTTAAATGTTCAGAACTGACTGACTGGGCTGGAGGGTTGGTTCTTCCATGATCAATTTGCTTCCTGATGCATGAGATCCAGTTAGTTGTAGCTTCCCAGGCAGAGTCCTACAAGCACTACACTTGTGATCAGCATTGCGATTGGTTACAAATGTTCAGGATTCTTTAGTGCTTAATTCAGTCACCCTTTGGAGCAGTGAAATAAATGGTTAGGTCCTTGTGTTAATTCAGAATGCACCATACATTGGCCGAATAATTAGGACTGTGCCGTCATTGGTTTAACAAGGGCGCCATAGACTCTATGGCCCTTTTTCTGTGTTTAAAATCCAGAGTTTCTCTGGATGTGTGTGCCCTGGAAAAAAGAAACAAGACTGATGGATATGCTCATGTAAGGGTAAAATGCTTCCTAAGGGAGAATCCCTTCCTAGCTGCAGACCCTTATATAAAGCTGCATTTGCAGAAAATGTTTACGGCATGTTCCTGAAAGCTACGCTGAGTGTACTGTTAATCTTACAAAGTGTTCTGCCTGTGTCCTAGAGGGGAGAAGGGAGGATGGGAGAATTCGGCTCCTTCAGACTGCCTGTTAAATTCTTGTAGTACATTGTCCATTTCCTTTTTCGAAAGAGCTCATCTCTACCTTAGTTGCTTCGCCCTGCCCAGATGTGCGTGTGGAGGTGTGTGTGCGGGTGCATGCCTGTGCATGGAGGGTGCCATATGAGGATTCTCTTTGCACCTCCCCTCTGATCGTTACCGATCACAGTTCAGAGCATGGCCCTGGAGGGCATTTTCTGCAAGCTGCTTTGGCCATTCGCCCAGGGCTTGCTTTCCTTCAGGCTAGTTTGCCCAGTTGCAGCACTTTCCCTCTGGTCCCATGAAGAGCTTGCATAGCGGGGAAGGAAGCTTGCCCAGTTGTTGCTGGACTGCAACTTTCAGCCTCCCTGATCATTGGTCAGGCTGGTTAACACTTGTGGGAGTTGGAGTCCAGCAGCATCAGAAGGGCTATAGGTTACCCGCATGTACTGCATAAGAAGGGTCATTAAAAGGAGGAGCTAAACCCTGCACTTCCCGCATGCTTGTGTTGAAAGTAGGCTACTGCAACAGATCAGCTCTTGGGCTCATTACATTTATTACGTTTCTCTACTGCCCAGTGCCCTGCTCTACTGGGCACTTTACAAAGATGGGAAACAGTTTACCTACAAACATATTAGCACACACATACAATTTTAATAGTCACTGATAAATCCTGGGACCCAATTAATAAGCTTCCCATAAGTTGTCAGATGATAGGGAGCAGAGGAAAGTCATGACCTGGCCCCAAATGTTGGTGCCAAACAAGCCTCGTGAGGGTGGTTGTGCCTCCACAGGACCATGCCCTGCCTAAGCAGAGGGATTGTAACCTGACTGGTGGTCCAGAGTAAGAGCTAGTGCAGAATGCAGCAGCTTGGCTCTTGCCAGCGGCTGGCCCTTTGAGCACACAGCTCCTTTGCTGAGGCACCAGCTGCCTATTTCCTAGCAGGCCAGCTTTAAGGGTTTGGTGCTAGTATATGAAGCCCCAAACAACTTGGGTTCAGGCAACATGACAGTGAGCCTTCCCCTTTACAAACCAGCCTAGTCACTGGAGTCATCAGTCAGCATAGACCTGTGGCCTGACCACGATCCACCCAGAGAAGAGCCTTCAGTGTGGTGGCTCCGTTTCTGTGGAACTCCCTGCCACTGGAGGTCAGGCAGATGCCAATGTTTTCATTTCAGGAAGCCTTCCTTCCTGACCAGCCATGGGTTTTTCAGATTTTGCTTTAATATACCATTATATTCTTTGTATTTGTTAATTTTTTATTGTTCCTCTTCAAGAGCCTGTTCAGATCCAGAGCAGCACCTAAATGCTGCAGATAGACAAGTGAACACATACGTGACTTGTCTGACTGTCAGGCCACTTCTGCACCCGTCTGTGGCTCCCCTTGTTTGCAGCTGTGACTGGTGGAGGGGAGGGGAGGACCAAAGCAGAAGCATCCCGTGCAGGCAAGGGAGCCTGGGCTTTGTTGGGGGGCTTTGCAGGGCACAGACCGGACTTGTAAAGCGAAGTCTGCCATTCCTTTCCACTGGCTAGGGTCAGGGCAGTTTACGGGGATAGTGTTCCAAAACTTTTGCCATGTCTGGCAAACTGACGGCATTAACCAGGGATGGGTCCTGTAGCACTGACCAAAATGTATCCGGTCTGTTAGCTATTGTGTATGTATGAGCATAGAGGCACCTCCCCTCCATATGATTGGAGCCAGGAAGAGGGACAAGCCAGAATCAAATAGAATTAAAAGAGCCAGCGATCATCTGTGAGTGTGCACACATCCCTTCCTGTGGGCGCACAGTGGCTAAATATGCCGGGCACAATTGCATGCCGAAACAGCTTTACAAATTGTGAAGGCGGGGAGGGGGGTCCAGTTAGTGTGCAATCCTATGCATATTTAGGCAGGAAAGAAGTCCCAGTCCAGCATGAGAAGATGGGTAGGGCTAGGAAGGAGGATACTGAGAGACTGTTACCTACTGCAGCACTTCACAGGGGTTTAAATTCTAAAGCAAAGCCAGCTTGCAAATAAATGGCTCATCAACAGCTAACCTGGAATGAGTTATCCTTTTCTCAGGAATCCATTCTGATGCAGAGTGGGCAGAAGAGAGGAATCCTTCCCTGCTTCCCTGCCCCCTGGCAGTATTTCTTTCTGTCCCTTCCCTGAATGGAAGGATCAGCAGTAGCTGGAATGCCATTTAACAAGAAGAGAGATGCTAGACCCATCAACATTCTGATACTGTGTGAACATGAGTGAGATTTATTTTCCATTCCTTTGCGATGCAATGGGAGTTGAGGCATCACAGCATGCCTTAGCTGTAGCTGAGATAAAGAAAAAGTGGAGGCATCCACTAAATTGCAGGAGAGGATGTAGCAGAGACACAGAGCAAATTGGAAGGAGAGAGAGAAATGCTCCCCGCTCAGAACTGCTCAGGAAGAACATGGAAAGAAATTCCACCTTTGTTGTCCAAAAGGAACCTGTTCGGAGAATTGCAAGGATGACCCACTCCTTTCAATTTTGGGGCACTTGCCACCTTTTCTGATATTAGCAGAAGATCAGAAACAGACAGTTCCACATGATTTTCACTGAAAATGCTGTATCTTAGCAAAATTCTATCCAGATGATTTTTTTGATCATTTCAAGGTCACAGAGATAACTATTGAGTTATCTAGTTGATTAAAACATGTTAAAAACCCATTAAAAGATTCCATGAATTGCTTCCATTGCTTACAATTTTTATGCACAGCTGTTCAGACCTGAGCCAATCCCATGAAGAAAGAGATCACCTCCAAGGGTTGATTTCTGCTTGGCATTTGGGGGCCCTGAGAATTCACTAGGTCTTGAAGGGCTGCTGCATGCTGGTGCTTACCGTCACTGTGCTTCGAGCAGCAAATGCACAGAGATGTGGTCAGCAGCCTGTTGTTGGCATGTATCCACCTCGTGTTTGGCAGAGCTGCATTTCACTTCCAAACATGATACTGTTCATGACCCAGATGCATAGCAGATCAAGTTGGAAATTTTATCTGCCATGTAAAATGCAAAGTGCCGACAAGGAAGTTATGTCTGTTAGGTGGTATGGATATAAAATAAGTGAAATATCTGGGGAGAAAGCCTAAATCAAAAATCTTATAGAGGAGGTAGTGTGCAGGGAGAATCCAGGGGACTCCTTCTGTGAATGGAAGGACTGAGATCCAGCAGAAACTCAGGACGGAGGCAGGATGAAGCAGTTTTTCCTGGTTTTCTCTGCAGCCTCTTCCACTACCATTCACAATGTATTGGAGAATGCTTAAGCCTTAGGGGTAGCTTTACAGGGACCCCACAAAAAAGAAGGAACTGGTTGGAATTCTGTGTCCCACCTTCCTTCATCTAACAGGAGTGCTCTGTGAGTGGCATCCCAAGCCAGGATCTAATTATTGTGGGTCTTAGTTTTAATTTTGCACTTGTGTGCCATAATGTGCTGTGCAACACGTAATGCTTTCCCCAGAAAAAGGGTACCTTGATCCGAAGCAGAGGATCTCTTGCTAGCCATTGGACCTGTGAGACCATGAATTCCACAAAGCAAAACTCTGATGAGAATGATGAACTATGTGTTTTTAGAAATTGGGGTATGGGCCGAAGATGCTGTGGAGAAAGACTCTGCGGGAACAAGAAGGTAAACACACAAAAAGCTCCCAACTGTGTACTTTGCTTGCTTCTAGGTCCTCTTTGCTTTGTCATCAATGCTACGACACTTTCCATATGCCCAGCAGCGGTTCCTCGAGCTTGGAGGCCTTCAAGTACTTAGAAATTTGTGTTCAGAGAAAGGAATGGACACATTACGCATCCGCATTGTGACGCTTCTGTATGATTTATTAATGGAAAAGGTAAGAGGAGTTGTTACATTCTACAGACCTCAACAAACACAAGTGCACGGGAATGGGCCAGATAGCACTTAAGAAATCCAAACCTTCCCTTCAGTAGCTCATGGGGGCTGGGGAGAGAGACACATCTAAGGCAATGAGCTGCAGCGTAATTTTAAATGCCTGGTTTTATTTATTATATTATTTGTGTACCGCTTTTTGGCTGACAAAACAACCCCCTTTGTTAATAACCCACTATACTGGATATTAGTCATGTTCACAAGTGGCCTTTATCTGGAAGTATTGGAAAACAAGGCAGCAGATTCTGTCATGAGAGAGCTGAGCAGAGTGCAGGCCTGTGGACTCCACAGTGGGGATGATGAACCAATTTGAGCCTGGAGGTCAGATTTAATGTGGTGGGCAGCATTCCCATGATGGGCATGGCCCACGGCAAAGGGGTAGCACCAAAAATACCAGCACATTTTAATTCAAAGAAATGAAGCCTAAGACTCTGCAGGGAAACTTCAGTTTTTTCTCTGGGTGTGTGAGGGGAGGGGCAGGGAGGCATCTGGGGAGGACAGGCTTGGCCTTCTGGGGTAACTTGGAAGGGTTGGATTTGGCCCTTCGGCCTGAGCTTCTGCACTCTTGCTGTACGGTGTGGAAACCCTGAAGTAGCTAGGTTGATTCATCTCAGTGTGTCTCTCTCTAAGTGTGTCTGCAAATCTTGGGGTCCGGTGGCACATGCCTCGCTGCCACCTTCCTTCTCAGTGGCTCAGTTCTGCTGGCACTCACCATCTGAGTTTGCTGTTCGAAGGAGCCATTAGGCTGTTCAAAGTATTTCTCACCATTCTGACAATAGCTTTGTTAGGTCTGTATAATTCCCTATACCTTACAGAGACTAAGAAGGATGGTTTGCCTAATGCCGCTTAGCTAATCCCTAGCAAGGACCAGATTCCAAGTGTGGTCCACAAGAGCTAGCCTGGTCTCTTAGCACTGCCACACCAGCTCAGATTTGCTTTCTCGAGTCTTTGCTGCATGTGCTCTGGTGAGGATGATTATGTAGCCCGATTCTCTTAAGAGGGAGCTCTTCATGAAGCTCATGGATGGTTTCCCTTGGCATGCTGCAATGTATCAGGTTACAAATTAGAGGCCATCCTTGGAATACATTATCCTTAGCTAAAATGTTTCCACTAAGCTTCATTGATGTTTTCATGCACACAGATCCATTCATTTTCGGTGCATCGTTGACAGCCACCAGCTGGAGCTTGTCTTTGTTTGGGTAAAAGAAGGCGAGGACAGCCTCAACTGGGGCAACAGGGTGTGCCCATTTCCTTTTCAGACTGAACTCTGTGCAGATGAACCTGCATGTGGCTTCTGATGACACCCCCAGCCCATTTCCCCACTTCCCGATGCGCCTCCACAAGCAGGGCTCCTGGATACAGTGGAGGGGTGAGGAACCTGTGGCCTCCCAGCTCCCATCAGCCCCAGCCAGCTCTGACATTGTTTGAGGCTGATGGTAGTCCGGCAACCTCTTGGAGGACCACAGGTTTCCAACATGTTGATTGAGGTGCTGAGTGCGTGTATTTTTGCCACACTGCCAAAGTCTCTGGGCCCGCACAGTCTTCTGGTTCTGAAGAATTCAGCCCTGTTGTTCTAGCTATGCTTTGAGTTGGGCATCCGGCTTGTTAGTTGGATTGTTGTTCCACAGCACCCTGCATGGCCACATGGGCAACTCAAGGAACAAGTTAGCAGATAACATCTCTGTTAAGTGTTGCCAGAGATGCAGAGGGATCATGGATGTGTTCCCAGTGCACATTCCACTGTAATTTGGCTGATTTGACAAGACTTTGCTCTTCTCAACCCATAGAAACAATCTTCCTTAATTATAATATAGTAGTAAGGAGATTCTTGTGATTAGGATCTAATTAATGAAGCACATATATAGCAATTAACACAGGAGGCTGCCAAGCAAAGCAAAGGAATGTTTTTCCCCCCTTAATAAAAATGAATACGGGCCATCAGTGAGTTCTGTATCTGGCAGCCGTGTACTGTAACCAACCTTTCCCTTCATAAGCTGATCCAGATGGCTGGCTTGCAGTGCCCATGTGGGAGTTCTGCTGATAGAGCTGAGCTTCTTGGCTGTGTCCAGATGATTATTTCTGTGAAACAAGAAGAGCAAATTCACCTTTGCAGATTCTCGACTGTGTGTGGCCCTAACCTGTGCGTGCATGAAGTGGTACAGTGTGATGGCCGGGACAGGGCTTCCTGTGGAGGCAACACCTGCTTCCTCTTTTTTTCTAATGGTGACCTCCTCCCCAGTCTCAGGAAAGTAATGAAATAATAAGATAGATGAGACTGGATTGCAAGCACCTTGTGGTTTGGTGAATATCAGCCTGTAGTACCCCCCTCCACTCAAAAACTCCAAATAAACATTTCCTTAAAACATCTAACTTTTCTGTTCCTGTCCTGGCTATATCAAAAATAGGAAGGGTGAACCAGCAGTAGGTATCCATTAGATTTCCCTGTGTAAGGAAACATGGAAGCAAAATGTAAATGACTTGAGGAAGGAGAAAATCCTGCAGAGGCATTCCAGTTGAAAAGCCTCTTCCCTTTCAGCGTGTTCTAGACTTCTGCAAAAAGATGATTTGGCTTTGAAATTTCACCTTGATTTCTTCTTCTCTTCCTGTGCTACATATCATCACTGGATGCTTCTATGCAGAAACTAAAATTTAAATGTTGTATGTGAACTGCTTGGAGATTTTAATATTAAGCCATATATTAAAAAAAACTGAGTCTCTTTGAACAGCTTTCTGAATCATACCAGAATCCTCCTCCTTTCCTCCTAAGGGAGGTACCTCACTCACATGTGTCTTGTAGAAGTTATGTGATGATTTGTGGGCAGGAGCAGAGAGTGACAGCCATGGTAGTTACAGGAAGCGTCCACGGTTGCCTTGTTGTGTCAGCCTTCCTTAGATACTTTGCATGGGATGCTTATCTGTGGGTCTTGAACAGTTTGCCTGGATTCCTCGCCCAAAAGCCATCTGTGCTCCTCTGGGTGGTGCAGGGTTTCTCCCCTTTTGGGAGGAATCACTTTCATTTAGTCAGTAATTTTGTTTGCCTGTCCAAGGAGCCCAAAAAGCATTAAAGCAGGAGACTGTGATGTGGTAATACAGATGCTCTGTTTCCAAGTTCTGCTGCACTGGTGATTCTAAAACAATCAGCTGCATAGTCTCAGTTCTTGATGACTTTCAGCTATTTCATACTCGCAGAAAGGGAATGAAGGACATTTCTAACTTTCTCTGGGAAGGGACGGGACGGGACGGGACGGGACAGGACGATGATCCCAGGATAAATTGACAGGGTGTGCTAGAAAAGACGCTTACTGTAATCCTCCAGCTATTTTGAATAATCCTTTCTAGTACTCCATTGTGCTTGTGGTAGTGAAGCCCGCTGCATTCCCACATGTTTCCATCAACATTACAGCCACACTCCAATTTTATTCTCCCTCCATCTTTCTCTCCGTGGGCAGTAATTGTTGTTCCTCCCATCCAGGAAATCTCTTGCCTGTTTAGGTTCTTCAGGTGTTCCACATCTGGCTTCTCTTTAGGAATGACTGTGGGGTTCTCATGTCAGGACTAAAGGAGTTTGAGAGGAAGTTGCCAGGAATTCAGCCAGCTCAAACAACCCTAAACTTCCCTGATTTTCGCAGCTGGGTTGCTCAAACTGGCCCCTACCTGCTCTCCATGCAGATACTGCCCCGTCAATCAGCCTGACTGGGGAATTCTTCTGCAAGGCTGATGGAAGACAAATCTCAGTGTAGGTTGTGATAGGAGAATGAGTGGCAAGCCCATAATTCTTCTCACTCCTAGAAAACAGGGCTTGGCTAAGAATACTTTCTTGGAGGGCTCCTACTCCCCAGCCCCCCATGTTTAGTGTGCAGATGTGGTGGGGGGAGTCAAAGAACTGTTCTCTCCTGGCAGACAGTGTGGGGTGGATGGGGTGGGGGGCAGGGGCTGGAGGTAGAGAAGGTTTCAGTCTTCAAGTGAATGAATGCATATTTCAGTAATGACTTTAGGAAACTTTGTTTCAGCTGCTGCTCATGGACCAACAGGACAACACTACTGAGATCCACGTGAGAGCTCAGCAGTACAGCCAGGTGAACTTGGTCCCGGCCATTGTTGAACAGGGCTGGTGCACAATCATTGCAAACCTGCTGGTGCTGCCTGAGCACGACACCAGGGAGAAGGTGCTGAAGACGGTGCACGTGCTGCTCTCCTCCTGCAGGGACAGCTACAGAGCGGATCGCTACCTCAGCCATGTGCTGGACCTGCTTCGGCAAGAATACGAAGACCTGGCAGCAGAAGAGCAAAGGGAAGGGGATGAAGATGGCTATTTTAAGGAACTCCTTAGCTCTATAAATAGCATTGCCCAGCAGCTGAAATGAAGGCTGCTGCAGTGTTGGAGAGAGGGAAAGATCCCCTGGCAAATTGGGAAAGAATTATGCATAATAAAACAATTGAACAAATATTTTAGCTTTGTTCAGTCACTTGATGTGATAAGTAAGCCTGTGTGTTTGTTCTAGAGTGACAGCTACCTTTACAGGGGTATATTTTTATTCCTGCAACTTATCACGATAATTGTTCCTCATACAACAAGATTTAGGTGTTCCCATTAGTGCTGTACAGAAAAAAGTAGCACCTCTTATTCCCAATGCACTCCCCACTTTTTTCCAAGAGAAATTGCAGGTGAAAATAAGGCAGTTTGAAGAGGATTTGAGCAAGTTTACTGTCTTACTCATGTCAAAAGAAATGTTTTGGGGGACACATAGGAAGGCAGTGAACATATTCTACTGCCTTATTTGGAAAGGCAATTTCCTTTGAAAAAAAGAGTTTCATTTTAAAAGTGTCACTAATAAAAATGCCGTCTTTTTCAGTACTGCTTTTGAGGTTTTTGGTATATTTTTGCAGCTGCTTTCATCCCTCTAATTGTTCTCCATACAGTTGTTCCATTGTTGACAGCATTGTTGTTATTCCTCCTCTGGTTTTGCACTTCCTTCTGTTACAGAATGGTAGATTGCTTAGAAAGAAGCTGCTTCAGAAATGGTAATCTGGCTCAGTGGTTTTCAAACTCCTTTGAGGAACTGTGAGATTCCTCCAGGGGAGGAGATCAGTGACAGCAGATGGACTTTCCAGAATGACAGTGTCCGTTCCTGAGCTTTCCCAGCCATGTGCAGCTATAGAAGAGAGCCAGATTGTTTCCAATGCATGCTCTCAGTTTGTATGGGGCAGCAGGGAGGCCCAATAGGCCTGGCTTGGTGAACCACATGAACCGAGTAAGCAGCTTTAAACATTCTGCAGAAATCACAGCACTGAGCACCTTCTCAAAGAAAACCTGATAGAGAAAAATTGAAAGCCTTGCGGTAAAGTAGTCTTTCCCAACCTGGTGCCTTCCAGATGTTTTGGATCAACTCCCATCAGCCCCATCTAGCACAGATAATGGTCAGGAAACCTGGGAGTTTTAGTCCAATACATCTGGAGGCTGGGGAAGTGTGCTAAAAAAAAAGCTGCATTTGAAACCCACTGGGTGCCTATTTCAATCAGTACCACAGAATGCGGCTGGGGCTTTACATGCCCAGTGGGCACCCAGTACAGTTGTTCTGTCTGGCTTCTTTGCTCTTGTATTCCTTGATCCCATTATCGGATTTGCTTATTTGCATGGCTGATGACAGTCCTTTGTTGATTGTTTGATTCCTTCAGTAACTGTGAGTTGTTAAAAGTGACATAGGTGTGAGTGAGCAGGCTAGTGCCTACCTGTCCACTCCCACTGAACTAAACAAGCCAGGATTCCTGGGTTACAAGTCTGGCTGGTTCATCCTCTAACAGCTTCCATATCAAGGTTTAGACGTCGCAGTAAGCAATCCAAGGATATGGGTCCCTGGGTCGCCCAGCTAAGCAGGAGCAGTTGAGAGCCAGTGCTCTTTTTTGCTTGCCTTCATTTATGGCTGCCCGGGGTTTGTTTAAGCTCTGGGTAGCCGTGGCATGCGAATCCAGCCATCGATTGCCATCGCTGAGCAATGCAGGAGGGCCTGGCCTGGCTAGTAAATGATGCTTGGTCTCAAGTGAGTATATCAACAATCCTCTAACTTTGACAGCTTAATACAATGGTTATTATGTCAAAGTCTGGGGAAACCTGATCTGCAACCCTCACTCAGTTACGAAATTTGATGGGTGACTTTGGTTCAGTCCCTCTCTTTCATCAACAGGGTTGAGTAACTTTTGGAGGTTTTTGCACCTCGCTGCAAAATTTTAGTAGCAAGCAGCTGTTGCATGGCCACTGTAGTTTTCTGTAGTGGTTGCTGTGAACTCATCCTCAGAGAGGAGTATATGGAACCTATCCTCTTCTATAGCCTCTATATCCACTAGACCAGGGGTCGGCAACCTTTAACACTCAAAGAGCCATTTGGACCCATTTCCCACAGAAAACACAGGGAGCCGCAAAACCCTTTTGACATCTAAAATGAAGATAACACTGCATATATAGGTTTTTACCTTTATGCTATGTATAAAAAAACTATAGTGTGTTGCATTTATGAAATCAATGAACTGCTACAGAGAAAACAATTTTTTATTTCTGCATGTAACAAAAACATTTTGAACTCCGAAAAAAAAGACGCTGGGTTGAAAGTTACAGTCAAATAAAATACTCAATGTCTATCTGAGTGCTCCTCGTATTTATGAAATAAAAAGCCAAACTTATATTATCCACTAGCAGCAAACCAAACATGCCACCTGCAGCAAACCAAAAATGCCGACTGCTTCTGTGTGCCCTCATCCTTTTATCATGTGGTGAAATATTGAACAAACATCCCTCTCCCAATGTAATAATGTTGCTGGAATTTTTATAACAATCTTCTTAAAAAAAAGAAGTAGATCTATATCTTCATTATGATTTAGCTGCAGCTCTTGTTCAGTCACTAAAAACTGTTATTTTTAATCTTACATTATAAACTACTAGGATTCTTTTCATATATTTTGAATAGGAGAACAGCTTCCTGCAGAGTCAAAGTCAGTGCTAAAGAGCTGCATGCATTAAACAGCAAACCCCATAAGTTCGTCAGCAGTAAATGCAAATGAATCTACCCACTTTAGGTTTTCTTCAGAAACTTTTCTTCGGATTTATCCATGGTTGGAGGGAGGGGGAAAGCTCAGTAAATTGGGTGCAGATATAGGTGTGTTTAGTGGCTGATTAGCAGATAAACAGTCAAGTGCTGTGAATTGTGACAGGTCCCAAGCACAGCTTTTAACATTCGGATGAAGGAGATTAGATTGGGACAAAGAGAATCTTTTCAGCAGAGTTTCTTTCGTGTAACACGAGAGCCTGCTGGAAACTTGTTTAGCAGAGCAATGTAGCGATTTACTTAACTAGCTGATTTACTTAGCTAGCTAGCTCTGCATTCCTGAGTGGAGCTTCGAGTAGATCAGCGGCTGTGCCAGCGCATGTTTTGAGCAACGGAGCCGCAGCAAAGGGGTTCAACAGCCACGTGCAGCTCCGGAGCCACGGGTTGCTGACCCCTGCACTAGACTCTTACTCAAAACAGTCTTTATTTGTCCTCACCTCTAGATAGGGCACCAAGGCCCAGCCAGCCTAGATGTTTTTGCTCAGGATCAAGACATACGCCACCCTTCCCTCTCCTCTGCTTGGCAACCCCCAAAAGTCCAACAGTCTGGGTTTGAAGGACTTCTGGTGGCACACTTCCTTGGAGAAAGTCTTCTCTGTCCCTGTGGGAGAGGCTTCCCAGTCTGTCCACCCTCAAGGCTTCTTCCACGCCAGGCATGAGGTCCAAGCTTGGATATTGTTGTACCCCGCGGTTTTACAGATGAGACCAGAGACTGGATGGTAAAGTTAGAGAGGAGGTTTATTACCTGCGCAGGGACCAACATTCTAGTAAGAATGCGGCCCTGAACAGAGTTGGAAGGAGATCGTTATACCTTCACAGTCAGCTTTCGGCAAATGGGGAACAATACAATCAGTTTTTGACAAGAATGAGAACAATGGCGACAACGGGAAGTTACAAAATCACATAGCAGCAGTTAAGCAAGTGATATACAGAAGCAGATTTGGTTAGCAGTAAGTTTTATCTTTTAATTTACACCTTCTAAGCAATCTTTGTCCATTACTTGTAGGTAAGCTCTTTCCACTTTCCGAGGGGAATTCTCTGAGGCAGTTACTAGACATTTGAATGGGCTGGAGCTTAGGGGAACTAAGCCTATCATGAATGCCCTGAGACAGCTGATTATTCTAATGTTTAGCCGTGTCATGCAGGTCTGGAGCCTAGAGGAGTCATGCCTATTCTGAATGCCCTGAGAAAGCTGATAGATATTTCCACTATGTCAGGAGCCTGGGGGGTCAGGCCTAACAGATATGCCAGCAGTTCTTCTGATTCCTGCTGCTGGGTCCTTCCAGACTCCTGGCCAAAGGAAGCCTAAGAGGGGGTCTGCAGAAGGGGTCTTCTACCTTCTCCTGGTGTGGCATCCATCCATCCCCTCCCCTCCTTCCAGCCCCCTTCCCCTGCTGCCTCCCTGAATGTAGGATGGGCGAGCTCCATCTGTGGCTGATCCAGTTCCACTCCTACTCCCCCAGCAGGGCTAGCCTAACCTCACTGCCTGGAAGCCCTCTCAGCCACCTTCCCTTGTGCCTTAATTAGCATACCGTGGGAGCCTACAGCCAGAGCATGAGGATGACGTGACCTGGTGAGTCCTGGTGGGCTCTCATAGTTGGCTAATGGGCTTTGGCAGCAACCCTGAAAAGGAACTGCCTCTCAGTTTCAGGGGTAGTGAGAGTCATGGGCTATGAGTTGCTCACCCCTGTTTATAGGCTTGTTAGGAACCTAAAATAAGAGAGGAAGGAGGCGGTGTATGCCACTCCTTGGAAGAGAGGGGCCAGGTAGCAATTAGAAAAATTTATAGTGCTAGTTCTAAGACCTTTGGCAACTCAGGTGCCAAGTCATTGTGCAGCCCACAAGACCAAAATAAATGTATACACGATAGAGATTAAGCAGACAGCCTCCTTCTCAAAGTGAATAGATAGTGGTAGGGTTTTATTGACTGGGATATTTCTTTAAGGCTAATAGCTAATAGCCCATCCTCACTGGACTTGGAAATCTTTTTTACTTTCTGTAGATTCTACAGATTTGCTTCTTGCTATTAAGTTGCAGAAGTAATTATATACATTGATTTTCTTTCTTGTGGCATTTTGGTTGTTTATCTTCAATCAGAAGGGAAAAAATGAAGGGATTTTACAAGAAATGCTCTCTGGAGAACAGCATGCAATTATTAGAAGCAGTAAAACACAGCACTTCAGAATATGTCAGAGATTTGGCAGCACACAGAGGGCGCTCCTTCTGTTTTTAACAGATCCTACTTCTTAGAGTGTATTACCGTAAAGTCTTTTTTTCCAGAGAAAGGTGAGGGAAGGAACAATGCTGTTCCTTTGCTGCACATTTCTATGCAGCTGTCGCTCAGAATTTTAAAAACATGCACAAGCAGATTGAGCAATGATTAAGCGAAGAAGCTGCAGTTGGGTTCGAAAAGTAACGATCATGCAAACCATGAAGAAGAAGAATTAATTATTGCCATGTGCAATAATTAATTCTTATCTCTCTCTCCCTTCCCCCACTGCCCCTTTCTCTCCCCAACTCCCCCTAAACAAGCTGCAGGGGGAAGGACACGTTCTTGTCCGGTGTCTGATCTGTTTGTGGAGAGCTTTGGAAATTAGGCCATGGGCTGCAGGCTGCTGCCCACCCCGCAGTTCTACTGAGATGTTGGGGAACAATTCACACAGCTAAGCAGGTGATATTGATGACTGTTAGATTTTTTTTAAAATTCTGCACTGTATCCATCTGTGAGATTTTGCTAATTCCGGAAATGTCTGGGAGGGAAAGGTCTAGGTGAACATGGGTTTGTGATGCTTTGGAATAAGAATGGTCCTGCCACCTAACTTGGCTGACTTAATCCTCTACATACTTACTAGATAATCCACTGATCTCAGCCATTAATGTTTCAAAAATCTAACTGTTGGTACTTGCTAAGAGTAGTGAGAGGTTCTCTGTGCAATTCATGAAAGCAATTACAAAGCAGGAGCCATTTTCTCGGATCTGCATGTCAGTTGCTGGAATTTATGCATCGGTGTAAGAGAACTGGCAATGAAGGGGGCAGAGGTTCCATTTCCTTGACTGGAGCTTGCATTTGCCTCTTTTACTCGCAGTTCAATTCTAAGCTCTTAAAAAGCTTGTAATGACATTCTCTCTGCCTGACAGTTATGCAGTGATGCTTGTGAAAAATTAAGGAAGTGGGACTCTGCAGAAGAGAAATAACACATTAGGGAATATCACTGCACCATAGATCTCAGTTAAAGAGCTCTATAGCCTTCTGCGCATTTCACATTATTGTCAAGGGCACTGAGAGGCCAAAATCTGTATGGATTGTGTTGGAATCGCAACATATATCAAAAGGCTGGATTTTATTGCTAAGCAGGGATTATGCAGGGTTAAATTAATGACTAGATTTGTAGTAATAACAAATATCATTGTGAGTAAAATTTGGAGGGGATTTTGGAGAATATGATCTTTAGCAGGCAAGTGCTGTGGAGTTGAAGGATGAGGCTGTTCCCTTCTCAGCCATTTAGGAACGGTGTCTGTGATGCTGCTGGAATTCTTTACTTCTTAGACTTGAAGAGTTGCTTGCCCCATACCGGAGGCGAGGGCGCCTCCTTCTCCAGAGAGGGAAACACTCCATGACCAGGTTAGCATCTGGCAAACGGGACCTCAGAAAACAGACTGGGGAGGGTGCTGAAGAGATGAATAGAGGCATTAGCTCTATGCAAGCTGGAAGCGGCCAAGAAAAATGGAGAGGGCCCTGACCCCGATTGCATCTCATTAGCCACATGCCGTGACTCCCTCGGAGCACAGCCTGCACGTGGCCAGCCTGCACACAGGCAGTAGAGCAAGTCAGAGCCAGGGAAGCCTTGAGGAATGTGTTGCGTTGCTCTTGTAAACACAGTCATGCTGTTAAAGGTAAAGAGAACACGCATGTTTTTCAATGTGTCTGTGGAATGAGTGTGTGCTGAATGGAATGGGAATACATGTGACTGTGCTTCCCAAGAAGGGTGAGCACAGAAGAAAACACCATTGCTATTTGTGTGTGTATGGGGAGAGGCCTGTGCCTTGATTTTGGGAACCATCAATCTAAAGATGGATCTTTCAGGAAAGTTTGCCTCAAATGTGAGTAGTTGATCTGGGGTGGCTGCCATTGTGAGACTCTTCCCCTGCGGTTGTGAGACTCCAGTTCTCTTCAGTGCCAGCTAGTTTGGCGACTGTTCAAGAATGCGGAGAGTTGGAGGACAAGAATGGCTGAATGATGCAAGGGAAGGGAGAGAAGGGACAGGGCTGCAAAAGACAGCTGCAGTTTCTACCCACTCTGGGCTCTGGTTCTACCCATCATCAGTAGCAGCTCTGTTTTTGATAGTAGTGGCTCTCCATGGGGGAAATCCCATTCCACACCTTTGGCCAAGTGCGAACTTTGAATGTGCAAGTACCATCACCCTGAACGTAGAAACAGGTTTGAGAAGGATAGCCGATTGCAACTACTGCTGAGATCATGGAAAAGTACAGCTGGCTTCATTTGTCCATTTTTTCTTGTTAAGGTCAGAAGGTCTTTTAGTATATCTAATAAGAATGGGCAAAGCCAGCCTGACTTGCTTCCTTTACTAAGACTGAAGTACGTCCTAAGAAGCAAGATGCTTCTGAGAATACAGCAGGGTTGCCTTTCCAGCTTCTTGCTCCATGTTGTAACTCGCGGTTTTGCAGATGAGACCAGAGACCGGATGGTAAATTTAAAGAGGAGTTTATTAACCTGCAAGATTACTTGCAGGGACCAACATTCTAGTAAGAATGCGGCCCTGAACAGAGTTGGAATGAGGTTTTTATAGCTTCACAGTGAGCTTTCGGTAAATGGGAACAATACAATCAGTTTTTGACAAAAATCAGAACAATGGCGACAACGGGAAGTTACAAAATCATATGGCAGCAGATAAGCAAGCGATATACAGAAGCAGATTTGATTAGCAGTAAGTTTTATCTTTTAATTTACACCTTCTAAGCAATCTTTGTCCATTACCTTGTAGGTAGGCTCTTCCATTTTCCGAGGGGAATTCTCTGAGGCAGTTACTAGACATTTGAATGGGCTAGAGCTTAGGAGAGCTAAGCCTATCATGCATACCCTGAGACAGTTTGATTATTCTAGTGTTTGGCCGTGTCATGCCTATCTGGAGCCTAGTGGACTCATGCCTATCCTGAATGCCCTGAAACAGCTGATAGATATTCTAATGCCAGTTGTTATGTTAATCTGGAACCTGGGGATTCAGGCCTAACAGTTTGACTGGATTTATTTATTTTTTACTATCTAGTGTCCCCTGGATATAGGATCAGTTTTATCCACCCTGCTGAACTCAATGATTGGCTTGTGTTTAATCACTTTTATTACTGTTTATTTTTATATATGCTTTAGTTTGCTGCATGCCACCCTGGGATCTTTTATTGCACTACCTTATGGACACATTTCAAACAAACTATGTGTAATTTGGGGAAATCTTTGATATGGAAGGCTGGCATGTTATACATTTAATCCAAACCATTGTCACAGGGGTAGATTCATTCTACTTTGTCTTCCCCTTCCTCCCAGTATGATGGAGGATTGATTTATGCATGTGAGATTTCTGGAAAGATAACTAAGGATGTGGAGAAAAATCTTGTTGCAAATGTGTAATATGTCTCCCCAGTGTCGATTAATTTCTGCTCCAATTGGCCACTTCTGTGTCCCTCTTAAAACATTTAGACCCAGGCACCAGCACAACGTTCTGGACTTGGTGGATCCCCAGCATCAGAAGCACACTGCTGCACCCCTGGACGCCAGGACCAGATAAAGTTTAGCCAAAATAAGCCTTGAGAAAATTTGAGGTGTGATCACCTACACTTGCGTCAATGCAAACATGCAAGCAATTGGAATTCCAAAGACCTAGGAGTGTCCTACACTGAAGCAGCCTATATGGGAAGGAGATGGCTTAGTTAATCCAACCTCAAAGCATTTTCATGTATGATACAGGAGACATCTATTGTGCAGACACAAGCCCTCACTCATGGAAGGTTGTGGAGCATGTTCATGATGTCATCATCCTCCAGGCCTCTTTCATGTTTTCCAGCTCTTTTTAGAGTGAGGAAAGGGGGCTATTAAAATTCAGATTGCAAAAGAAACATCTCGAAAAGTCACAAATCTGATGTAGTGCAGCTACACCACAACACTCCATGGTAGTTGGCTAGTGAGGTATATAGAAAGACAGAGAAATTCAAACCGGGGGTGGGGGGGGGGCTTGCATTTTTCCTTGGACAGTGAAAATGGAAGAAGCTTCAATAACGTGTCAAATTAAACCCTTCATGTAAAGCATCCTGGAAACACTTGGCCCTTGCTTTGTGCTGAGATCGTGAAGCTCCTTCTGGCACTACCAGGTGAGATTGTAGACAACTGAATCCTTGTGCATCTAACCAGAAAGGTGTGCACAATCCCAGGTTTGTTTGCATCCTGCATCTTTTGCAGTCAACCCACACAATGGGCAGCCTTCACCCCCTTTTCTTCCATTGTAGTGGGAACGTCCCTCCCCTCTCAAACAAATGGTCAAGAAGGGTTTTGAGAGAGAATAAGGTAATTTTTCCTCCCATTTTCTTGCTATTGTTATGTCCATTCTTGTAGGGACTCTAGGAGAATTGATGTTGTCCAACATACCCTTCTTCCAGAAAGATCTGTGCCAATTGTCAGAATCCTGGAATCTCAATTTGAGAAGAGGAAATAAAACTCGGGTTCGTGGGAAAGACCAACTGTCCAGACCATCTGAGACTTTATTGTATTTACCCCAAGGTTCCCGTGGTACTCACGATAATGCATGCATTACCGGGCAGGCAGAGGTGAACTCTGCTGCAAAGCTTCAGTACCATTACAGGGCATTTATAAGTACACAGGTACAGGGCAATTGATGACAGAATGCAGACATTACAATAAGATTCTGAGGTCATCACATACAGAACAGATAAAGAAATGTCAGTCAATCACACAGTAACAATGAGATTACAGTATTTCTAATTGCCTGTATTGACACTTTAGTTCAGTAGCTTGAACCCATCTCCAGGTCTGCTTAGACATGTAAATTCAAGCTACTGAAACTATGCATGAACTCAAGACTCTTTTCTAAACTCTAGACATTCTGAATTGGCCAGGGCACATGGAGCCTCTGGGCTAGGAAGATACTTCCTTGAATTCCAACAATGACTATTTACAATGTATATTTGGACTGGATGGCCTGTCTACTGTAGCCCACAGCTAAAGGTGAGAGAAAGGAGCGGGGGATGAATGCCATTTTAAACAGTGACAGCTTGGTTTTGAGAAGGAGTACAGGATTTTGATCCCACAATTCAACAGCACACAGAAGTAATGTTTTTCTGACAGGATTTATCCAAATTTTCCCAACAACAGTCACAGTCCAACAACAAATGGAGGGACACAAGTCACCCAGCCCTGTTACATATTCAGAAAACAAGAACCACTTGGCCAGTGGGTGATTTTTCTTCCTCAGAGGGCTATTCTGAGAAGGGCTTGCTGAACCTCTGCACTTGCCCCAAATGGTCAGCTGAAAAGTCCCATCACCAGATTTCTAAGTTGTGCTTGGCTGTTCTTTGAACACACACTTTTTGTATAAGAGCTGTAAGCAGCAATGGTGGGTCCCTTCTCCTTCAGCCCGGGCATGTCCTGTTCTTCACCATCAGAAAGGGGCAGTGGAGTGTTGTAACTCGCGGTTTTGCAGATGAGACCAGAGGCCAGTTGGTAAATTTAAAGAGGAGTTTATTAACCTGCAAGATTACTTGCAGGGACCAATATTCTAGTAAGAATGCGGCCCTGAACAGAGTTGGAATGAGGTTTTTATAGCTTCACAGTGAGCTTTCGGTAAATGGGAACAATACAATCAGTTTTTGACAAAAATCAGAACAATGGCGACAACGGGAAGTTACAAAATCACATGGCAGCAGATAAGCAAGCCACATGGCAGCAGATAAGCAAGCGATATACAGAAGCAGATTTGATTAGCAGTAAGTTTTATCTTTTAATTTACACCTTCTAAGCAATCTTTGTCCATTACCTTGTAGGTAGGCTCTTCCATTTTCCAAGGGGAATTCTCTGAGGCAGTTACTAGACATTTGAATGGGCTAGAGCTTAGGAGAGCTAAGCCTATCATGCATACCCTGAGACAGTTTGATTATTCTAGTGTTTGGCCGTGTCATGCCTATCTGGAGCCTAGTGGACTCATGCCTATCCTGAATGCCTTGAAACAGCTGATAGATATTCTAATGCCAGTTGTTATGTTAATCTGGAACCTGGGGATTCAGGCCTAACACAAACATGAACGTTATTTTCTGGAACCAAGATAGCATTAAATTTGGCACAAGATGGGACCTTGAAGCTGAGAAGGCCCTCTCTATACTCCCCTTCTGCTGAACTTACAAGAGTTGGGGGACGGGGAAGGGAGGCCAAAGAGCTGCAAAGTGTGTGGGGGGAGAAGGTGGTCCTTAGGGCAGCTGTGGCATTTTCCATTAGTCTTGAGGTGTCCTTGCATTACAGGTTTTCTCGAATCTGCCTGAATTCTCCCGCTGTGGTGTCAGGCAGCTCCTACCATCAGATCACCAAACAAGCAATGAAAGGGACCTTGCTTAGTTGTCTTCCTCATTCTTGCCCCTAACAGACAGCATATGTAAAAGAAACAGCACCAGTGATCCAAAGCAATGACGGTCTTTGCCCAGAACTAGCAGTAGGAGAGACTTGGTAGGTAGACATGCCTCATCTTCCATAAGGTGCCCAGCTCTCTGTTTTCCCAGTCATACAACTCCCACTGCAGTTTCCCTATGTTCAGTGTCTTACAAGGTGCTGGTAAAATAGCTCAAAAGACAGCTCCCTCTTTCCTATGCCATATTTATGCAGCTTCATCAACTAGAGATCTCATGATATTTTAAAATAGATTGATATTTACAGCCCACAGAAATTCATTTTTAAAATCACAGTGATGGAATCATGAGTTGGATGAGAATGTATTGGGGAAGATGGGGCTTATCGATTATGCAAGTGGTATTCCAAGTAGAAAAGGTTATGTTTATAGCATCATCTTTTCACTAATGTGCACTGGCACACAATCCTTTGGAGCTCACTGGGGAGATGTTCGAACTAAAAGTGGGTCATTCGCATCTGGATCACCAAGTGAGGACCTCTCGTTTTACTTCAGCTTTGTATTTTATCCAGCACATATAAGCTTAAATTTTTCAGATTTCCTTCCCTCTTGGCAATGCTGCTTTATATTTTCAGGGGATGAGCATCAGGTCTGAAAAAGCTGACCTTCTTCAACAGACATTAGAATACATTTTTAGATTGAATACACACATAAGCACAACACTAGACTCACACAGATGAGTCTCCTCAGCTTCCTATTATATATTCTTCTTTCATTCCTGCCATTTTCTGAAAGTTCATACTAAACCAGACTACTGGGGATTGGTATACACATCACAGTACGATCACTGGGGCTTTGGTTGTATCTGATTGTTGGGAACGTGGGCAGATTTCTTCTTTAGATATAATAACTTTCCTCCAATGGCCATTGGTTAACATAGTGAGATAAAGGGCATTTCCCCTCTTGTAGCACAATTGAAGCCAAGGACACCCTGAAATATAGGTACCTATTTTGCTGTTAGAACCTCACGACACATTTATTGAGAAGAATTGAGAATATTACTTAGCTGTTGACTCAGCTAATTATTTTTATTAGCTCCATCATTACATTTAGCCATTGTAATGAGTAAATAGTTAAAAACTTGCTTAATTAAGAAACATACTGCTATCTTGTTGAACAAATCTGAAGGCAAATAGGTACATGCTTCATAAGTGTCTGACTTTTGCTTTAAAAAAAGAGCAAAACACATACATGTTTGAAGGCAAACTAAAGATTTGTATTTGCAAACCCCTGGTTATTACCAAAGGCCTTGCAACTCTGGCCATTCTTTTTTGGCGATGCTGCCAGGAGACTGCACCAACAGACAATTAATTCTGAACCAACATAAGCTGGTCCTCTCCCTCTGGGTTGCTGAGGAGGCCTTGATTTACTAGCTTAATCCTGTAAACCTACACTCTGGCAGGACCCAAAGAAAAGCAGGTTGCTTACCTGTAACTGATGTTCTTCGAGTGGCCATCTGTGCATTCACACATATGGGTGATGCGCCTGCGCAGTGCCTAGGCCGGAAAGATCGAAAGCTAACGGTTTTGGCAGGAAAACTCTGCTCCCCTCTCCCTCAGCAGTATATATAGAGCGGAGTGTCCGCCATTTTCTCCAGTCTTTGAAAGACCGAATGTTCACCCCCTTTCAGAAGAGGATAGCATAACAATTCATTAGGTACCCTGGCAAGAGCATATGGTACCGATGAAAGAAACCACTCACCGACACTGAGCAGGGCAGGCAGGTGGGTTGTGTGAATGCACAGATGGCCACTCGAAGAACATCAGTTACAGGTAAACAACCTGCTTTTCCTCTTCGTGACCTCTGTGCATCACACATATGGGTGAGTAGCAAGCTTACCAGAATTGGTGGAGGGTGGTGTCATCATTGAAGAATGGCAGAGAGAACAGCCCTCCCGAAGGAACAGTCTCTTCTGGCACACACATCAAGGCGGTAGTGCTTTGCCAAAGTACACGGAGTAGCCCAAGTCGCGGCTTTGCAGACCTCTTGGATCAGGATACCCATGGCAAATGCGGAGGAAGCTGCCACTGCTCTAGTGGAATGACCCCTCGGAACGACAGGTAAGTCCATCTTTGCAAGTTGGTACGCCAATGAAATGGTCTGAACTATCCATTTCGACAGTTTCTGAGACAAAACAGGTAATCTTTGGTCCCGTTGAGAGTACTTCACAGTCTGTTTGAACGTCTAAGAGATTCTGTACGTGAGCTGTAAAAAGCCAAGCAGCGTCATACATCTAAAGTATGCAAGGACCTTTCGATTGGGTTCAACGGTGATGGAAAGAAGACAGGTAACATGTTCTCCTGATTCAAGTGGAACGGTGTGGCTACTCTGGGCAAGAAGGAAGGATCCATTCTCAAAACCACCTTCTCTTTATGAAAATTAAGATAAGACGGATCTATTCAAAGAGCACAAAGTTCACTGGCCCTATGAGCTGATGTAACTGTAACAAGAAAAGCCATTTTCCATGCTACGAGACGCATATCAATAGTTGCTAAGGGTTCAAATGGTGGTCTTGTAAGTGCTTGAAGGACAACTGAAAGATTCCATGTGGGCATGATAGGTCGAATAGGAGGATGAAGATTTTGCAGTCCTTTCAGAAATTTCCTTATAAGCGGCTGTGAAAACACCGACGATCCCTGTATTGTACCACGGTAATGTGATACAGCTGCTGCGTAGACTTTAATTGACAAAGGTTTAAGTCCCGACTGATGTAGTTGTAACAGAAACTGAAGAATATTCTCCACCGATGCGGCCGTTGGAATGAACGACCGTGAGTCCACGAAAGATGAGAAGCGGCGCCACTTTGCTGCATAAGACTTTCGAGTTGATGGTCTTAGTGCAGACTCGAGAATCCTTAGAATGTCTGGATCTAAAGAGCTCAGTCCCGATGGCACATCTATCGGTACCAAGGCATTGAGGAGGTCCAAATGGTCATGAGTTGAAGTACTGAGCGACCTAGTAGAGCTTGGTACTGGACCAGTGTTGTTAGTCAATGGATCTGCCATGCTGTGAGGTTCAATGATGACAAGTCTGGGTGATGGACAGCACCTCCTTGTTGAGTTAGCAGATCTTGTCTCGACGGAAGATGAAGAAAGGTGTTGTCTGAGATCCGAAGGAGGGTGGAAAACCACGCTTGACGAGGCCACCAAAGTGTTATCAGTATTCCTGTGGTATCATCGTGCACAATCTTCGAGACGACTTTTGTTAGTAGTGGAATAGGTGGGAATGCCTAAATTCTGATGTTTGTCCAAGGAATCATAAGGGTGTCCCCCATCGATCCCGGTCCTATTCCTGCTCTGGAGCAGACTTTTTTGCATACCCTGTTCCTGTGGGTAGTGAATAGGTCTATGTCTGAGTGTCCCCAAAGTTGGAAGAGCTGGCTGCAGACCTGGTGATTTAACTCCCACTTATGGGTCATCGGCATGTGTCTTCTCAGAGTGTCGGCTTCCTCGTTGTTGGTCCCGGCCAGATGTACCGCTAGGAGGGTTATACCCCTCGGAATGCACCATTCCCAAATGTCCATGGACAGGCAAGCTAGGGCAATGAACTTTGTTCCGCCCTGCTTGTTGATATAAAACACCACCACTATACTGTTGGATGTGATCTGTACCACTTGTTGGTGGACAGTTTCCTCGAAGGATCGAAGTGCTTTGAAAATTGCTAAGAGCTTGAGGTAATTGATGTGTCTCAACAATTCCTGTCGGCTCCATGTGCCCTGGGACCAGAGTCCTGCGCATACTGCGCCCCAGCTGATCAGTGAAGCATCAGTATACAGAGTCAGCGTTGGGTGGGGGGCCTGGAACGGGGTACCCGCATTCAAGTTGGTTGGGGTAGTCCACCAAGTCAACGTCTGTAGAACAGCTCAGGGCATTCAAAGCGGTTTGTTGGGCAAATCTCGTTGTGGACGGAAGTTTTTGTTGAACCAGAGTTGAAGAGGACGAAACCTCAACCTGGTGTGTGGGACAATGGCAATGGTGGCAGCCATATGACCCAAAAGTCTCTGAATTGAGAGCACTGGGACGATGTTGTTCTGTTGAATCCAAGAAATACAGGAGCGGAGGCTGTCCTGACGAGCTGGGGGGAGGAACACCCTCGCTACCGTGGAATTGAGACGAGCTCCGATGAAAGCTATCACCTGTGTAGGGACAAGGGATGATTTTTCACAGTTAATACAAAGTCCTAGATTGTCCAACAGTGCACAAGTCACCTCAACAGCTGACAGAAGACTTTCGCAGGTCTGTGAAACTATATGCCAGTCATCCAGGTAGGGATACACTTGGATGCCCTGGAGCCGCAGGTGTGCACACACCGGGGCCGTACATTTTGTGAAGACCCGCAGGGCCATAGCCAATCCGAACGGGAGGACATTGAATTCATATATGTCGGTCCCGACAGTGAAGCGCAGAAGACATCTATGACTTGGATGGACTGAAATAAGGAAGTAAGCATCTTTCAGATCCAGTGAGGTGAACCAGTCCTCTCTCCTCAGCAGCGGAAGGATATTTTGAAGGGTAGTCATCCGAAATTTCTTCGGTTTGTTGACATTTTGGAGGTCCAAGATTGGACGAAGACCACCATCCCATTTAGGAACTGTAAAATATCTAGAATAGAATCTGTGAAGCCCCTCGGAGCTAGTGAATCACACCCTTACGAAGCAATAGATGTACTTCATCCACTAATATCAGGGAACGCGGTGTAAATCGAATCGGGCTCAATGGAGGAACGGTATCGAATTCTATTCTGTATCGGAGCTGGATGATGGATAAAACCCACCAATCAGATGTGATGGACTCCCAAATGGGGAGTCGGCTTTGCAGCCGTTGCCCAAAAGGGAGGGGGAAAGGTGGGTGTAGAGGTGGAGGAGAGGCTTGCCCATCCCATCAGCGTTGGCACTTTTCTGTTTCGAAGTGGCAACGGCCTTGCTGTAAATGCTGCTGGGGTTGTTGTCTTCTACGTTGTTGCCACTGTTGGTATTGTCTCTGTGGAGGCTGGTACCGGTAGGATGGATGCGACCATGTCCACTTACGTTTTTGCTGTCCCAGCATTCCATCTGTCTTGCTGTCATGCGGGATTCGTGGATGGACTTAAGTTTATGGTCCATCCACGAGTGGAAAAGACCGGAGCCATCAAAGGGCATTTCTTCTATGCGCTTTTTCATCTCGTCAGGGAAGTTGCAATTCCTCAACCAGAAATGCCTTGGCAGCGAGATGGCCCCGACAAGAGCCCTCGAATATGTATCTACATGGCGATGGGCTGTGGATAGTTGCTGTATAGCCACCTGCATACCCTCCTTGATGAAATTCCTAGCCAAATCCCATTGTTGTTCGGGTAGGGAGGCAACGATGTTGTTCAGCCTCTGCATAATGAAGAATTGATACCTGGCCAGGGTGGCTTCATAGTTGGACATACGAAGACCAAGTCCTGCAGCTGCGTAGAACCTGTGTGCCAAGGTATCAATCTTGCGGCCCTCCTTGTCTCAGGGGGTGGTATGTCCCCTGGATTCCCTGCCTTGGGGTGATTCAACTACCATGGAATTTGGCTTGGGATGATGAAGCAAGAAGGGTATGTCACTCTCCCAGACACGATACATGGACTCGTATCTTCTCACAGTGGGCTATGTCTGCGAAGGCAGATCCCAAGGTTGAGTCATCGCCTGCCACAGCATTGCAATTAGTGGCAGGACAATTGCAGGTGATTGCTCTCCCCTGACAATATCATTGAACTTGTCGGTGCTCGGATCCGGCTGGTGTTGCGCCTCAATCTCGAGTGACCGAACAAGTCTAGACATGAGCTCCCTGAACGAGATGTGGGGCTCTTCCGGTGACGCTGGGCCCTGAGATGTTATCACAACATCAGGGGAAGTGGATTCTGCGTTGGAGTCAGAGACGGGTCCGAGGTGGTATGGTTCCGACGAGGAACTCCCTGGTGAAGTGGGACATTCAGGTTCTGCACGTCTTGAGGTAGACGGCATATCCTCATGAGTGAAAGGCGATGAACAGTCCCTTGGTTGAGGATGAAATCCAAAGGAGTGGTAGTCTCCCCAGCCCAACGGATAATTATAGTAGGCCTGGAACCATCCTTCTTCTCGCATTCGTCCATCTGGGACTGAGGTGGCAGTGGAGAGGCCGGAGATGGATCCCGAACTCTTGCCGGAGGCATTGGGGTCAGAGACCGAGCCATGGGAGGGGAGTCTTGAATCTCCCCATCCGAAATAGACTCACGATGAGGTTCCTCAGGCAGATCAATGGACTGGCCCTGTTGAGGAGCAGGTTGAATCGGGGATCCCGGTGGGGTAACCTGCATCGCTGCCTGTACCATCGGTACTGATGGCGTTGGTACCGAAACTGCCGTCGGGATCGATGGTGCTGTTGAACCCAAATCCCTATGCCTCTTCATATGAGGCGGTTTGACCACTTTATCTTTCTTCGCCTTTTTGTGGGAAGAAGAGTGATCCGACCCTCCGTGCTTCCTCTCCTCCTGCTGTTTATGTGGGGGAGAGAGGCACCACTGAGCCCCGGAGGGGGAATTTCCATCATCCGATGGTTGCAGCTGAGGCATGGGCGGCGTGGCCGAAGGGCGTTGTCTGGGCATGCCCGAGGCAGAGGCTGGGCGTTGACCCAATGCAGTTGAAGCAGTGGCCTTGTGCTTGGCGGATGGAGCATGCGCAGGCCCGGGCTTTGCAGCAAGCTGGTCTGACTGCATTAGCGCTTGGTCCCATAGGAGTTTTCGCAAGCAATTCTCCCTATTTTTGCGAGTCTGCTTGGTGAAAGCAAGACAATGGTGGCATTTATCTGTCCTGTGCCCCTCGCCGAGACAAAGGAGGCACAAGTCATGAGGATCTGCTGGGGACATCTTGGACCCACATTCCGCACATTTGCAGAAGGCCGCCCACGGCGCCATTGTAGAAAAGAGGAAGGAATAGAGAATAGTAAAGAGGGAAAGAAAATATTTTTGTTATTTATTTATTTTTTTAGGTAAGAATGAAGAAAAAGGAGAAAGGTATAACAAGGGAATAATAACTTGGAATAATAGCAACAAAGAGTAACAGAACAATAAGAATAAAAGAGCAAATACTGAGTCGAAGCGAGAGACGAACAGGCACGAGGCACAGAGAACGGCGGTTGCAAAAGACTGGAGAAAATGGCGGACACTCTGCTCTATATATACTGCTGAAGGGGAGGGGAGTGGAGTTTTCCCACCAAAACCATTAGCTTTCAATCTTTCCTGCCTAGGCACTGGGCAGACACAGCACCCATATGTGTGATGCACAGAGGCCACGATGAAGAACCTGAAAATCAGACCCTGTTAGAGACATTTTGCTACCTGGCGTGAAGCAGCAACTGGCACCCCACTCCTTAAAGGGGAATTAGCACTGAAGAGCAGTCAAGCTATATTTGGTGCTGGAGACAGAAAAATCACACCAACACTTCCCCTTCCTGGTAACAGAAATGCTGTAATAATAAATTAAACGTGAATAATTTGTTGACCTTTTATGAGCCCCCAAACTGCCTGCCTGGGGCAGTTCGTCACTCCACCTACTAGTAAGGCTAGTCCAAATTATATTGTGAAGCAGCTCAACAAAATTGATTGACCTCATTAGGGTGCCTTCGGTCTCTAACCCCTAATTCTGGCTCTGCACTTAACTTGTTCCAGATCTGTGTCTTCTGTACCCTAAGCAAACTGGTATTGTGAAAACAGAAATGGGCAGCTTCCTTAACAGAGGCAAATTGCTGGCTGCTCTTTCAGGCCCTACTCCAGTCAATATGCTTCCTGCTTTGCTGAAAGCCAGGGGAAAAAAATCCTCTCTTCTGAGAGTTAGGATTTTCACAATGACCCATGGTTTGTTGTTAATTTCTTATAAAGTGTTCCTCCCAGATCCTGT
This sequence comes from Varanus komodoensis, assembly GCF_004798865.1. NCBI lineage: Eukaryota > Metazoa > Chordata > Lepidosauria > Squamata > Varanidae > Varanus > Varanus komodoensis. Next base: position 6,611,726 of record NW_025336010.1, on the reverse strand, counting down.
TTTTCTCCATACAATCTGTTTATGCAAGCCATGCTATTCTTGGGCTTCCTCATGCAAGTAGTTCACACTTTTGCAGGATTAAGCAATTGATGCTTTTTGGGTGAGGGAGACTTCTTCATCAATTCCCCCCTGTGGTGTCAGTGTCACAATTTCTAGGACACATGATAACATAGGCAGCTGAAGGCTTTCATTTAGTGACCTGTGAGATGAGCAACCTTGAGTAAAAAGGTCACAGAGATTAGGAATATTCCAAGTAACTAATTATCCCATCTGCTTCCTGCACCAATATTGACTTTACTACCCCCTATTGTAACAGATAAACAGACAAAATGAGCACAATGCCTCCTATAAGCACTACCAGAAAGAATCATTGTCCTCCCACATTAAGTTCTCTTAAAGAGGAAATGGAGTTTTTCAACAGACTCACGGGTTCACATGTGCTTCTGGGGTAGCCCTTGCCAGTCAGGCTCCTTGTTTCGTCCTCACCTGAATGTGGCGAATCCAAGTCTTTACTCTTCCTACCTTCACTGCCATATGGGTGGTCAAGAGGACCAGGAAGGGTCCTTCCCAAGATGGCTTCAAAGGCTTGCTGCACCACTTCTTAATATAGACAAGATTGGAAGGAATGGACACCTGTATCAAGTGGCACTGGCTGCCTGAGTTGCAGGAGACAAAAAGGACCACAAGGCAATAACATATTCTTTTATCACTGTCTCTCTGTATAATGTTACATGAATTACTGCTTTCCTGTCCATACTACAGAGAGGATATGGTTTCCCATGGAAAATCTCAAAAGGATACTGAGTGAGACCTCCCTAAGTCATCCACAAGTTTCCTTTCTGCTTTAGGACACTTTGAACAGCATGTGGAACCATAACATGTTGAGGCTTCACCACTCCCTTAATGAGTAAATGGACAGCTGCTATGATTTGCAGACAAGCAGGTCATCCTGCCTCAACTGCAATGTAATCAGGTAGATAAAGAAACACATGCTAACAAGTAGCTTAAACTAGAGACTCCCATGCTCAGGGGCTGAAACATGAATTCAGCCTTCTGTTCTCTTTCAACTATGAGGGGCGTTCAATGTATTCTCGGTATCAGCATGAAGAAAAAGGAATAATAAATTGAAATAATTTTTATTTTTCAATTTAATCCCCCATAATTTCAATACACTTATTACATCTAGAAATTAACTTTTCAATTTCCTGTAAAAAATACCCTTTCTCCTTGTCTAAAAAATATGCATTAATTGCCACCTTGAGCTCTTCATTGTCGGAAAATCGCTTTCCACAAAGATCTTTTCTTAAACTTGGGAATAGGTAGTAGTCACTGGGGGCCAGGTCCGGGCTATAGGGTGGGTGGTTTATTTCTTCAAAACCACAGTCTCACACAGCAGCCTTCGAAACACGCACCATGTGAACGGGCGTGTTGTCATGAAGAAACAACACACCTGTGGCCAGTTTTCCCCGCCTTTTTTCTTTGTTTCTCTTATTATGCAGAGTGGTTGCATAAGATGCTGTGTTTATGGTTTCACCTTTTTTCGTATACTTGATCAATAAAATTCCCTTTGAGTCCCAAAACACTGTGGCCATGATTTTTCTGGCCAATGGAGTGACTTTGAATTTCTTCGGAGGGTCAGCACCTTTTTTATGCCACTGCATGGACTCCTGTTTACTTTCAGGGTCATAGTGATGAACCTAAGTTTCATCTCCAGTAACAAACTGGTCGAAAATACTCGATGGATCATCACCACAGAGCTCTAAAAACTCCCTGCAGCACTTGACTTGCACTTGTTTCTGAGGCACCCATCTTGCACAGACCTTTGAAAGGTTAAGATGGTCATGAAAAATAGTAAATATGGTACCAACAGATAGGTTTGTCATCTCTGCTAACATTTTGATTTTTATTCAGGCATCTTCCAATACAAGTTTCTCAATTTTTTTCACAAGTTTCTTCAGTTTTTTTCTTTCGTAGTGGCAGTAACCAGCCCACCAGAGCGAGGGTCATCTTCAGTGCTTTCTCTGCCCCTTTTAAATTCACTTGACCACTTTTGAACAGTAGACAATGAAGGTGCAGAGTCCTGGTAAATGGCCACCATCTCTTCGTGAATGATTTTTTGACTTTTTCCTTGTTTTATAAGGAACTTAATCACAGCACGGTGCTGATTTTCTTCAACATTGTCGTGTCAATCATCATGGTTGTCTTTCACTGAGGATTACTAGGGAACTAATGATCACACTTATTTGAAATTTTGCATGTATACCCTCAGATAGTGTCATTAGCTAATGAAATAATTACATTACCCACATCAGTAGCAAATCAACCCAACACCGAGAATACATTGAACACCCCTCGTATACTAAGGGGTCAAAGGGGGTCCACAGAAGACATGGTGCCCTCAGTCCTCCTCACTCCAAATCTCCTTTCTTTGCCAACTGAATCTCCATTTTTTCCTTTCCTTTTTCTTCTCATCCTTCCTTCTTGGGCATTTCTTCTTCTTCACAGGAGGTCCACTGATTCTTTTTCAAGCTACCCTCAAATTGGGTTATTCTCCCTGCTCCTCCACCTTTCCTACCTCTTCCTGTCCAACCACTTGAGCCTTCTGCACTGTCTTTTCCTGCTTTTCATCACTGCTATGTTTGATGACCAACATGCACGGAAGTCTTATACTTTCTTCTATCAGTTCAACACATAACTCCACTCTCCTCTTAACCCATGGCTTTTTAGCTCAGCTGAGTTCAGACAACATGATAATTCATGAGTTCAGGCAACATAATATGTTATAACAAAAGCCCTTACTCAACTCATAGTCAAACCCTGAGTGTGATTTATCATGTTATCTGACCCCAGCCATTAAGCCTTCACCGGGGACACTTTTTGGGTCCCTCAGTAGGCAGGTCTGGAGTCATGCAGGTTGTTTTGCAAGAGGAATGCAGGATGACCCTGGGCTCAGTCATAGAGACTGCTTCAGATTATGTTCCTGCTGCTACAGTAAGAACAGAACTACTGGCTATGCCTACCCTTTACTCCAGTAACCCTGTAACTTGTGCTCATTGTCCCCAGGACTCACTCCAAGGATAACAATTCCTTACGTCAGGCTGTCTTGTGTTGCCAGGAATTTCCCCTTTTCAACTTCTCAAAAATGTTTCTTGAATTTCTAGGTCATTGCACTTGCTGTCTGCATTCATTAAATGCTGTAATGTGGCTTGAAGGCATTTCCATGGGTCTGTACCATCCTGATAAAAAAAAAAAAACAAAAAGCCATCCTGATCCCAGCTTATGCTAAGCTCAGGAAAGGGGCAAAATAGATGTGATGGTGGCAAGCCTATGAATCAGAATGGAGTTGGCAGTCACTAATTTTCTAAAAAAACAGGGGTGCACAAATTGTAACTTTCCATACATTTTGGCCTTCAGCTTCTATCATCCCTCACCACTGGCTACCCTTACAGATTTGTGGGCCAAAACAGTTGCAAGTTGCTCATCCCTAGTTTACTTTGTCCTAAATGCCAAACTTGACTCTGACCACAGGTTTAGGGTTCTCTGCTGTACGGAGACTGCCATATTCAGTGCCTGAGACAAGCCCGAATTCTGTGACTCGAGAAGGGCAGCAACGTAAAAGCACATAGGAGCTCCACTCTTTTGTGGTCATGAAATGCCTCTTTCACCTTTCCTCCTGCAGAGTGACTGGCCACAGGAGACAGGAGTCTCAGCACCTTCCCTTCCAGGGTATCTGTTCAGTCCCTGGAATGGGCTTCTTCCTCTTTGCCAGATGGTCTGGCACAGGCAACATGGGCTCCCTCCTCCATACCATGCCAGGGTGGTGGACCCCAGAAAGTTTCATCCGGTAAGCAAACCAGTTGCCCCTTTGGTGCTTAGACTCTGATGAATTCTCTCACTTTCCAGAACATGCCAGTGAGCTATAGGATTGTGTTGTTAATTAGTTGGTTGACTTGGAAAGCTTCCCAGTCAACTAAAGAGGTGTACTGGATCAAGCGGGCAGTAGATATCTAAAGAAATATGTTTGATACAAATACATAAGAACACTGGAGATGGCAAGCAGCAAAACATGCCATTTCTTTCCCTTCTCATGCAGGAAGGTGTGTTTCTTGCTTCAGAAATTATCATAATGCCTGTTAAGATGGTGCTTGTCATGTCCAACTTTACAGGTCTATCAGCTGAAGCACTTTTGATGGATAAAATCAACATATCTTTACTCAGGTTGTAACCCTAATGGTTTCCAAACTTTTATGGCTTTGTACTTGATGCCAACAAGAACAACAACATTAAAGATAACAGGCTGGTTTGCACAGAAAGCAGTAATCATGCCAGTACACTTTTCAGCCTGGTATCAGTATGATACTGCCATTTCAGACAAGCAAAATTGGGTTACATTTTGTGTGCTCTGTGCTGCTTTGTGCTGGCATTTAAAAATGGTATCCTCTGTATGTATAGGAAACAGGAGATTTCAAATGAAACTGACTGGCAATGATTCAATAGAGACAAAGGAAAATTGTTCTTTGCAAAATGTGCAATTAATTTACAGAATACATGTTTGCGATGTGCAGTGGCAACCACTGATTTGGATGGTTGTAAAAGTGGATTAGATGAATTCACGGAGGCCTGTCAGCAGATATTAGCTATGATAAGTGAAGCTTTCAGGTTTAGAATCAGTGTGATCCTGAACACCACTTTCTGGGGAGGCAATAGTGAGGAGGGACTGTTGTCTTCGCACCCTGTTTTTGGGGGCAGCTTCTGTCAGTCACTAGAAGAAGCCAGGCCTTTCTCTGGGTGGACCTTCAGCCTGATCCAGCAGAACCTCCTTTGGTTCTGCTTTGCCGCAGCTGAGGGTGGAAACTGAGTGCCTGATGTGAACATCACACCCTGTTTCATAAAGGTTTTCACACACACCATGGCCCAATTCACATGAATCCTGGGGTATGAGAGACACATGCATCATGTGACGGGAGAGTGAATTCTCCCTTCATCTGCAAACCCTAAAATCTGCTCTGGGGGATTGGGGAATCTTCAGGAGCAGATTTTAGGGATATGTGGAAAACTGCAGGGAGCTGGGGAGGAGAGGTGAGCAAAATCCCACTTGTGTGACCGTGGGTGTAGTCCACTGATGTCCATTTACTAGCAATTTCCACCGGTTTGGCATGTCCCTCACAGCATAAACCTTGGTGGACACAAGCAGTCCCACCATGGTGATTGCTGAGGCACTGATTATGCATGCTTGGCAGGATGACTTAGTCCCTGAGTTGTCTGTCTGCAATTGCAACTTTACTTTCTCTCGAGCACAAGCAAGCAGCTAACAACTGATCAGGGCACATGAAATCCATGCCTATTAGTATTTCATTTGGATTCTGAAATTATCAGGCATAAAATATGGCCCTTTGTGGGATCATAAACATTCAGATTCCAAGGAAAAGTAAGTAAATCAGCTCGCTGACAGGCCACCCTAGGACAAGAGGATGATGCAATTGAGCCCATTATGTAGATCCATTTAGCAGCTGCTAAGAGAACATGACGAGGCAAAGGGTTCCTGGAGAACAGTGAGAGACGTAAGCTCAACTTAGGAGGAATAGACAGTGGATGAACTTTGAGAGAGGAAGGCAGCCATATGATGTCTGGGGACAGCGGACAAGGACAGATGGAGTCTGATGGTAACTGTGTGTTATATGCAGGGGATATTCTCCCCCCTGCCCTTGAGAATGTATCCATTACAGGAAACTGGCAAGAGGGCGAAAGCATTTGTAACCATGGGCTGGCTTGGTTCTGTCTCCGAACTGGAAGACTTCTGGGAGAAATGAGAAGACATTCTGAGCATTGTAGATAGGGCATTAGTGCATAAGGGCACTTCCATGCGCCTCCATCTTCCCTCCAAATGATGGCACATGTCCCATCAGTCCCCACAACTGGGAAGCCATTCCAGGGTGCACTGCTCCTGTTTGCCCCACCCTGACGCATTATCTCACATGCTTCCCTGGCATGCTCTCAGCTGGCTGCTCCTGTTGCCTCCGACCCCTCTGCTGCTCTTCAGTGCCATGGTCTGCTCTTTAACGCAGGACGGTGCTCCGTGGGAGCCACAGGGCAGCCCTCCCTGCTGCAGCCACACTCCGTGTCCAGCCTGAAGCTTTCACCCCCACCCACCTCTCTCCCCTCCCTCACTGCACAGGCACCCAGTGCCCCCACCCCAGGTCTGCACATGCTGCCAGGGTGGCTTCCCTCGGGCAGCCCAGCAGCTGCATGGGCACCGGTGCCAGGAGCAGAGGGAGTGGGCGCTGCTGACCAGGCTTCCGACAGTGCCCGTCTGGGATACTCTGCCAGCAGGAAGCCAGGAGGGCGGTGGCAGGCCTTGTGGGGAGTGGGCCAGAAGGAAAGACACAGACTCCCCGAGGCTCTCGCCCTGGCGGAACTGCCCTGCATGCAGCCGGTGAATTCCTCATGAGCAGGGCAGCTTCCTAAGCCGACCGGGCTTCCCTCAGCTCATCAGGTGCTGCTGCCGCAGAGGGAAGGGATCAGGCAGGAGTGTCATGCAAGGCTGCCACCGTAGTCAGTGCAGCTGGATGTGCTCCCTGCCTTCCCTCTGCCATGTGCTCTCCAATGCCTGGCTGCCCCACCTTGCCTTACTGCCTCAGCACCCTGCCCACCTCACGTCTTACCGCCTTGCCGCCTTGCCGCCCCATGAGGCCCTGCCATTAGGCCTGTCCCATGCAGGATGAGCATCACAGTGAGGTCTTGCAAGACAGGCATAATGGCAACGGGCAAGGCAGGGCATGGCAGTGCGGCAAGACGTGATGGCAGTGCACCATGCCAGGCATGAGGGATGCACACCAGAGGAAAGACGGGGTGCATGGAGACAGCCAACCCATGCCCTGCCTCTGGCAACTCAGAGGTTGCTGGGGAGAACAGGGCAGCAGAAAATGGCAGCTGGAGTAGTGGTGGCCACCATAGCCACTCTTGCCGCTGAACTTGCTGGCAGAAATGGGGAAACTGCAGAACAGAGCAACTGAAGTTCCCCCATAATGACATGCAATAGTGAAGCATGGAAACCCTAGAACAGATGGTTATTTTTCCATGGAGATTCATGGTGACCAATCATAGCATGCTTTGCCTTGTTTTCCGGATTCACACGTAATTACAAGCAATCTCCAGCATGGCTTGTTGTTACGGATGAAAGCCTGTGAAAGAGTTAATACCTTAATTCATATGCCCTGTTCATGCAATGGACTCAGCAATTAAGTGAGCAGGTTGTGGGGGTAAAAGAATTGCCACTAATGGATATCATTTATTACATTAGTGTGTCTTTGTGTTTCCTAAGGGCATCCATCCAAAATGCTTAAAATATCCATAAGACTGGAAATGAGAAGCAGGAAATGGAGCAATTCATTGATGATTGCAGTATGCTGTCTAAGAGACCTTGATGTACCTGGGTCTGTTCATCATCAGACAAAGGATACTGGGGCAAGTGACTATTGAACTGAGCACAGTATGTTAGATGGTCATGAATGTGCAGTTATCGCTGTAGCTGTGTCTTCACTGACTTTAGAATTACATATGCTAAATCAAGAATAATGTCCAGAAAGATTTGTTTGACCTTGTTTCAATCCATTTTAAAATCATTTTGCCAAATTCATGCAAAGAGCTGATTGACACATTCCTTTGCTTCTTTTTGCTAAGCTAGGTTGTCCTTCCTCTTAATCAGCATGCCTAACCCAGGGCATTCTTCAAGCCAACTGGAGGGTAAGAATTATCTCTTGATGATTTGCCTTAGAGGAGCTTCAGAGTCGATGATGTAGTAAAAATCAGAAGGCTACAAAAGGCAGAAAAGCACAGCCGCCGTTTTGTAAAGGCTAAAATTACCCAGGCTTGCACAGCAAAGAGACGATGGGACAAAAGAGCGCAGCACACTTTACAGCCAGAGCCTCAGATGAAATGTGGTTATGCTGCTGCATAAATAGCCATGCAGCTCTCCTCTTGGCAAACCTTAAGTGCCTTAGAATATACTTTTATATAAAGATATTTTATTCCTTTGAGTTTATGTGAAGAAAAGTGATAGCTAGTGGAACAGGAAAATGATGATAGAGAGTGGAAAGTTTTTGTCTCTATCTGAACTTGCAGCTTTCTGCTTCTTCTCCACCCCACCCCACCGGAGCACTGGGAGGCAAGGGGTGTTAGTTTCCTTTGCTGGAGAATGTAGTAGCAGCACTTATGGAAATGGCAGGGCTTCCTTCTCAAAAACAGGTGGCAAACTGAGCAGTTAATCATTAGATGTCTTGGCATTCAGCAACAATTACAGCCCCTGGCCAATACTGGTAGAGCAATTCTGAGATCAGAATAGATGATTGGGTTCTCAAAACCCAGAATCTAAATCAGAATCAACATTTCATTTCCGGATTGATCTGCAGATTGTTGTTCAATTACTACTGTGGAAAGTTCTGCTACTCACATTAGCGCTCCTGCCCTGAAAGCTAATCAAGTAATTTAAAAAATAATATTGGAAAGTTCTTTTAGTTAGACCCCATCCAACCCATAGCTGTATCTAGGCACCAATTCAGAATGTCCACAACCTGTCTTAACTCAGATGCCAACAACAAAAACAACTTGGTGTCATCAGCATACCTTGCCCCATTTCTCCTAATGACTATTCCCAAATGCTTTAAATAGTATTGGGGACAAAACTAGGTCCTGCGGCATCCCATAGTTCAACTGCTAGGGTGCCCAAGGCACAGTCACCCTGTGATATTGTCTGCAAGCAACCCCATTAAGAGACAGATCACTATAAAACAGTGCCCCTATTCATAGAGATAATCCAATAGGATATGGAGGTCTGTGGTATCAAGAGCTGCAGTGAGATCGGGAAGAATTAATAGAATCACACTTCCTATTCATCTCCTGTAGGTCAGCCAAGGTCACCCCAAAACTGTATGTTTCTAGTTGTGTAATCCCTGATCCAGTTTTGAGAAGCACCTGAAAGTGTTGGAATTGGGACTACAAAGACTACTTTATACTCTTATAAGCCCTTCCCTACCCTATGTGCCTGGTCCCATGAACCCTGAAAATCAGCTTTTGGGAGCTTTTGTGCAGCACAATAGCTTACATTCAAAGCCAGAGAAGAACTCTTGCGAGAGACAGACACTCACTTTATATAGCACAGGCAAGCATTTTGAGCCAGAAAGATTTGTATTCCCACTCAGGTCAACCACATCCCTACTAGCACAAAACTGCTTTGTTGATCTGGCAGGAGAGGGAACGGACTTTTAAAAATTCCTTGGAATATTGTTCCTCTAAGAGGAAATGAAGGCCATGAAATTAATGTCTACATAACAAGGTAACACTTCCAAGAGTGTGGCATCAGAGAAATTTCAAAAGGCCATTGCTAGGCTAATATAAACTCAAGCATGCATTTACGTGACATGGATTACATACATAACTTCGCTGCTAGTTTACCAAAATAATGGTTTCCTCCAACGGTACACAATTCTAATATTGCAGCTGCAACATAGCTTCTAGGCCATTGTTTCTGAACTACACACACCTATCAAGGAACTTGATAGTATAGTTCCTGTATAGTTGCAGTACCATTGTACAGCACAAAGAACATATGCTCATTTTTAATTTGAATTTATAACCTAATTAAATTCTATCTGGCCCTACTGTCGCACCCAGGAAATGTTAGTGGTTGAGAGAAAAAAGTAAAAATTGTAAAAAGGAGAGCTGAGTATATAGAAAGACTCACTAAGGAGAAACAAGGGGCATAAGAGCATGCTCAGCCGCTCAGAGAAAGTAACTTCCTGAGGCACCAAAGATGGTTAAGAACTGAGGGAATGGACAGGATATTATGTGTGCCAGACAGAGGGGCTCCCGCCAAAATGCTCTTAGCTGCAAACCCTTCTTGGCAACAGGCTCCATGAAGGCACAGAGTCCATGAGTGTGTTACACATGAGGGGCCAAGAAGAATGCAGTTATCTCAATCATGTACAAACCAGAAGACCTGGAGCTCAGTCCCATGGGAGTGTATATGCATGTGTGCACCAATCTGCATTTGTTGTTGGATGTGGTCAAGTCTCCTACTTATGACCCTATGAATGAATGAATGGCCTCAAAAATTTCCTCTCTGACAGCCCTGCTCAGCTTTTGTACATTCAAGGCTGCGGCTTCCTTTATGGAATCAATCCATCTCATAGTTGATCTTCCTTTTCTTCCGACTTCGACTTCCCCCAGCATGATGGTTTTCTCCAATGAATCTTGCTTATTGCCCAGAGAATGGCAACTTTAGTTTTGTCATTTCTTGCTTCTAAGGGAAAGGTCCAGCTTGATTTGATTGAGGGGCCATTTGTTCATCTTTCTAAAAGTCTGCTAAATCAAACATTCTGAAGTCTTTGTGTCATTAAAGGACAGTGTCTCCTAACAACTCTGTTTTAAAAAGGGTTGTATGGACAAGCAAGAGGGCATTTGATTCCACGGGAAAAAGCCCTTCGAGGAGGAAGATTCAAGGGTGCTGGTGGGGCAGAGGGGAGGAGGGAGCAGGAGCTAAAGTACATGCGGGTAGAAAGCCAGTGAATCCAGGAGAGATCAGATGCAAGAGCGATCTTCAGGTCTCAGTACCTTTGTTTCAGCAAGTATGCATGGACAAGTTGCTGGGGCAGATGGTCTTCCAGATTCCGAGTTCCAGCCCTACTGGGCTACCCCCTGACACTGCCTCTGGAACTATCCATATTAACAAAACAGCTGTGACAAATGGAGCATTGCTATACTCCACTAATCTACTCTATCAAATGTGAACATTTGCTTGAAATACTTATTGTGGACAGTTGAGCAACAGTCCCAAACAGATAACCTTTGGAACAAACGCTCCAGAAATGTGTCGAGAACCTAGCTGATGAGTTCCTGAATTCCTCCCCTCCTGCTGCCCCGCACACAGAATGAGTCATCAAACAAGCAGATTAATTTTGCCTGCAGTGCAGTGAAACTATAGTGGGCCCTCTATTATCTGCTTTTTAAGTAGACCAACTGAGTGAATCATGTGTTAAGTCACCAGTGATTGGCCCTTTAAATTACCGCTAATTAGTCACATAGCCAGTTCATTTTGGAATTTGGAGTGTTGTATGAACTGCAAAAGAAAGCTCTGACCTATACAACTGATTTTTATATTGGACTTTATTGGAAAAAGTATAAAAACAGACAACCATAAAAAATTTAAAACAGCAAAATTATACCATGAAGCTCCTGTCTAAATTGCAGTCTGAATAAACACTATTTTCTATTTTTCTTTTTAAGCCTAAGGCAGGATGCATAGCAGTTATTAGAAGAACACAATGATGGATTTGCATCTGAATACTGAGAGAAAAACATGCAACATTTACAGTTGGCTGGTACAAACAACTTTTATTAGAGGCTTATGGTAAAGTACATTAGTAATCTGTAACCAAGCATTATCATTCTGTCTCAAGAAGTGATCAGTTCTCTTTACACAGTTCTCTTTACTTGTGCTTTACACACAAAGTTCCTTTATAGTTGTTTTCATACAGGCTCCCTCCTAAGAGCCTCCTGGAAAGACTTTTAGAAGTGTTGGGATGGTCATAACTTACTTTGCCCCCTTATGCTCCTCTAACACACACATCTTTGAATGTAACCTGCGTTCCAGCAATTCAGAACAAATGCATCAATGTGTTCCATTTCAAATAAAGGCAAAGCTTGCTTCAATTAGAAGAGAATGCTACAGTATATCATTTCTTCGAAAATGTTTTCTACAGTTGTCTTAAGTGTTCTAAGCAGCAACACATTAGCCCTTATTTCAACACACAAAGCTTTTTCTCTAACCACCCAAAGCGTTAGATACTTGATTAAAACTGTATGTTCCATTCTACTTTCAAGTTGAGAAGGTCCACTTTTCTTCTAAAGGAATGACAGTATCCAACTATGTGTAGGATTGTTAATGGTGCTGTAAAATGTATCTTTGGTTACAGAATAGATTTAAAGCAAGATTTAGTACTTTAAAAGTCAGCTAGAAAAACGCCACAAAATTCTAAATGGCATTTTCATACTAAATTAATGTTTTTGCAGATTAAAGTTTGTATTGCTGTGCTTTATAAATCTGTTTATCTCTTTGTATTCTAAGTGACTTTATCAATATTTATTTAATCATGAATTGTACTTTATTCCACAGAATACTGGATGAAATTGTGAAAAGCAGTAATAATGGGTTCCAGAATACCCACTCCATTCAAATGCTCTCCATTGCCTTGAACTCACTGAGTGCTTGCACTGGGTTAACATGCTTCTTCTGGGAGGCTCGCTTGATCTTGGTCTGGGTTTCATCTTGTTTCTCCCGTTTGACTAGGGGTTTCTTCTCTGGAGCTTTCATTTTCCAAGATACTGCTGGAAGGTTCAGAGAAGCCATCCCTTGAGACTTCTGATATTTAGTTGATGCCACATAGGAGGCCTTTACTGTTTGCACCACAGCATTCATCAAATTCTTTGCAGCTTGAATCAGCGACATAGCACTATCCACCTAAAACCAAATTTGCAAGTGATTAACCTGTTGGTTTCAGACTAATAAGAGGTGAATACAATGGAAGAAGCTTCAAACAATCATTCACATCAGATTCAACTCTTGTGAACTCCATCTTTATATATTTCAGAACAAATACCAACTGCTTGATGTTCACATTCCTTTATCATAGATGCTTCCGAAGGAAACTAAGAGCGCCTTAGTGATCTAGACCAGAGGGTGGTGACATTAAAAAGATTAAAAATATTAAAGAATAAGGTATCCTAGAACAAAAATCAGCAAGGCAAAAAAATTAAAGCCTAAGGACTTGTTTTAGAAGAACTCAAGAGAAAGTAAACGTAATACAGTGGCCAGGATTCAAAGAGCTTGGGCATGCCTAGTCAAACTGGATTTTTCCCCTTTGAATAACAAGTCCTTATGCCAAGCCCCAGCTAACTTTTGAGTGTCACTTTCCCTTCAAAAGAGGTTTGCTATGAGATACTGGGGACAGGTGTGCTGCCAGAAGAACACAAGTCAAAGTCTAGTTAATAGAATTCCAGTCACTGCATGCAGCATACTATATTCAGGATGAACAAAGGAACAGACATGCATGAGTCTGGAGGAGCTCCTAGCAGCATCCCTGGTCAGAGATATTTATTTTTTAATAGTGAAAGGCAGCATTTAAATAAATTTTCTACTCTATCTTGGAAGCTCTTAATCTAACAATTATCAAGAGAAAAAGCAGTTCAGGAAGTTTCTTTAGGATGCACTAATGACTATGTAAAAAGAAGAGCACAGATGCAATTTTTAGAACTTGGGTATAATGGGAGCAAATGGTCTAATTCCACGCTGGTTTGTTCCCAGCCCCCTTCCTCCCTCTCAAATGCACTGGCACAGGCATAAGACTTCTGTAACTTAGCAGATTTAGGAAAAAGACCCAGCTGCGGAATGTTTTTGCAGTACAAGATCAGAGTAATGAAAACTACAGCACAGCTCTTGCATGCAGCATGCTTCAGCACAGCTTGTGATGCCTATTCCAGCTGGCCACCATTTTAACTAACAGATAGCAATAATAATCCTGGGTGCACACAGTTGCACTGCATTTTTTCCCAAGAACTGCCTGTTCTGTCAATGGATTTGTGTCAATAGCTGATGTGACCATGGAGTATTTATCTTGGCCAAAGACTGTTCTGTTGGCTAGCACTGATACAAATCACATCACTGCACTATCAAAAAGATATGCAAACCCACAGCAAGTGGCAACTGGTAGGCTGGCACAGTTTTTTAGGCAGCTGAGAATGTGAGAATTTGAAAGCTTTCAGAATCTGAGCTTAAAATAAGATTGAACTAGGGCTTTTAAATAACTTAAAGTCACCTGGGAATTAGCAGATTAAAGCCGCCCCTTTCCTTCTGCAATTTCTATAGAGTCACAGATCATTGCTTTGCAATGAGAGATGGAGTTAGAATCCATTGTGCCCCAATTCTATTCATTCTCTTCACACCATGGAAAAAGCCTTCCTGTATTCAATCCTTTTAGCTATACCCTTCCTATCAAGAAAGGACTGCATAAAGATATTATATGCCCCTGACTGTTTTTGCCTTTTCTCTTTTAGCTGTTTATTTTCTTGTAAGATTTATTTAACAGGAAGGCAGTAGCTGTTGTTCAACTACCTGATGAGAGGAGGAATGATTACAATTTGCGACATACTTGGTTTTTAATGTGTATTAGACTACATTCTACAAAGAACTGAAACAACACAATGCTGTGTTTCCTCATTGCTCATCCACTATCTTCCTGGTGGTAAGGATGGTAGCTGTGGTAGAAGTTTACTACCATGACAGAAGTGAGAGGACTAAATCTGGATATTCAGGTGCTTTTAGCAAAGAAAATCTTTCTTCAGTGTACAACTGTGAAATAGTGTCAGCTTTGGACAGTTCCAAGACGTAGCTTGGACCTAACCTGCACATTACAGGGATTATGCTCTGAAGGAAAAATGTGTCACACATCTTTAAAAAGCTATAGAACACTGTGAGTACAGAAGAATAATGAGAAAGTTACTTGTTTTGCTCAACACTTCAGTTACAAGACTAAAAGATGGCCCTTTCAAAAGTGAAAGATTTCATCATCGGAAAGACAAACCAGACATATTTAGCGATCAATAGAACTTAATGAAAATGACTGTTTAGTGTAGAGGAAAACAACAGAAATGTATATACCCCAGACACAACGAGTTCTCCTCCAAGGTTCTGAACTTCTGCCTTCACTTTGCTGCAGATGTTCAGTTGGTGACAGTATAAAGCAATACGCTGGAGATAGGCTAGCAAGTCCTGTTTGCAAGCAGAATCTGGACACTGCAGACAGAAGAGAAATTGGTATTAAGCACTGAGAAATCAGGAGACCAGGGTATCACAGATTCTGCATGTTATGGACTCTCAAAATACAGAAACTAGACTTGATAAACTAGTTATGAATGAGTCCCACATTTATTTAAAACAAATTTCCAACACATTGTGATAAAAATCTGCTATTAAAGACACTCTGAGTTAAGTGTCTTCTATTGGCAGCACTTGTTAAGTATCAGTGCAAGCATTCAAATCCGTTAAGCATGGGTTTTAATGGCAGCTTTAACAACAGATAATACGTATCCGAAAAACAACCAAGGCAGATTTACAGTAAACTAGAGTGTTTATTTACATTATTTCTATACCACTGTCTATCTAGGCAGATTCTGGAGCTGTCTGTAAAAGGCTAAAACAGATTAAAAATGGAAGCAATACATTTAAACAAGCAAATATTTAAACAGTGGGTGATTAGCATGAAAGCCATCCTGGAACAATAACAACTTTGGCAGGTGCTGAAAAAAGCACAGTGCTGGTGCCTGCCTGACCTCCCAAGGTAGGGAATTCCACAGACATGGGGCTGCCACACTGTACTTTTCGTAGACTTCAGGCAGGCCACAGGTCTGTGTGGAACCACCAAGAGGATGTCCCCCAGGACCTCAGTGATCAGGCACGTTCATAAGGGAGAAGGTGTTGTTTCAGGTAGCCTGGTCCTGAGTTCTTCAGGGCTTTGTATGCTAGCTAGCACTGGAAAAGCAGGTTGCTTACCTGTAACTGATGTTCTTCGAGTGGCCATCTGTGCATTCACACATATGGGGTGCTGCGCCTGCGCAGTGCCTAGGCTGGAAGATTAGAAAGCTAACCGTTTTTGGCGGGAAAAGGCTCTGCTCCCCTCCCCCCATAGTATAAATAGAGTGGAGCGTCCACCATTTTATTCAGTCTTGAAGACTGACGTTCGCCCCCTTGCAGTTAAAAGATGGTAGTACAATAAGCATCATCAGTACCGTAAGATTGGTGCAGAACCAACGAAAAAGCAATTCCACTCCATGCGGGGTCGGCGGGTGGGTTGTGTGAATGCACAGATGGCCGCTCGAAGAACATCAGTTACAGGTAAGCAACCTGCTTTTCTTCGTCGTGGCCTCTGTGCATCACACATATGGGTGATTAGCAAGCTTACCAGACTCGGAGGAAGGCGGTGTCGTCAATGAAGAATGGCGGAGAGAACTGCTCTACCAAAGGAACAATCCTGTCTTGCACGTACATCAAACCGATAATGCTTGGCGAAAGTACATGGAGCAGCCCAGGTCACGGCTCTGCAAATATCCTGGATCGGAACACCTTCCGCAAAAGCCGATGAAGTCGCAACTGCTCGTGTAGAATGGCCTCTTGGAAGAATAGGTAAGTCCATCTTTGCTAGTTGATATGCTAGAACTATGGTCTGGACCATCCATTTAGACAGTCTTTGAGATGTGACTGGAGAACCCTTGTGATGATCAGCGTATTTAACGAAGAGTCTATTAGAATTCCTGAAGGATTCTGTGCGAGACCTATAGAAAGCCAGGCAGCGTCGAACATCGAGAGTGTGGAGAGAGCATTCAACTGGAGTCGATGGGGATGGAAAGAACGTGGGCAATACAATGTCCTGATTCAAATGAAACGATGTAGCCACTTCAGGAAGAAATGTTGAATCCATCTGAAGGACGACCTTTTCCTTATGAAAATTCAAAAACGGTGGATCTATGTGAAGATCACAAAGTTCACTAGCCCTTCTGGCTGAAGTGACTGCAACAAGAAAGGCAGTCTTCCATGATACTAAATGTAGATCCACTGTCGCCAAAGGTTCAAATGGGGGCTTTGTAAGAGCTTGGAGTACAACAGAAAGACTCCAAGTTGGCATAACAGGACGGACTGATGGGTGTACGTTCCGTAGTTCTTTTAGAAAACGGTGAATCATAGGTTGAGAAAAAACCGATGAGCCCTGTATGTTGCCCCGGTAATGTGAAATGGCAGCAGTGTAAACTTTTACAGATGACTGTTTAAGTCCCGAACGGTGTAATTCAAACAGAAATTGTAAAATGTTCTCAATAGAGGCCAATCCCAGAGAAAAAGAATGGCAGTTGGCAAAGGATGAGAATCTTCTCCATTTCACCATGTAAGATTGACCCGTAGATGGTCTTAGTGCAGATTCGAGAATCGCTTGGATATCAGAATGTTAGACCGTCGGTCCCGAAATGGTTCTTGATGGTCCCGAAGGAAGAGTCGGTCATGTACTCCGTGGAACTGAGTATTCGTTCTGTCGAGATGCCATCGGGATCGATGGAGCAGCTAAGTCTAGCGAATGTTCCACGTTGTCAACTTCAGAGAAGCCAAGTCCGGGTGTCGGATTGCTCCGTTGTGCTGAGTCAACAAGTGAGGAACCGTTGGAAGCTGACGAAAAATACCTTTGGACTGGATGAGGAGAGTGGTGAACCAAGGTTGTCTCGGCCACCATGGGGTTATTAATATTCCTATAGTGTTGTCTTGGACAATCTTTGATACCACCCTCATCAAAAGGGGGATCGGGGGAAACGCGTAAAAAGTCAAGTTGTTTCAAGTGATCATGAGGGCATCTCCCCTCGAGTCCTGTCCGATGCCCGCTCTGGAGCAAAACAGTTCGCATACCCTGGTCTCTCGGGTAGCGAACAAGTCTATGTCCGGATATCCCCACATATGGAACAGTTCATCGCAAATCAGCCAATCCAACTCCCAGTTGTGGGTCGTTAACATCTGTCTGCTCAGTGCATCTGCTTCCACGTTGTCGGTTCCTGCAAGGTGGACCACCAGTAGCATTATGTCCTTTGGAATACACCAATCCCAAATTTGCATTGACAATCGAGCCAAGAGAAGTGACTTCATTCCGCCCTGCTTGTTGATGTAAAAAACAGCAGTGATGTTGTCGGACACAATCTGGACAACTTGGCAGTGTATGACGGTCTCGAAGGATTTGAGAGCGTTGAAAATCGCCAGAAGCTCAAGGAAGTTGATGTGCTTCCCCATTTCTTGTCAGTTCCAAGTCCCTTGGACCCAAAGTCCTGCACATGCCACACCCCATCCAATGAGGGACGCAATGTACAATGTCACTGTCGGTTGTGGCAGTCAGAACGGAACACCAATAGACAAATTGTCTACAGTAGTCCACCATGTCAAGGTATGAAGGATCGAAAGTGGAATCTGAATAAACTTGCTTTGTGGGTCCTGCTGCGGGTGAAATGATCTGTTGAGAAACAATTGCAGCGGTCGAAGTCTGAGTCTGGCGTAGGGCACGATGGCAACTGAGGCAGCCATGTGTCCCAAAAGCCTCTGTACAGTGATAGCCCGTACTGTCCTGTGTTGTCGAATTCGATGAATATGAGCACAAAGAGTGGCTCGATGGGATGGAGGAAGAAATGCACTCTGTAGGATGGAGTCGATATGTGCCCTGATGAAATCGATGACCTGCGTAGGGATAAATGACGATTTCTTACGGTTAATGCAGAGTCCAAGGTCAAGTAAAGTACAAATCTTATGTACAGCCGAAAGGAGGCTGTCTCTGGACTGGGACACAATCAGCCAATCATCTAAGTAAGGGTAGACTTGTATACCCTGAAGTCGCAGGTGTGCACACACCAGGGCCATACATTTTGTGAAAACTCTCAGTGCCGTGGTGAGACCGAATGGCAGAACATTGAATTCGAATATATCGTGTCCTACAGTAAAACGCAGGAAACATCTATGGAGAGGATGAATGGAGATATGAAAATAAGCATCCTTCAAGTCCAGTGTGACGAACCAATCCCCTCTCCTCTGCAACGGAAGGATATTTCGTAAGGTGGTCATCTGGAACTTTTTAGGCTTGATGTATTTATTGACATCTCTTAGGTCCAGGATGGGATGAAGACCACCATCCCGTTTGGGGACTGTAAAGTATCTAGAATAGAATCCGTGCAGCCCATCAGAGCGAGAGAATTGTCAAATCGCTCCTTTACGAAGTACCTGGTCGACCTCATCACATAAAATTGAAGAGGGCAGCGTAAATCGGATAGGGCTCGACGGTGGAACGATGTCGAATTCTATTCTGTATTGGAGCTGAATGATGGACAACCCACCTATCAGATGTAATGGACTCCCAAATGGGGAGTCGGCTTTGAAGCCGGCTCCCAAAAGGGAGAGGGAAAGGTGGGAGATGGAGAGATGGAGTGGCTCGCCGGGACCATCAACGAGGACGCTTTTCAGTATCGAAGCGTCGACGGCCCTGAGAGAAGCGTTGTTGAGGCTGTTGCCTTCTACGCTGCTGCCTTTGCTGATATTGCTGGCGGGGTTGGTATTGTTGGCATCCGTAAGGCCTGGACCATGGCCACTTACGTTTGTGTTGTGGGAGTTCCATGCGACATGCTGTCATGTATGATTCGTGGATCGCCTTGAGCTTATGATCGGTCTTCGCATGAAAAAGCCCGGTACCATCGAACGGCATTTCTTCTATCCTCCTCTTCATTTCTTCAGGGAAGTTACAATTCCTCAGCCACGCATGCTGTCGAAGGGAAATAGCGCTGACCATGGCCCGAGAGTCAGTGTCCACATGGTGTCTTGCGGTGGACAATTGTTGTATGGCCACTTGCATTACCTCTTTTATAAAGACCCTGGCTAGGTCTGCCTGGTGGTCCGGAAGGGAGGAAGCGATGTTATCCAGCTTCTGCATTATGAAGTACTGGTAACGTGCCAGCGTAGCTTCATAATTTGATATGTGCAGTCCGAGTCCCGCGGCCGCATAGACCCGACGTGCAAGCATGTCTATCTTCCTCCCTTCCCTATCGCGGGGTGTTGTATGACCGTGAGCCTCTCTGCCCTGGGACGACTCAACCACCACCGAATTCGGCTTGGGGTGGCGTAGTAGAAATGGTATATCTTCCTCTCTAACCCGGTACATAGACTTGTATCAGCGAGACATCGCTTGTGGTTGGGCCGGCTGGTCCCAGGGCTGGACCATCGCCTGGCAGAGCGTAGTAATGAGAGGTAATGCTATGGTTGCGGATTGTTCTCCCCGGACAATATCATAAAATCTATCGGTGCTGGGACTGGGGTGATTATGGGCCTTGATCTCCAGCTACCGAACCAATCGGGAGATGAGTTCCGAGAAGCTGATACGAGGCTCGTCTGGGGATCCAGGGTCCTGGGATGTGATGGCCACATCTGGAGATGTGGAGTCTACTTCTGACTCATCCGAGTCCTGGTGGTAGTGGTATTGTTCGCTGGAAGAGGAGGTCTTGGGGATGGTGGAGGTCTCCTCTCTGCACGTCCATAAGCGGATGGCGCCTCCCTCAGGATCGATGCTGAATTACAGTCCCGTGGATAATAAGCATAGGGTTGGTATCCACTCCAGCCAGGGAAGCCACCATAACCAGGCATAAGCCAGTCATCCAATCGGCGTTCAGCTGAACGGCTTCTGCGCCTAGGTGGCGATACAGGTTCCTCAGATGGCCCAGGGGTAGGCATCGGGGTTGGGGAGCGTTCCCTCGGTGGAGAGTCTCTGATCTCTCCATCTGAGATCAATTCCCTAAGTGGAGGCGCCGGTTGTGGAGGAGACGCGTTCTCAGGCTGGACAATTTGCCTGGGGGATCCTGGTGGAGTCACCTGCATTGCTGATTGCAGGGCTGGTCCCGAGGGAGATGGTACCATGGCGGCAGTCGGTACTGAGAACTCCGACGAACCCGAGCCCCGATGTTTGGGGCGATCGAGCTTCTTGCCCTTGTGGGCCGCCTTGGCCGCTTCTTCTTTCCTCGGTTTTTTGTGCCCAGAGGATTTATCAGATTCAGAATGCTTACGCGTCTCCTTTTGCTTAGTTGGGGGAGAAGGTAGCTGTTGCGCTTCTGTCGAGGCAACGCCTTCGTCTGAAGGATGCTGTGGCGGTGCGCCCGATGTTGAGGCGGGGCGCTTGGAGGGTGCAGCCTAAGTAGAGGTGGAATGCTGAGAAGGTACAGTTGAGGAAGAAGTAGGCCTTGAGACCAACTGGTCTGATTGTAGCAAGGCCTGGTCCCACAGCAACTTGCGGAGACAATTCTCCCTATTCTTCCTGGCCTGTTTGGTAAAGGCCAAGCAATGCCCGCACTTGTCGGTCCTATGCCCCTTGCCAAGGCAGAGGAGGCATAGGTCGTGTGGGTCGACAGGAGACATTTTGGAGCCGCACTCACTACATTTGCGAAATGCCGCCCGCTGCGCCATCACAAAAAGAAAAGAGAAGATGATAGTGTAGAGGGTAAAGAGTAATATTTTTGGTTTTTTTTAGAAAGAAGAAAGAAGAAAACTACAACATGGATAAGAGAAAAAACTGGGAGTATAACAAGGTGAGTATAACAAGGAAAGTATAACCGTAAATGAGCACAAGGCAAGAATCTAAGCAAGAGACGAACAGGCACGAGGCACAGCGAACGGCGGTCGTAAAAACTGAATAAAATGGTGGATGCTCCGCTCTATTTATACTATGGGGGGAGGGGAGCGGAGCCTTTTCCCGCCAAAAACTGTTGGCTTTCTAATCTTCCAGCCTAGGCACTGCACAGGCGCAGCACCCCATATGTGTGATGCACAGAGGCCACTCGAAGAACCTTAGATCTGTCTCAGCAGCAAGTACAGTTCCTTCAGCAAGGGAGCTGTGTGCTGAAAAGCAGCAGCTCTGGAAAGCAGTTGGGCTGCTGCATTCTGCTCCAGCTGCAGCTTCCAGAGCAGGATTCTGGGCAGCACCTTGTAGAGTGGACTGCAGTGATCTGTTCTGAACCTACTACTGCCTGTATCACTGTGACATTCTTATCCAGAACAGGCCACAGCTACTCGTAGCAAGTCAGAGCTGAGAAAAGGCACTCCAAACTGCCAGTCACTTGGAGTTCCAACTACAGGAGTGGCTCTAGGAGTAAGCCCAGACTAAGAAGCTGATGCTTCAGCCAGAGGGCAACCCATCGAGAACATGCAATGGGCCCGTCTCCTGGACTTGGGAACCACTCATGAATACAAGCACAACAAGTAATCTATTTCCATCCATGCTAGTTCTCTTACCTCTTCCAACTCTCAGCCGACAAAATTCCCACCACCTCACCTGCCATCCCGAGTCCCCCTTGGAATGACTTGCTTTAAAATCCCACACTTCTAGAGATGTTGGCTCCTATAAGCACTAACCCAAACACAGCTCGTTGCAGTGGCCTGCAAGCCATGGCTTATGAAGTTTGCGTATTCCAAAGAAAGCATAGTTATGATTAATCCCAATTTATTGAATTCTGATGAAAGGATGAGTTGCATTTAATCAGAAACAGAAGCAACGGGTTTTGGTCTCTTTCTTGTTTCACGAAACAAAGGGAGAAGAGGAAGAAATGCATAAGCCTGAGGTCTGCTGCAGCTTGCCTGTAACTGTAGTTCTTCAGTTGGCCAACTCTGCATCATACATACAGGCTCAGTCCCTTTCGCTCTGGGAAACTTGCATAGGTGAGATAGTTTCTGGCAGTCCCCTCCCCACAGAAATCAGGCTAGTGTATTCCTGCAAATTCTTGCCCATTTCCTTTAGTTCAGTGAGATCAACATGTAGCCTTGCAATACATCAGTATCAACCTGCAATCCTGTATTAAATTTGACCATGACTGCATGGTCCAGTCAACACTGAACTGGTGGGAGTTGTGTGAATGCTGTGCTGACCACTCAAAGAACTAAGTCAGAGATAAGCAACCTGCCTTTCTTCTCATGGTCTCTGTGAATCACACATGGGCAACTGATGAATTGACTGATTGGTGGTGGGCTGGTGTAGTTAGTGTGTGACTGAGGAGAGGAATGCTCGACCAAAGGAACAGCCAGCCCTTGCACACACGGTTCCAGTAATGTTTCATGAATGTGGATGGAACTGACTGCTGGGCAACTCTGCACAGGTCCAGCATGGATGCGTCATAAATCTGTTATGCTTTAGTTTGTTTTATTTTATATATATTTTTAACCATTTTAAGTTCACTCTTGACAGAAAGGTGGAATGTAAATTGAAAAAATAAATGAAAATAGAGCTTCATAAACATTCAGTTGTGTATTAGGTTAGACATAAATAAAACAGAAATAAATGGTGAAGAAGGAATTTATTTGTAAAGATACCATTCTGTAAGTTACTATCTCTGGGATCCTAGCATTTGTGAACCTAAAACTCTAGATTAAAGTTTAATCAGAGGTTTATGAAAAATCAGATATGACTTACATGATCAGCAATGGTCCTTCCCAGCTTATCCATTCTTGACCCAGCTTCTGCAATTTTCTTTGCAGCACTAATCACATCAGATGTATTTTTTAGCGGTCCTTTCCCTCTGCAAAAAAAAAGAAGTAGTAGTCCACATTTGTCTACTAGAACCAAGCTCACAGCTCAAATGCAGATTTACTTTACAGTTATTTCCTACCGGACAGAATCACTACAGATAGGCTGGCATTAATGCAGATACCGAAACACTATGCGGATGACAGAGTCAGAAATGGAATCTTTGTGCACACATGCACACTCGTGTTTGTTGTTTGAAGCAAAGAGAAGAAATTGCATTGGGCATGCCCAAGTCTTTGTTATTTCTATAGCAGCTCTTTGGATCCCAGCCATTAAGTTGTAATAAAAATAAACCAAATGTCAGATAACATCAATGGTCACATAATTATGTTTTCACGGGATTGAAAAAATATTGTAAATGCAGAATAAATCTCTCAATATTAACTGTCTCCACTTGGTTGCACTTAATTTTAAAAAGAGATCTCATTTTACTGAGTTTGAGAAAACAGACCACAACTACCTCAGGCTTAATGCACATATTCTAAGGATTCTCCTAGAAGCTACTTGCAAATTGCACTAAATCAATTTATGAAATTGCAGGGCAATCTTTAAAATAAAAGTGAGGGATCTCACTAAGTTTAGATTTTTATTCAGTTAATGCTTCTAAGCAGTTTATTTGTACAATATATATGCCTTCATATAATGTATATTTGGGACAGCTTACTAGAAAAGAAAACTTTAAATAATTAAGTAATAAATATACCTTGAAATACAGCCAATGCAATACTATAAAATTAAAAAGACTACTTTAAAAAAAGAGTAGAAACAAAAGGTCTTATAGCACCATTTAAGAACAGAGGGCAAAGAAAGAGGAACAAAAATCAATAGTCAAAACAGAATAAAACCACTGAGTAACTTTTAAAAAGCTTGAGAAAATTAAAAGTGGCCAGAAGGAAACTCAAGTAGGTGCTCAGTGGACCTCTCTGGGGAGGGCATTTCATAATGGGCCCTTTTCTCATAGTTGTTTGCTCTTGGCCTCAAGGGCCCTAAAAGTCAAACTTAGCACTTTGAGTTGGGCCTGATAATGAACTGGTAACCAATGCAGATCATAAGAGAGTGGCATGATACATTCATAAACTCCAATCTCAGGACTCTTGCAATACATCTTCAGTTTCTAGGTTGTTTTCAAAGGTAGCCTCACATACAATGCAAAAATCCAAATGGATCATGTATTCATTAGCCGGGCTGTTCAAAAATATGGTTGTAAACTGGTGTATGAGCTTAATCTGGTAAAGTGTCTCTGAGCCACAGAGACCATTTGTATTTTAGTCACAAAAATGGACCCATAAGCATGTTCTAAATACAAACCTGGTCTTCGAGGGGGAGAGTAGTCCCCTCCAGAACAGGTTGAGCACTATAACTTGGGCATATAAATCACCCACTATTAGTGCTTCCATCATGTCTGGATTGAGCCTCAGTTTATTGGCCCTTATCCAGTCTATTAGCATAGCTAGGCCATGATCTAGGTTCACCACTGCCACTTCTGTGTTAAGATGAGAATGAGGATTAGAATTTGTGTCATCAATATATCAACAACACAGTGCTCTAAATCCTTGGATGATCTCACTCAGCAGTTTCAGGTATATGTTAAATAGCATGGGGGCTAAGGCAGAACCTTGTACAAAGGCCCACAAAGCATAAATGCCAGAATTCTACAGAAATCATCAAGAAGTAGATTCCGCAAAGAGCTATCCAAGTATGAATACAACCACCAGGGAGTGATGCCACCCATTCCCAATCCAGATAGCCTCTCTGGAAGGATATCATGCACATGGATATCAAAAGTCACTGGGATTCAAGAGAATCAGAGCTGTAGTTCTTACATCTCTCTCCTGGCAAAGGTCATCCCACTGGGCAACGAGACCTAAGCTCAGATTGAAATGGACTGTTATTGACAAGGCAGACTGACTGAGAAACAATACTAGTCAGTGTAGCATACTGTAGCAATTGTGTTTAGGAATTAGTGTCAGCCAGCACAGCCTTTTTGAATGAATGGTATGCCCTTTTTCACTTACTTAGAAGGTTCAGCTATGAAGAATCCTTACCTGGTGAAGTCTGTCATTTCCATCATAATCATGCACATTTGTTTAGCCAGAACAATGATATCATTGCCACTGTCATCCCATTTGGACACCTCAGCATCCAATTTACTCTTTTCTTCCTGGAAACTGGCAACTTGTTCAGCAATTTTTGCTTTTTGCTCTTGAGGGAGCTGAGCCATGATAGCCTGGAACAAAGAAGTATTCCATGTATAATTCTTTTCATTCACTGGTTATTTTCAGGTTATTTTCACAAACTAAACTAATTCATTGAGACAGGATTAAATTGTACCCAAAGGGCTGACAGGAACTTTCCTTTTCACCTCAATCCAAAATTTGCAACTATATGAATTACATACTGACATTACAAATAAAGACAATTTGGAAACAAAACCACTGGTGAATGGCCGATTTCTGAAACACTGCTGAAAGAAAACTGCTAGCATTATTAAATTCATTTTCCCTCACAACCGTTTTCTTAGCAAACTATGGAAGGGCTTTTCAAATTAATTTAAGCGTCAAGTAGGTAAAAGCATGACTCTTCAGACAGATGGCTGCAGTGGACATTTTAATTTTATGTTTATTTTTGTAACCCATTTCTCAAATATTAATTTGGGGTAGAAAGAATCTGAAGTGAAGAGCTGAAGCAAGAAGAATACTGTGCAATTATCAAATCATGATGTTCTGATTCAACCCCTTTAACACACCTGCTGTTGAATTTTGCAAGTTTAAACACATGCTGCCTATACACAAAGTTTAAGGTCTCTTTCACTAAGTGAAAGTAAAGTACAACTGAGAAAGTCTACTACAGGTTTATGAAACAGGGCTGTCTGGGGCATTTGCTTGCAAGGCATGCCTATCCACATGGAAATACATGCATGTAAGTGGGCTGCCTAACGTTTCTTGTGGCCTGCAGGCATGCCTTAAGAAGCAGAGTCACATAAATTGAGCACCTGTTACAGAGCTTGCCTTTTAATTGTACTGCAGGAACACACTGTAGGAACTCCCTTCACCTCCAGCCAAAATGGCCAATGGTCAGAAAGCACGAGAACTGTAGAGCAACATCTCTGGAGGACACCAGAGGCAGCTGGATTGGACACTTCTCTAGATCTAGTTCTCATACATGGTGAGAAGAGTATGAGTTTGCCTATTTTGTTGGCAATAATTCTGTGGACAGGTTTCAAGTTAGCTATCTTAATTCAGTGGAACAGTTGAAAGTCTGAAGCCAGACTCCAATAACTTTTTCAGTGAGATTATCTTAAACCTGCAGATTAATTGGTATGGCAGGTAGTAAAGGTTTGTGCCATAGACAAGGAGTAGCAAGGGAGTTTGAGAGTATGTTGGAGCTGGGCAGTTGTATTGGTACAGGATTCCTGATCTCCATGACTCAATGAGTCATTCACAATAGGAAGAAGGCAGAGAAAACAATGTTCAGGTGTAAACATTCACCTTAGAATGTTATCAAAACTAACAAATACATAGCTGGTTCTTAAAAACATTTACAGAAAATAGAAGGAGTGCTAGTTTCCTTGCTTAGGACATTTAGAATCCTTGATACAGACTATTCGATATAGACAGGAGCGACCAAAGCTGTTTCCCTTACTCTTGCACTTTGGCCAGCAATAAGTTGATCATCTTCAGTCTGAACACTTGTCCTGCTTCTGACATCAAAGTCTTCTGTCTCGAAGTCTGAATCATCTAATTCTTCAGGAGTCTATGAAAGCAATTTAAACACAAATCAAGCCCAAGGACAATCCACAGGAACAGATACAACTGGAATTATTTACTTTCAACTTGAAATCTGAAAGCTTTAAACATGCAATTTCATATATTTCTAGCTTTCAGATAAGCAATCAGAAATAGAATATTATGCAGACTTAATATACACCATATGCTATTGTAAGGCACCTTGTAGAAACTTTGGAGATAATGCTGAATATAAGCTTTAGATAAAGATGCAATTTAGGAAAAGAAAAAGCTGTGGACTTGGGTTGGGCTACTGCACTGAACTAAGTTCCAGAACCTTACTGTGCTCACCCATTTTATTAAACTGATCCCTCAAGTGGTAGTTTCAGACCTTGTCAAGGACAGCTAGAGCAAAACACTCTTTTGCTAAGGATGATTATAAAAGGATCACAGCATTCACAAGACGCTTCATGCTTAGAATACTGTAAAAGTTTAGAGAATAAGCTCAAGGGTTTTTGCTTATTTTATTCAGACAACTGCATATTTCTCTTTACAGTGATACCATCTGCCTGAGCTAAAGGATAAACTTGATGAACATTTGTCTAAAGAAAATGGCAGTAATGTCTTTCCTTGGTATTGCTACCTAATCTAGTGTGATATCTAAAGAGAATTTCTGAAAGAGCTCAAAAAAAAAATTGATTTCATTTCTGCAACACTTAACCCAATTAATATGATTTAATACTTTTCACAGGTTTAGAAAAAGGATAATTTCATTCATACAAATTTCTTTTTTCCAGTTACAATCAAGGTGTTTGCATCAAAGTGTTTGATCGGATAATGATTTCGGTAAAAATATAAAAATATAGTACCTCCTACTTGAAATCTTATCCCCTGACATGTCAATAAACCCTTTTCTTCATATTCAAAGAAGAATTTCCTTTTCTAAGTTGCACTAAGTTACAACCTGGACTTTGGGAAGCATAGCCTCTGTAGGTACAGAAACACCCCACTTATGGAACAGACTTGTTCGTTTAAAAGCCAGGCAATATTTTAACGCCACAGTGCCCTTTTAAGTGCTCTTCTTTAAACAAGAGTGGCAATGTAAGTTGTGTATGTACAAGTTGTGTGATGACAAAAAGCAATTTGCTTAATCTTATCAAACCTTGTGCACTTTCCCCATATGATGCCATATAAGCTGTTTTCCTACACAGAAATAATACTTAGGTAGGAAAGTCTGTACAAATTAGGTCTTGTGGATTAGCAATGGTAATTTCCATGACCTCACTGGAGAGGAAAGAAGTATCAGTTGAAGAAATCCATTAATTCGCAGCCCATGAATGAAGGAAAAACGTACATCACATTCTGCTAGTGTAATGTGACAACAAGCTCTGTGTGAGTTTGAGAGCCTGCAATGCAGTTATGGCCTTGGACAAAGCTAACACATTTGATCCAGGTGACTAGCCTGGTGTATTAAAAAAAAAACCAGTGGTTTTTTACTCTGGTTAGTCTGTATCTGCACAGCTACTTTTGACTGACAGTCTAATTGCACTTTGATCTCTCCTCTATACATTATTCATGACAATGACTACCCTCTAAACTTGTTGGGAGAAACAGCACCTGTTGCTACTATTGTAGGATGAGTAATATGCCAGTTTAGCTGGATCAGAGGCTGATTAACTTCTGAATCATGGTCTAAATGAAGACCACAAACCACCAAATCCATGGCCATATCCTTCACTGACTTCTCCATGTTCTCTTTTAGTGCCTAGCCTGCAACAATGTGTTGACTTTCACCACTATTCACTGCAATGGCTCTTCTGATGAGCGTTCTGCTCTTTGCAAACATGTACCCGCTGCCTCCCCAAAAGCACCACCAAAGCTGTCAGTGGCTGATGCTGCTTCAATTCTCTGTGAAGGGAGACAAATCTGTCTAGTGGCACAGCTTTGCTCCTTTCCAGCAGAAGAGAGGCAGGAGATGCAGGGGATTTTTGCTGGGAACTGGGTATGGCAGACAGAGAAAGAAATTTTCAGCAGAAAGAGGTATAAAAGAGAGCACCTACTGGAAAGGAGAATAGGTGGAGGCAACAGAGGAGAACGGCATGGTTTCAGTCAGCTCAAATGATACTCAGTGATACTCAAGTGATAACTAAGACAGATATTCACAGCTACTCAAAAGTGGCTCAGTCACTTTGGTTTCCCTTGGCAAGTCTTACCTCTTTCCTCTTGGCTGCAGAACTACTCTCCACTTCCCTCTCTCTCATTGATGAACTCTACATTCTCTTCTCAGCCAATCGCCTCCCTCAATAACTATGGCTAGTATTTGCATACTGATAACACATACATCATCTATAGATGGATTTAGGACATGGATGGGGAAACTCCAACCCATAAGCCTCCAGGGATCTCCAATCTGGCTTGTGAAGCTGTTCTAGTCAGGTAACCCCTCTTTCCCACTGCTATGCTCAACTTGTCAAATTTTGGAAATTTGATCCCATTTTTAATCCTTAGTTACACAAACAACCATTTTAACTCTTTCCCTCCTGCTACTTCCTTTCAACGTGAGCTTAAGTGGACTCCGGCAGAAGGTGGAGGACAGGAAGGCCTGGAGGAATGTTGTCCATGGGGTCGTGATGGGTTGGACACGACTTTGCGACTAACAACAACAACTTCCCTTCATATTTGTACTGTTAGCTTGTCTACAATCTGAACTTCTTCCACATGTTCTGGAAGTTCCACATGTCTGGATAACAAATGAATAGGCTGGATCACACTGAAAAAGACCTTAGGTGACTTTCAGGAGCAATCTGTCCTCTTGAGTATATGATAATTTAAAAGTCCTCTTGGTCATGGTTTACAATCACTGAGCTTTGTTCAGCCCAATCAGCAGGAGCTAAACCCCAGGAAAATTCCTTTAAGGAAAATGTTTATTATGAGGAAATAGGGAGGAGGAAAGCCTAGCTCAATCACAGCTAAAGATGGTTAAAAGTTTTTGAAAAACAAATTTGGAAAGGGACTTGCTTTCACAATCACTCAGTCACAGTTATCATTACATTTATGTTAAAGAATGAAGGATGTTTGAAAACATATGAATGTTTGAAAACATAGTTGTAAGTAGGAGGGGGAGTTTGCTCAGCTTGCCTTTAACAATCTTGAGTTTTCTACATTTTTAAAAGTACTGAGCTGTGACTGCTGGAAATGAACCCTTGTGGCTATCAAGAGGGTTTACTTCTGAGTAAAAATACATAGTCTGAAGCTTCACAGCTAGAAATTAATGCTTTGGGTCCCACACAGGGCTGGAATGCAGCACCCAAGAGGTTTCTCAAGTCTGAATTTGGCCCTTGGGCTGAAAAAGGTTTCCCACATCAGTTTTAGGATATGAGAGTAGGAGAGAAGTAGAAAATACTCTCTCAAAATCTTGGCTGACTGGGATCAACTGCTTTCAATTGTGCGCAGGAATTAAATGAAGAAGGGAGCAAATAAGTGTGAAACAAGCACTGGCAGAAGCCTCTATTGCTGCTAAATCCAGAAGCAAATTACATTATATTACATGTATACCCTGCCTTTCTTCCTCTTGCAAGGAACCTCCAGAGGCTTGCAGGTCCTTCCTCCTCTCCATTTTATCCTCACAACAACAGCTCTATGAGAATTTGTGACTGGCCTGAAGCCATCCAGGGATGGCCAAGAGGGAACCGGAATCTAGATCATCCAAGACTCAGTTCCATCCTCTAGCAGAGACCACACTGGCTCTCAATTATCATTATCAAGTTTGCCTCATACTAATTCCCCTCACAATACCATCGTGACTCTGAACAACAGCTTTATTGACTGAGAGGACTGAGTGGGGGAGCTGAAAAATGTTACAGGAAGTAATCCTTACAATCCCATCTGAAAATGTATGACAATCTCTGTTCTGGAAAGTTAATGAAACTGATAGGATGTCTTAGTGATATTATAGTTCCCTTTTATTCAGATCTGTATTTCAATGTTCAGTACATTTGAAAAGAACTGAAATACCTGTGATCAGTTGTCTTATAATAGCTCAGTCTTATAAAAGTTTCTTTGCCTAGCTTTTATAGGTTTATTATATACTGGTTTAATTCAAAGGGCACAAACGTATAAAATCCTCATGCTTCGTATTCACATTTTATCACTAAAAGTCTTAGTTATAACTTCAGATGTTTGTGATGCTTTGTTCTTACACTTACTTCAAAAGTTTTCTACTATTCCTGCAATTTGTATTTTAGGTTAAAAGCAGAGCTTTCAATAAGACAGGCCCAGGAAAATGAAAGTTATATGCATTCAATAGACTATTTATTCATTCAAGTCTCCACCAAATGCAAACAGGTTGCTTTTCTCTTAAATTTGATTTCTGGACCTTACGGAGCCTTCTGTACTCAGATTTATTTCCAAATTTCAGTAGGGTAGCCAACTTTTGCTTCCCAATTTAAAAACATATTAAATGTTGTTTTGTTTTCTTACTTTGACAATTCTATGTTGTTTTACCAATCTTAGAGCTATTTAGCTCACTGTGATCAAGGGAGAAAAGACACAAAAAGAGAAAGGTGGTCCAGAGTTACACTATGCTGAAATCTTTAGGGTTTATAGATCAAACAACAGCTTAAACTGGAGCCAGACTAGTAAACAAGGAGGAAAAACATCTCAACTGGTCTTAGATTCCTACCACCCTGTCCCTTTACATGGCTTTTGGTGTGGCTGCAGGAGATAAGGCAGCATTGTAGACTGATGTGTGCTCCTGCCCAACAACAAAGCCAGCCACTTAAACTCAAGGATCCTAATGAGTTTTTACGTTCTAATTATTATAAGTATTATCACATTGCATTAATATCCAACCTTTTTCCTTCTTGCAATGGAACACAAAGCAGCTCATATAGTTCTCCCCTGCTCCATTTTAACCTCACAACAAGCCTGTGAGGGAGATTAGGTTGAGAGTCTGTGATGGGCCCAAAATAACTGAGGGAGCTTCATGGCTTGGTGGGGACTAAAATCTAGATCTCCCAGGTCCCCACTCCAACATTCTAGCCACAACACTGCACTGATTAACTAGGTTCTTATGACTGGGGAAGGAGAAGAAGCCATGGTGTCTTATTTACCCTACTTCATGCATACTAGTCATGCCCTAGCATATTTCCTTAATTACCAATGCTAGGTGAAGGTTGGCATGTTGCCTGAATCTAGCAAGGGCAGGCAATACGAATGGTTCTAAACCCTTAGACAAGCCATGGGTTGTGTGGTGGTTCATAAGCAGCTTCTTTCGCCCATCTTATCAGGTTTGGATGACAAAGCAACTGTGCCCAGCACGGATGAATACGAAAATTCAAATTGCTTTTGGCTCTGGCCTCTTGGCAGAGCAGCAGAGGCAGAGGCTGGGAGAGAGCGCTGAGTGACCAGGGGACTGGCGAAGGCAAGGTAGGAGCTGGGCAGCGGAGCAGAGGGCCAGGAGCAGCAGAGAGGAAGGGGGCGGGGCCAGAGAGGCCAGGAGGGAGCAGAGGGGTGGGGCGTCGTCCCTTGTCTGCGTCCTTTAGCTGCGGCCTGGGCTGTCCAGAGAATCCCTTCCCTGAGACACAGAGGTTTGTTGGTTTGTTTTGTTTGTGCTGTGCTTTGTTTTTCTTCCAATTTAAATTTAAGTTTACTTTATCCTTGTGTGTGTGTGCGAATGGGTTTTCGTCTGGGAGAACTGGGCGAGTGAGAGGAACTGCAGGACAGACAAGGCAGGGGACCAAGCTAAGGTCTCGGAAGGGATACCGATGGCAGACCAGGAGACGGCCTTGGCAGGAGTCACGGTTGTTGCTGTCCTGGCACCAATCTGGAGCTGGGAAACAGGTTCTCTCCACCTGGGGAGGCTGGGACTGATGAGGCCTCGGGGGACCAGGAGGAGCCCCAGCCTGAGACGTCAGACGGCAAGGGGGCCACTGCAGGAGTGGCGAGGGTCAGGCCACCCACCAGCACCGGAAAGGTATGGCAGCGGGTGGTTTTTGCTGGGGACTCCCTGCTGAGGGGCACTGAGCCGGCAGTGTGCTGCGCCAACCTGGAGACAAGGGAGGTTTGCTGCCTGCTGGACGCACGCATCCAGCATGCAAAGGACAGAGTGGAGCGTCTTGTTCGCTCTGGGGGTCACCAGCCACTCCTGGTGATCCATGTGGGCACAAACGATGTGGCCAGGCAGGGTATGGTTGGGACCACCAGGGACTTTGAGGCCTTGGGGAAGAAACTCAGGGAGCTGAAGGCCCAAGTGGCCTTCTCGTCAATCTTACCTGTCCGGGGATTAGGGACAGGAGGGCCTCCGAGGTGAACAACTGGCTTAGGGTGTGGTGCCAGAAGGAACGCTTCGGGGTCCTTGACCACGGCACTCGGTTTCTTGCCAATGGACTTCTGGCAAGGGACAGGTTGCACCTCACGAGGATGGGGAAAAGGTCCTTTGGATCTAGCGAGCTTCATCCGGAAGACTTTAAACTGAGCCGGGGGGTGGGTGGGTTCAGGCCCCCCAGGAACGTGTCTGCATTGGACAAGTGTGGGGGGAGGATCAGGGCTCTGGGAGCAGGGTTTTAGATATACTGCAGGGACTGACAGGACTCCTACAGAGAAGGGCAGGTATCAGGGAGGATGGGAGGAAGGAGGAGGCTGGGAACTCCAAGGAAAGGAAGCGGTGGGAAGGAGTTGAGGTGCATGTACACCAATGCTGGGAGCATGGGTAATAAGCAGGAAGAGCTTGAAGCTCTCCTGGGAATAGGAGGGTATGATCTGGTGGGAATCACAGAAACTTGGTGGGATGAAAGGCAAGTCTGGAATGTGAACATAGAAGGGTATCACCTTTTTTTAGAAAGGACAGGAAGGAAAAGAGAGGTGGGGGCGTGGCTTTATACGTCAGGGAAGGGATAGGATGCAGTGAGATAGAATGCAGCACAGATGGGGATTCAATAGAGCCAGTCTGGGTGAAACTTAGGGATTTGACAGGGAAAGAGACCTGACAGTGGGGGTATGTTATTGCCCTCCAGGTCAACTTGAGACCCTGGATGATGTCCTGACAGGCCAGATTCTAAGGATATCTCGGGGGAGAGACACAGTAATTATGGGAGCTTTCATTCTCCCGGATATTAGTTGGGAGACTCACTCGGCGGTGACAGCCAGGTCACGTCGCTTCCTAGAAGCTATTGCGGGAGCGTTTTTCACACAGAGGGTCCAAGAGGTGACGAGGGGGGAAAACATCCTTGACTTGGTCTTGACCAATAGAGAGGAGTTGATAGATGAAGTACAGATTAGGGGAGCTCTGGATGCGAGTGATCACTCCATCCTTTGCTTTGAGATCAGGGGACTGCGAATGGGCAGCAGGTCGAGCACTAGAAGCTGGGACTTCAAGAAAGCCAACTTTGGCCAACTGAAGGCCAGACTGGGGAAAGTCTCCTTGGATAGGTTACTAGAAGGTAAGCAAGTTGAGGAGGGGTGGAGAGCACTCAAAAGGGAGGTTCTGGAGGCGCAAGCCTTGACGATACCTCTAGTCAGTAAGGTGGGGAGGCAGAGGAGAGTGCCGCCATGGATGCAAAAGGAGGTGGTTAGAGGGATTAGACGAAAGAGGAACCTCCGTAGGAAATGGGTACTGGGGGAAATAGACAAAAGGGTATACCGGGAGGAGGAGGCCCATTGCAGAAGGATTCTTTGCAAGGCTAAGGCTGATTACGAGCTGAGACTTGCCAAGAATATCAAGAGCAACAAAAAGGGCTTCTTTCAGCATGTAAATAGGAAGAGGAAGGGGAGACAAGTGGTGGGACCACTAAATGAGGAGGAAGGAGATCCAGTGACTGATATGAGGGAACAGGCACAGATGCTAAATGACTATTTTGCCTCTGTGTTCTCCCCAAAGCAGGACAGGGGATATCTGCATAGGAGATTAGATGAGGCTGGGGACTTAGGGGAACAGATTAGAGCCACCCCCCCTTGAAGTCAAGGGGCTCCTCAGGGCATTGGACATTACAAAGGTGCCAGGCCCTGACGGGTTACACCCAAGAGTACTTAGAGAGTTGGCAGGGGTTCTCTCACGCCCGCTGGCCTCCATTTTTGAGACCTCACGGAGAACAGGTGAAGTTCCAGAGGACTGGAGGGTGGCATCAGTGGTCCCAATTTTCAAAAAGGGTAGTAGAAGGGACATGGGGAATTATAGACCTGTTAGCCTTACGTCCATTGTAGGAAAAACAATGGAAAGCCTCATAAGAGAGAAAGATCTAGTGATGCTAGATAGGGAAGGGAGGCTGACAGCCACACAAAACGGCTTCCGCAAAAACAGGTCCTGCCAGACAAACCGTGTGGAATTCTATGACAAGGTTTCAAGATGGCTAGATGGAGGGGATGCAGTGGATGTGGTATACCTGGATTTCAGCAAGGCCTTTGACAAAGTGCCCCATGATATCCTGGTGGAGAAACTGAGGAGTTTTGGGATACACCAAAGCACTGTCCGGTGGATTAGGGCATAGCTGACTGACCGAAAGCAGAAGGTAACCATTAGCGGGGAATCATCGGGATGGCGGCCAGTGACAAGCGGGGTCCCCCAGGGCTCTGTCCTGGGGCCGATCCTGTTTAATCTTTTCATTAGCGACATGGAAGAAGGGGCGAACAGTCTGCTGATCAAATTCGCAGACGACACTAAAACTGGAGCAGTGGCCACAACTGAGGAGCAGGTACTCCAGATCCAAAAGGATCTGGACAGACTATGGAAGTGGGCAGGAGACAACAGGATGGCGTTCAATGTGGGTAAGTGCAAGGTCTTGCACTTGGGGCATAGGAATAGCTGTCGTAAGTGCAGGTTAGGTGGTAAGTGGCTGGAGAGCAACACTTGTGAAAGGGACCTCGGGGTACTGGTTGACTGCAGGCTAAACATGAGTCAGCAGTGTGATGCGGTGGTCAAGAGGGCGAACGCCACCCTTGGTTGCATAGCCAGAAGTGTGGCTTCTAGATCAAGAGAGGTATTACTACCACTCTATATGACTCTGGTGCGCCCGCAACAGGAGTATTGTGTTCAGTTTTGGGCCCCTCATTACAGAAAGGATATAGCCAGGTTGGAGTCAGTGCAGCGTAGGGCCACAAGGTTGGTGGCTGATTCGCAGGGGATGCCGTATGAGGCGAGACTGAGGGAACTGGGTCTCTTCAGCCTGGAGAAGAGGAAACTCAGAGGGGATATGTTGGTGACATACAGGTATGTGAGGGAATGTCACATGGAGATGGGTAGAGACCTGTTCTCCCCTGCAGAGGAAGGCAGAAGGCGCTCCAACGGAGCAAAGCTCAGGGAGCCAAAGTTTCGTTTGGATGCCAGGAAGCACTTCCTGACAGTCAGGACCCAGAGGGTGTGGAATGGGCTTCCACGAGAGGTCGTTGAGGCCCCATCGGTGCAGGTGTTCAAGGATAGGCTGGACGTCCACATGGTGGGCATGTCGTGAGCAGAGCCGGCTGGTGCCGGAGGTCAGACTAGATGGCCCGGGAGGCCCCTTCTGACTCGCTTTGTTTTCTATGTTTCTAAAATGAGGCATGCACAAGGCAGGGAAAAGAAGCCACCAAGGCTTCTCTTCCTTCCTCAACTGTGCAAACCCAGCTATTGTATTACGATTATTGCCCTTTGATTTTACTTTAAAGTTGCTTTGTAAGAATCCTTAAAGAGCAGGTTCTAAATGACTAGTAATGGCTAAAGGAACAGGTGACCACATATTGTATCATATGCAACTTCTGAATGCATGTCAATGTTACCCATAAAGCATTCTGGAGTAGTCATTTATGAAAGCAAGCTGCCACATAAACTACTTTAACCATTGACTTCTTTCATTATTTGTTCCCAATATGCCTTTACAATTGCAATAGGATGTTTGAAGTCAGTACTTTGTTTAAAGGATGTAGAGAAAGGGGGAAGTTGTTAAGCAGCATATAAAAGAATGCATAGCAATAGGTAGGAAGCAGGTGAAATACTGATTCTAATTAATATGTAAAATAGAATATTTAGTTGTAAATATGAACTAGATTTACTACAGTAGTTATGACAGGTTATGTGCTGCTAAGTGTGTATAGCTGTGTAGTGCTACTGCAATGTCTTTTGATTCAATCAAAATGTATTTCAAGAAAATACAGGCTCACTCACTCTGATCATCAACACTGCTTTTCTGATATCACGAATTCCATCATATACCAATCGTGATGCATCAATAAATTCATTTTCATCCATTGGTTGAGCAGGGTCAGAACTCAATGCTTCCACGGCTGCTTCAACTTGTTCAGTGAAACGTGGCATAACTGAAGAACACATGTGGGGTGGGGGGTGAGAACAAATTTCTGACAACCAGAATACCATAGACAAGGATTCTGCAGTGACAATATACTGAAAAGCATTTTAATTCATAAACTTCATTGATCTACTATTTCCTCCAAGTGCTCTTTCATTTCTAAGTTATAAACAAACTCATCTGGTTCCCCTAAATTTATCCCTCCAAAGAAGAAACCTGAAATATATGTCTGCCAGCAATGAAGGTTGGAAATAATGCTATATTAATGCTGTTTTTGTACAACTTTGCTTGGAATTGTACACATGAAAAAGTTTTGCAAGGAGTTATTGTGGTTTGTAAATGTATTATGCAGTCTAAAGAGGATACAAATCTATTCTTTTGAGACATCAAGTGCACTAAAGATTAAGAAATAAAAATATGAGCTAAATATTTTCAATGCAATAAATGCAGGATTAGTTTTACTTGTTATGGCATATGACATCAGTGCGAAAGCTAAAACCTTTGATGCACAAGGAAAATGGACACAGTCAAATTACTTCATTCCAAAATAAGATGTCAAATATATAGTTACATAATTAAAAATAAATAAAACTCACTTGTTTAAAACTAAGGCAGTTTACAAATGTTGATGAGCACACTTATTTGCATTATGAATGTTATCCTCAAATGTGCTGGGTATTACCAAGATCATTAACACTGAAGAGAATGCTAGGGAAGAATGAAATGTGGATGGTGCTGCGAAAAATTGTGAAATGAGTCTACCAGAACAATTCTGCTTTATCACCGGTACCATCAGTCATTCAATGGTGCAAGCAATGCTGCATTCAGTTCAATAGCAAATTGGTTAGATATGCTTCTATAGCTCAAATCTTATGCAGTAAATGGGAGAGAGATTCCTGGATCTGTTCAAGAGACAAATCTCTTATGTCACCCTCACATGACTGCACCAGATGGAAAGTGAATGTTCCATATATAGAAGAGGTAACAGTGGCTCCCTTTCCTCCTTGCCTGCCTATATGCTTTGCGGACCAAACAAGGATGCGCCAATTATAGCAGCGGCACTGAGATGCCATCTAGCACCAGCATTTTGGGCTTACACAATCCACCTGTAGAAATGAATGAGGTAGACAGTTTGGTTTAATGTTCCTTAGAGATACTATACCTAAATACCACATTAAGTAAAACCTTAAAAAACAATGGTTTATTTATTAGATTTATGTCCTGCTTTTTTTCGCACAAATTCAAAGCAGCTTACATCATTCTCCTCTTCCTGCTCTCAATCTTATCCTCACAACAACTGCCCTGTGAGTTAGGTTGGGCAGAGAGCCTGTGAGAACAGTTGAGAGACAACACAATTAAGCTTACATTAATTGTCATTGAGGCACAAGTAGGCTTGGTGGCACCTATTATCAGCTTAAGCTGATATACCAATGACAATCCTATCTGGAGCGTGAGAGCGTAGCTACAGTTATCCACACTCTAGTAACCCCTCCTTTGGATTACTGCGATGTGCTGTACATGAGGCTGCCATTGAAAATGGCCTGGAAACTTCTGTTGATCCAAAACAGGAAAGCAAGTCTATTAACAGGGACAGGCTCATGGGAACGTATTATGCCAGTCTTCTTCTTCCAGGTGCACTGGCTGCCAGTTGAAGTCAAAGGCCAGCATTTATTTAGATTTCTTGCCTTTTTCTTTTTTTTAAGAACTCAAAGCAGCTTACAACATTCTCCTCTGTCTGCTCTCAATTTGATCCCCACAGCAGTCCTGTGAAATAAGTTAAGCTGAGTTACGTAGCTTGAGGCCAGATTATCTGAAGGAAAACCCCATTCCGTATGTATCTAAATGGACTCGGAGGTCCTTCTCCATGAGCTTTCAATGGAAGTGAGATACATGTCTACCAGAAGGGCCTTTTCAGTTGTGGCACCCCAGGGGGTGGAATAAACTTCCCAAAGAGGTGCACCTGGCACCTATTTGGTATTATTTTTGGTGCCAGGTGAAGACCTTTTTATTTTCCCAGCATTTTAACAGTTTAACTTTATTTTTAATATTGCATTTTATCTTATACTGCTTCTATGCTGATAAAACAGTATCACAACAATTGCAGTTGTATATACATTTTTGCTTGTGCGTTTTTAAACTCCTGTTAACTGCCCAGAGAACTTTGACTATCACATGGTATAAAAATGAAATAAATGAAAACATGAAAGAAAAGACCTGCATTTAAGTTCTATGACATCCCATGTACTACATGAGATCCTGCACAAAGAGGCATCAGCAACTTGTTGCAAGCTCAAAACTAGCATGAAGACAGCAGATGTTCAAAGTCTTCTTTGACTGAATATAGCATCTTATGGCACCAACCATACTTTATTGCAAACTAGAATATTGATTTTATGATTAATTGATCTTAATTCAAGGACAGACTGAGCCAAGAGCCCACTGAGGATTTCTGCATAGACTAAAAAATGAAACAAAATCTTCTAGTACTTCTTTACATTATGCTAGCAAATGATTACATCTGATAGTTCTACAGTGCACCAAACTTATTTCAAGGTCAGAGAGGTAAGAGTAATATTTTAACATTCACAAATTGATCGATTGAACTAATGGAGTCCTAGTTAGATCTCATTCTACACTTTAGACAGCAATGATTACTCTGTTACAGCATGTTACTTTGTACAAGTCAGTAATCTCCTAGTGAATGTAGCCTCTGTACTAGCAGCACAGAAGAAAGTATAATGGTTATAATATATCTGCACCTCAACTATCCCAGTAAAATACTGTGGGTGTTAGTGCTGAGATACGAATGCATTCCAAGGAGTGCGTTCAGTTTCTATATGCTGCAGTATGTATCAACATCAAGGGTTATGTTTGCTTATCTGATTGATTTTCCTATTCTCTCCTCTTTCCTGCACTCCCAAATTTTGCTCAGGAGGGGCTCCAACCTCCCAGAGCAGTTTTTGGTGGCAAAAAAGCTGTAGGGAGAAGAGAGAATCTGCTCCACTGGTAGATGATATTCTGTCAGTGGACAGACATAAGTATCCCAAACTGAAAGCCTTATTAAATAGTTTACATTACCTGTGTTTGACAGCAGCTTTGTTGCTTCCAAAACCTTTTCTGTATATACACCAGGTTCATAATTATCCATTTCAGAAGTGACAACATGAATTACTCTTGCTGCACGGCCACGAATTGCACCAGCAGTGCGATCTAAGCCATCAACATCTTTTTCTTGGAGAGCAATGACACATTTGTTTACATCTTCTAGAATATGGTTCTCTGTTGGTAAAAAAGAAATTGAAAGTAACATTTTGCCCCACTTATGTGTAAGTAAGTCCCCATATACAGAAATATAGAAACAGCCTGAGTCAGAAGGGGCCTCCCGGGCCATCTAGTTTGACCCCTGGCTCTAGCTGGCTCCACTCACGACATGCCTACCATGTGCATGTCCAGTCTATCCTTGAACACCCTCACTGATGGGGCCTCAACCACCTCCTGTGGAAGCCCATTCCTTACCCTTGGTGTCCTAACTGTCAGGAAGTACTTCCTGGCATCCAAATTGAACCTTATAGAAACCTTATACGTATGCATTCATGGATGGAATACACACATCATTGTTGTTAATACACTTCATTTTTATCCTGCCTTTTTTCCTCTTGTGAGAAACCCAAGATGACTGATATAGTCCTCCACTCTTCTTTTTATCCTCACAAGCACCACCTTGTGAGTAAGTGACTGGCCCAAAGTCACTCAGTGTACTTCATGGCCGAGTGGGAACTAGAAGCAGATATCCCAGGTCCTTGTCCAACAGTCTTAACCACTAAACTACACTGGCTTTCTTATCTGAATATGAATAAAGCTGAAATAAAATGAAATAGGTTAAGGTTGTAAAAAAACACAAAGTTCTTCAACATTAGCCAAGTAGCACAAAATAAAGCATTTCCATTAATAAAGAATCCCCCTTGACTCAACTTTTCAAGTAAGGATGAGGGCAACCATTCACTAGTTCAAAGTCTATTTTATTTTATTTTAGATGTAGATATGGAATAAAATATATCTCAGTCAATGTTCTAAAATTCTTTATAGATTGATCTAGCAGAAGAGGGCTGCAGACAAATCAAAGTAAAGTATCAGTATCAGAAGAGAATGCTTATCACCTTGCTGCATATATCAATTCAAGAACCTAAAGCTCTTTTAAAGTCCCAGAAAGATAATGCTCAACGTCATATTAGCAATATTTTGTGCATGTTCCTCAGGAAGCTCTGACAATTTCACGCTTTGGATTACTCAATTTCCCAGATACTTCCATCTGACATTGAAGGTATTAAATATTAGCAATGAGGCATTATGTGGCTTCATGAAAAAGTGAGACATATAAAAATGCTTTCTCCATTTTTGTCATTCACCCCATATTCCAGATTCTCCCACATGTTCCTTATTCTTCACATTACCCAAGCCATTCTGAAACAGTCTACTGAAAAGCAGAAATATGCAAATTGACAGCAAGACCATCACAAAGCAGCTTTTGCAAATGGTGTTTTGGAGAGGAACACTTTAGTAGTATTAGATATGTCATACAAAGAATATACAGTAAAGAACTGATTAGTACTTAAATAATACAAGAAGGAAAAACAAGACAGTGGGAATAAGAAATGCTTAGCAAAGTGGTCATCTGTATGAATCTCAAAGGCTGAATCCAAGTCAAAAGATTGAGGCTCATAAAATCAGAGAGTAGAGCCTTTACTTGACGCAAATGTTAAACTCAACTATCTCCAGATTCAGCTTTTTTCTTTGGTGGTTTCAGAAACCAGCATCCTAGAAAACAGAACTTTCCCCCTCTCTAAGTGACAGAAAAACTTTCCCCCCATTCAGTTCCACATCCCCTGTTTATAAGGTTACCCCCATGCGCCTAACTTTTGGGGGAGATCCTTAAGAGTGTTGCTACTGAAATAATGGAAATCCTTCTTAAGGAAAGAGAGGAACAGAAAAGAATAAAAGAATACCTTGTTACCTCTCTCCAGTTTGAGAAGATGTGATTGATATGCATTCTTTGACTCAGTTTTTGTGGCCAATTATGGATCCACCTAAGAGCTATTTCATTTAGCCCAATTTTAGCTAGTTTGCTGATCAGAATGTCATAGGGCACTTTGGCAAAAGCTTCTCTGAAGCCAAAGATGTATTTTGTCCACAGCATTCCCACAAGTCCATAAGGGAGGTTACCCGACTGTCCCATTGTGTTAACAGATGAGGAACAAGTGGAAGTCGTCGATGTACTCCTCTGGACTGAGTGAGGAGAGTGGTGAACCATGGTTGCCTTGGCCACCGTGGGGTTATCAGGATTCCTGTGGCGTTGTCGTGCATGATCTTCAACACTACCCTCATGAGGAGCGGGATTGGAGGGAACGCGTAGAAAGAACAGGTTGTTCCAGTCGATCATTAGGGCATCTCCCCTCGAGTCCAACCCCAGCCCCGCTCTGGAGCAGAACGGTCTGCATACCCTGTTCGACCGGGTTGCGAACAAGTCTATATCTGGTTGTTCCCATAACTGGAACAGCTGGTTGCAAACCACTCGATCCAACTCCCATTTGTGGGTAGTTGACATCTGTCGGCTCAGTGTGTCGGCTTCTACGTTGTCGGTTCCCGCAAGATGAACCGCCAGTATTGTAATGCCCTGAGGAATGCACCAGTCCCAGATTTGCATTGACAAACGGGCCAGGAGAGGTGACCTTGTCCCGCCCTGTTTGTTGACATAGAAAACAGCAGCTATGCTGTTGGATGCAATCTGTACAACTTGGCGGTGTAGGACGGTTTCGAAAGATTTGAGAGCAATGAAAATAGCTAGAAGCTTGAGGAAGTTGATATGCCTCGCTGCTTCTTGTTGGGTCCATGCCCCTTGGACCCGAAGTCCTGCACATGTCGCACCCCACCCGATGAGAGATGCATCGGTGTACACTGTCACTGTCGGTTGGGGTGGGCGGAAC
This sequence comes from Varanus komodoensis, assembly GCF_004798865.1. Taxonomy (NCBI): domain Eukaryota; kingdom Metazoa; phylum Chordata; class Lepidosauria; order Squamata; family Varanidae; genus Varanus; species Varanus komodoensis. Next base: position 6,568,569 of record NW_025336010.1, on the reverse strand, counting down.
GGAACGCCTACAGACATGTTGCATGGAATAGTCCACCATGTCAGGGTGTGAAGGATCGAAGATGGAATCTGCAGAAGCTTGGTTTGTCAATCCTGCTGCGGACGGAACGAGTCATTGACAAATAACTGGAGTGGACGGAGCCTGAGCCGTGCGTGTGGCACAATGGCCACTGAGGCTGCCATGTGTCCCAACAATCTTTGTATAGTGATGGCTTGAACTGTCCTTTGTTGTCGAATCCGATGAATGTGTGTACACAGAGTGGCCCTGCGGGACGGAGGTAGGAACGCTCTTTGCAGGGTGGAGTCGATACGTGCTCTGATGAAATTGATGACCTGCGTGGGAACAAGTGGCGATTTCTTAAGGTTAATACAGAGTCCGAGGTCATCAAGCAAAGCACGTCATATGGACAGCCGCTAAAAGGTCGTCTTTAGTCCATGACACAATTAGCCAATCATCTAAATAGGGCTAGACCTGTATACCCCGGAGCCTCAGGTGGGTGCAAACCGGGACCATGCACTTTGTAAAGACTCTCGGTGTCGTAGCCAGTCCGAAAGGTAGAACATTGAATTCGAAAATGTCGGATCCGACAGCAAAACGAAGGAAGTGTCTATGGGAAGGATGGATAGAAATATGAAAATACGCATCCTTCAAGTCCAATGAGGCGAACCAATCCCCTTCCCTCAGCAACGGAAGAATATTCTGTAAAGTGGTCATCTGGAACTTCCTCGGTTTGATATATCTATTGACTCCTCTTAGATCCAGGATAGGTCGAAGACCACCGTCCCATTTGGGGACTGTAAAATATCTAGAATAGAATCCGTGTAGCCCATCAGTGCAAGAGAGCTGTCGAATCGCTCCCTTATGAAGAAGGAGAAGGACTTCATTGCACAGAACCGAAGATGACGGTGTAAATCGGATAGGGCTCGATGGTAGAACAATGTCGAATTCTATTCTATATCCGAGCTGAATGATGGACAGCACCCACCTATCAGATGTAATGGCCTCCCAAATGGGAAGTTGGCTTTGGAGCCGACTCCCAAAGGGGAGAGGGGAAGGTGGGAGTTGGAGAGATGAATTGGTTCACCGGGACCATCAACGGGGAAGTTTCTCGGTGTCGAACCGCTTGCAGCCCTGGGAGAAGTGCTGTTGAGGCTGTTGCCTCCTACGTTGCTGGTGCTGGTGGAACTGTTGGCGAGGCTGATATTGCTGGCGCCCGTAGGGTCTGGACCATGGCCACTTACGTCACGCTTGTGGGAGTTCCATTCGACGCGCCGTCATACGGGACTCATGGATGGCTTTCAGTTTCCGATCGGTCTTCGTGTGGAAGAGGCCAGAGCCATCGAATGGCATTTCTTCTATTCTCCTCTTCATTTCCTCAGGGAAACTGCAGTTCCTGAGCCACGCGTGTCGTCGGAGGGAGAGAGCGTTGACCATGGCCCGAGAATCAGTGTCTATGTGATGTCTCGCGGTAGACAACTGTTGAATGGCCACCTGCTTCGCTTCGTTCAAGAAGACCTTAGCTAGGTCTGCCTGCTGGTCCGGGAGGGAGGAGACGACGTTGTCCAGCTTCTACATAATGAAGTACTGGAAACGTGCCAGTGTAGCCTCATAATTTGAAATACGCAAACCGAGTCTTGCAGCCGCATAGACCCGGCACACAATCATGTCGACCTTCCTCCCTTCTGTATCTTGGGGTATTGTATGTCCCTGAGCTTCCCTGCCCTGGGACGACTTGACCACCACCGAATTAGGCTTCGGATGGCACAGCAGGAACGGGATGTGGTCTTCTTGGACCCAGTACATAGATTTGTACCGGCGAGACGTCGCCTGCGGCTGAGCTGGTTGGTCCCAGGGCTGAACCATTGCCTGGCAAAGCGTGGTAATGAACGGTAAGGCAATGGTGGCAGATTGCTCCCATCGGACGAGGTCGTAAAACTGGTCTGTGCTGGGTCCGGGGCGGTGGTAGGCCTCTATTTCCAGCAACCGGACTAGGTGAGAAACCAGCTCCGAAAAGGAAACATGGGGCTCATCCAGGGTCTTGGGAAGTGATAGCCACGTCTGGAGACATGGAGTCTACTTCCGACTCATCCGAGTCTTGATGGTAGCGGTAATGCCCACTGGACGAAGAGCTCTTAGGAGACAGAGGAGGTCTGCGTTCCGTACGGCCAGAAGTGGATGGTGCCTCTCTTGGGATGGACGGCGAGCGATGGTCCGGAGGAAAAAATGCATATGGATGGAGTCCACTCCAGGCAGTGTAGCCTCCATAGCCGTGCATAGCCCAGTCATCTGCATGGTGCTCCGACGAACGGCTCCTATGCCTAGGAGGAGAGCCTGGTCTCTCAGGTGGCCCAACAGCAGGCATTGGCATCGGGGAGCGTTGCCTCAGCGGGGAATCTCTAATCTCTCCATCAGAGATGGACTCCCTAAGCGGTGGCTCCTGTGGAGGAGACATGCTCTCAGGCCGAAGAACAGGCCTGGGGGATCCCGACGGCGTCACCTGCATAGTGGACTGCAGGGCTGGTCCCCAGGGAGTCGGTACCGTGGCGGCCGTCGGTACCGAGAACCCCGACGAACCCGAGCGTCGGTGTTTGGGACGATCGGGTTTCTTGCCCTTGTGGGCTGCCTTAGCTGTCTTTTCCTTCCTCAGCTTCTTATGCCCGGAGGGCCTTTCCGGCTCTGAATGCTTACGCTTCTCCTTTTGTTTGGTTGGAGGAGAAGGTAGCTGTTGCTCTTCCGTTGGAGCAGCGCCTTCACCCAAAGGGAGCTGCGGCGGCGCGGCTGAGGAGAGGATAGGCCTTGAGACCAGCTGGTCAGATTGAAGCAAGGCCTGATCCCAAAGCAACTTGCGGAGACGTTTCTCCCTATTCTTCCTGGCCTGTTTGGTAAAGGCCAGGCAATGACTGCATTTATCAGTCCTATGCCCCTCGTCGAGGCGGCATAAGTCGTGCGGGTCTGCGGGAGACATTTTGAAGCCGCACTCACTACACTTGTGGAATGCCGCCTGCTGTGCCATCGTGAAAGGGAAAAAGGAGATGATAGTACAGAGGGTAAGTAATATTTTTGGTTTGTTTTTATAGAAAAAAGAATGAACAGAAGAACTACAACAAGGGAAGAAAAAACTGGGATATATAACAAGGAAAAGGTAAGTTGAGTAAGATAACCGTAAAGGAGCACGTGGCAAGATCTAAATGAGAGACGAACAGGCATGAGGCACAGCGAACGGTGGTCGCAGAGACTGAGTAAAATGGCGGACGCTCCGCTCTATTTATACTGCAGGGGGGAGGGGAGCGGAGCATTTTCCCGCCAAAAACCGTTAGCTTTCTAATCTTCCAGCCTAGGCACTGCGCAGGTGCAGCACCCATGTGTGTGATGCACAGAGGCCACGACGAAGAAGCTCAGTAAATTGGCCGGTCACAGATATAAGTGTGTTTAGTGACTGAATAGCAGATAAACGGTCAAGTGATGTGAATTGTGACAGGTCCCGAGCACAGCTTTTAACATTCAGATGGAAATTACATTGGGACAAAGAGAATCTTTTCAGCAGAGTTTTGTTTCATGTAACATGAGAGCCTGCAGGAAGCTTGTTTAGCAGAGGAATGTAGCAATTTACTTAACTAGCTAATTTACTTAACTAGCTAGCTCTGTGTTCTTGAGTGGAGCTTCGAGCAGATCAGCAGCTGTGCTGGTGTGTGTTTTGAGTGACGGAGTCACAGCAGAGGGGTTCAAGAGCCACGTGCGGGTCCGGAGCCGTGGGTTGCCGACCGCTGTACTAGACAGTACTACTTTGTTTTTTAAATCTCATCTTGTAAGATAAGCTTTCTCTGTATGGGATCAATGCAAGTGTGCTTACACCTACTATGCATTCATATTGATATCTTCCCTGTTCATTTTTATTTATTTTATAAATCCAATGAAAAAGACGCTTGTGTACAAAAAGCCATACTACATTTGTCCGTGCCTGATACTGCTATGTTATCACTTTTGCACCAACAGACTAGCAAGGCTATTCGCAGAATTCCCAAAAATACTCCAGTGCAACTAAGGAGTGATAAACGATAATGCTAAATATAAAGGTTGTCTTAGCAAACCGTAGACCATTACCTGATACAGCCAGGAAGTCATCTATGGAAGTGATGTCATCCACAGCATCAGTCAGCACACGCACTTGCTTTTCCCATTGTTCTTTAAACATCTCCATATTTTCTTGAGCTAGCTTGCTTTGTGGCTTAGCAGCCAGAGCCAAAGCTGCATTAATTACCTGCAACAAAGGCAAAATTATTATGCTGGATCTGTGAATTTTCAGACTTTATCACTTTACATTAGCTATACTTGCTCTGACTTCATTAGTAATGTCTTGGTGGGGTGGTAGTTGTAGTCAAAAGTGATTTACCTGGTACTCAAGAGAACTGCAGTGCAGTTCTGTACATTCAACTCTTAAGTCTCACTGTGTTCAATAAGGCTAACTCAATAAGGCAACTCTTAAGTCTCACTGTGTTCAAAGTGGCTAACCACACAACAATAAAATACAAAATGAAAGCATATAAACAAAGCAGATAAAACAAATACAATCAATAAAAATCATGAGATAAACTGCAACACAGGATAACAAGGGTCAAGGGATCAATAATAAAGGCCAATAAAAATAAGGGCCAAACTTCAATAAAGGCCAAAGGCTCAACCAAGGCTATCAGACAGCGGTCTAGCCAGACCTTCTTGGCAGGAAATTTCCAGCCTGGAAGCAGCAACCACAGAAGCCCTCTTAAATGCCCAGAAAATATGCTTCAGATGCTAACAGGACAAAAAGGGCCTCTCCTGAGGATCATAAAATCTGAGCAGGAACATATAGGTGAATGCAGTCTTTATAGAATTTGGTTTGAAGGCATGGCTTCCTTAGATTGAGAGAGAAAGTCAATACTGATAAAACTGACTCTCAAAACCCCAGACAACCTACCTCAATTTGCATCTTACACACACCAGCTCTTGGCAAGAGTTGGCAGGGTGGGGCAGGTCCATTTTTAATTAAATACATTTTTAAAAAATGGTACACATTCTACATGTTCGCCTACCTTACATAAAAATATCTTGAATTTTTAGAAATGATTTAGGTTATTATCAACCAACTAAAGGTACAATGTTATATTCAGTTAAAGACATTTACCATGGATAAAAATGGTCATCAGACTATTCTGAGTTGCTATGCAATAGTTTTGAGTTTATCCTTTTTGCACATTAGACATTCAATATTTGCAGAATTTAATTTAGTATATATCCATCTTTTACATTTACTAACAAATCCTTGAAAGATGGAGCAGTACAGAGGTAAATGTGGTGAAAATTTTACATAAAGATACTATAGTGACATTTGTACAGTTACCTAAAAAATAATCTACTCCAGAGTGTTTTCTTAGCAAAGCAGATGGATTAAAAATATATTAATGTTCCCCATGTTTCACAAAGAACTAGAATATAGACTGCATGTATCCAACATGTAGTTACCTGAGGGCAGAGTGCTTCAAGCTGGCTTGCTGACATGTGAACTAATTTCACACCTTCTTCATTATTTGAGATAGAACAGGCCAAATTGGCAACCTGCAAATATGAAGGAAAGACATTTTAGAAAGATCAACTTTTTTGGTATAATCTTGCTTCTGGAGTCAAAAGCAACCTTCTAAGTCTGTTGTGTCTAGCCACTTTTCACAAGTTAATAATTATAGTTCCCATACTGTTTACCTACTCCTCCACAGCAATCAGTTATGAAGCAGGTACATTTGGGAGTTAGGAGTATGCTCAAAGCTCACATTATAACCAGTCACAGACTCAACTGGGTCAAAATGTTGGTTATTCTCTTACACAAGTGCACACACACACACACGACTAATGTATACAGTAGAAACAACTTTAAAAAACTGATCTCCTTTTGATGAAAATACTGCTTTGTTTTTGTTCAGTCACACAGTCATGCCCGACTCTTTGCGACCCCATGGACCACGGCATGCCAGGGTCTCCTGTCCTCCACTGTTTCCCAGAATTCATCCAAATTCATGTTCATTGCATCAGTGACGCTAGCTAACCATTTCATCATCTGCCATCCTCTTCTCCTTTGGCCTTCAATCTTCCCAGCATCAGGGCTTTTTCCAATGGGTCCTTCCCTCTTATTATGTGGCCAAAGTATTTGCGCTTCAGCTTCAGTATCTATTCTTCTAAAGAACAGTCAGGATTGATTTCCTTTAGGATTGCCTGATTTGATTTCTCTGCAGTCCAAGGGACTCTCAAACGCTGCTACTCTTCGTTTAAACAGCAGCATCGTAACATTACCATGTATGAGCCAATTCAACCAGGTACTCTGAGCAGAACATATACTTTAGCTTAAGTTGTATTAAGAGTTTCTGGCTATAGTTTCACATCACTACTTACCCTCTTAAAAATGTAATCTGGTATAGGAACATCTTCCACTCAAGTGCAAGCAGTTTATGAGCATCTGAGATTTATAAAAAGCAGAACACACTGCTGCCAACTGATGAGGAAAAAGGCGATAATTGCCTCCTTCTAAATATTTGCTTGAAACCATGTGCTGCTATCTAGAGATGTGTCCTTCCATTTGCTTTCTGGGAGGCTAATGAAAGGTCACATAAAACTATGTCATTTTTAGTGAAAATGTTCTGTATTTTGGAACTTGTTCTCAGAGGAGGTATTCTAAAATGTTTAGTGGTATTAGCTGACAGGTGAATGACAGCTTGTTATTAAACATTTGCCCAAAGAAATATGTAAAACTGGTTCGAAAAGACAAGAAAAATGTGCTCCATCCCACTGAGAGCAGCACCAATCTGCCTCCATTTAAGCAACAGTTTCCCAAAGAAGTCAAAACTCTGGTCAGTAAGCCAGATGATCTCTTAAAAGCTTGCCTTGTCTTTAAGCATTCCTGCACTGATAAAGGGAGAAGCAATGAAAGGCATTTTAACATATTTGTCCAAGAAGTAGTGACTCACCACTCTCATGGGAGTAAAGCTAGAAGGAATTCCGCTTCTCTATGTTTTTGCTGCAAGGACTTGTGGTTCCAGCTATGGCAGGCTTGAACTATAAATACTTCTCAATATTTTGAGGCATCTTTTGCCATACTTTCATACATATCTTTATGCATCCTACTCTTGCCTGTGTAGCTAAACATTGAGCTAGCATGTCAAATCACCTTTGCTAAGCTGGAAAGGCATGGGACTGCAGCCAGCTACATGACCATATGTGGAAGCAGAGCAGGGGAATGGACTCAAAGGCCTTATGGGCCCCTTCTAACTTATTCTAGTCTATGCTTTCATAAACATCATACCGTACAGACCAGGCATTTCTCAATTTTAAAACCAGAGAAGAAGCCCAGTTAACTATTTTTAAAAACTTAAGATTTGTTGGAATCATTTTATTATAAAAGCAAGTGTTATGTGACTATACACATGGTTATGTATGTTTGCTTCATTACTTTAGAATGGTAATACATAATAATACCATTGAATGTTAACCTGGAGAGTTACAGCATTTGAATGCAAGATTACATTGAATTTACCAATGAATATGTACTACAACTAATGAATGCATAGAAGACTGGCAAGAAGCTGAAGAAAATTATTTTTTTAAATCCAAGTCTGAGGGCCCAAGTAATTGAGAATAATTGAAAATGTTAAATATAACTTACTCTATATTTTATAAATTTCAAATTTAAGAACATACTGGCTATTTTCTTAGCCAAAACAGACCTATATGTATTGTCTGGCTATTCTGATTAGCAGTAGCAAAGTCCAGATTCAAAACACTGGCACATTACTTCTCTTCCTTATCCAATTATAAGCTTTGTTCATATACAAGATCAGTACAAGACCTCAAGCAACCATGAATATGGTGGTGCATTTAAAATTAAAATGCATAGTGACAGTACATCTCAAGATATGTAGATATGTCTGTAAGAGCAGCACAACAACTGACAAAGAAACAGTGCGCCAATTCATAAAACACATCTGGCTCACCGTGGGTTATTTAACACACACTAAGCTGCAGTACCTTGCAGGCAACATTTTGAAAATGCAGGGGTTGCTGTGCAAATCTGGTCACTGAGGGCTATCTGACAGTTGAAGTTTGCGCAGCCCTACAACAAACTGAGAGTTAGGCAAGGATTATTTAACATCCAAATAACCTTTGGTTGCTGGGTTCACACAACATGATAGTTCCAGACTGGTGGCTGCATATTCAGGATGTTGCCAACACATGCCATGGCTTATTGCAGGTTAGACCACCTACAATAAGCCTGTTGTGTTATGTGAACTAGACTAGTGAAGAACCATCTTCTTCCTTATGCTGGCTTGTGAAAAAGGAGGCTTTACTTCCAACTTGACAAATCACTCTCCTTTCACAGACCTGACCTCAGAATACTTTGAACTTAAAGTTTCAAGTGTTGTACAATGTGTTCATTATAAAAACTTTCTTTCATGTAGGGAAACTCCATGGGCATTGTAAGACATAAAACAATCTGCCATTTCTTCTTGCCACTGCCCAAGAAGCTTGGCTCTAATGTTGAGATATTTCATATGATTAAACCTACAGCTGGATGCTGGCTGGTCAAGAAATAGCAGGCAAAACATCACTTCAAACTGGGCTTCAGAGCAGGCCTCTCATCAGAAAACAAGAATCCATTCCACAGGTCCTTGCGTTATGGGTGGTTTTCCATTCGTCAACTGTGATTCTTAAACGCTGTTTCAGGTCCACCCCAGATTCCTCTATCAGGAAGAGTCTTCCCCAACTAGGCTGCTGGAATTGAATGACACTGTGTGGTGTGTGTGTCTCCTCTGGTCACTCAGCACTTGATCAAGAGAAAATCTTGCATCCTAGCTAGAAGTCAACAGTCTTTGCTATTGCTTGGTTCTGGAACAGCAAACTTCAAACATCTGTAGTACAGGCAAGATTACCAAATTTGTACAATTTAAGAAGGGCTAAAGGGCCAAAACACATGCTCTATATATGAGACTGACAGCAACCGAGGTTTCTGATTCTTTTCAAAGCATGGAAATGACTGATAGACCCTTGGATGATAATTCAGTTAATCCATAAGGAACAAAGAGCTCAGAGTTTAGAAATACTTCTATAATAGTAGAGACAGAACAAATTAATTTTTAATGCAGGTCAAAGAATGCTCTTTTTGCCAACTCTGTAACCTATCTCCAAGAATCTGCCCATTGCATATTAAGAGGCATGGATCACCTCAGGCTGCCTACCAGTGCTGCCAGCATTTGGATGAACAAGTTTCTATTTACCCTCAAGTGACAATCCTGCCAGATATAATAGTAACAAATGCATGCACACAACTACTTTCCTATAACACTTTGCCACAATTTGAACTAATGCGCTGGTGACATAAATGTAAGAGCAGAGTACTCTTCTAGAATGCTGTCCATTCCAAATGTGGACCGAGTTTTTACATTTTGCTTTGAAATTCATTAACAATGACAATGGAGTAAGAAATTAGGTTGATGTCTCAAGTGAGGCATTCTTAACTCTGTAAAGACTTTATTTGCAGAAAGCATGTACATGGTTCAGGTTTTCTGAGCAATTAAATGTCCTGAACCTTTTTGGTTTGCTGTTCCATTCTTCAGCACCTCACAGATATGGCTTAAGTCAGCTCTCTTCCAATGGATCATAAAAATCAACTGTTCAGGAGTTTTGACCTCTATTGACATGTTGCTGACATACCGGACACTGTTGTTGTAAACCAGGTTAAGATTTCTAAGTTTCACTTTTAGAGTTTTATAAAATTTAGAGATTAGTCTGTACTTCTTTGGTTCCTCAAAGAGATTTCTAATAAGTTTTTTTCTATTCTGAAAAGTAAAATAAATCCATAATGGGGAGGCATGAACAAACCAGCTTTGGGTCACTCCACAAAACTAGGTGGCAGCAGGTTCAGGATAAACAATACTTTATGCAATGTATAACTTACTTGGAACATGGTAGCACAGAATCCAAATTTAAATATCACATTACCTCAATCAGCTTGTTGGCATGTTCACGGAAAACTTGTGCATATTCCTTAACTTCTTTTTCATTTCCATTCTTGGCAGCTTCAATCAAAACTAGAAGTGGCACATTTGTTTCCAGAAAGGAATCTGAAACATGGTCCATGACAGCTTTGCGTAGCTAAGAATAGGGATCAAAGCAATTTAAGCCTTTCAAGGTAAATTGTTACTTTTCTTTAACTTCTGTATTAATAAAAGTCAAACAACTGACTTTGTCACTGATCCTTTCACTGAACACCAATGAACGCCAATAGCCTTTCATTTAAAAGCAAACATATACTGCTACATGGAGAGTATTCTGAAGTCATTTCCCTCAAATTAGGATAGTCCATAAATATTTCATTCTGCATTATAAACATCCCAGTCTCAATTATTTTAATAGAGAATGGGTGTTCCAAATCTACTGGAAAATCACCTCCCCCCAAAATAAAAATAAATCTGGCAATAGCACTTGTTTATACTAGTAAATCATTTAAAAACAGACCTAGGTCAAGTCCAAATAGAGACTTTTTTGTCATGTAACAACCATGGATTAATTAGTTAACCCACAGTTAGTGAGGGCTGTGTATGAGCAAGTGAACACTCTGCCTCTCACCTACTATCTTTTTTCAGCTTTGCTGCCAGTTTCAATGCAGTAACAAACCATGGGTTAACACTCTGGATTCTTTCCCCCACAACCCAGAGTTCTGGGTTTGCACTGCACATTTTTTCCTCATCTCAATGCAAAGTAGAAGCAGTGAGCAGGCAGGAGGCAAACAACTTGCTCCTGCACGGCCCCCAGAAGGCATGGGTTATTATATGAGCACCAAGCAGTAGGGAAGTCAGTAGGGCTTGTAAGGACATAGCAGTGGTACTTTATCAGCAAACCTCATCTGCCACCCTTATTGGAATTCCCAGTTCTGTCTGGATTTAGTGGCAAAACTCACAATAGCTGGGGAGAACTGAATTTTCCCAGTGACAATATATTGTTCTCTATTGTAATGGGAAGTATTTTGTGGTGGCTTAAGTTTTGGATGGACAATTAAGATCCAGAAGCTTTACAAAAGACCAGATACTAGCAAATGAAAATTCTTGAAACTGCCTTCTTGATATGTATGAACAAAGCTGCATGCAATTTTGGATTCCTCTTGAGGATATGGCTACTTGGACTAGCATGCACTTCACCACTGAAATTGGGCATCTTTGGCTACCTATTGGTACTTGAAAACATGTTCTACCTTCTATTCTGACAATTTTTCCAGAAAATTCTATATTCCTAACCAAATCATAAAGGTCAACTGATATAGTCAGGTTGATATTTAACTTTCGCTGTAATTAGCAATACATCTGACTCCTGCCAAATACTTAGATTTTGAAATCAGTCATGCCTTTCTACATCCATCAATTATCTATGATAGCCATCTGAGGCCTCTCAGGTGGATGGATCTGACCTCCCACATTATTTTACCTGTGTCTTAGCAGCTCTACTAAGCTGCACTGTGTTTCACTTCTCAGGAAAAGTTGCCAAAGGCTGCAAGACATATTTCCTAGATCTGAACTATGACTAGAATGGTACAGCCATTTCAGAGCTCACCTGTTCCATGGTGCTGATTTATACCAGAGCATGGACACCTGTGAAAAGGATGCCAAGTGGCCATTTTTAACAGGTGTGGAGGAAGGAAAATGTCACCTCACTCCACTGCTTTTGTCAGTGGGACCACAGTCAAAAGGCATTTGAACTGATTTTATTGAAGGTTTTACTTGTTACGTGCACTAAAATCCATTTAAAGGGTATTAATGCTCCATAAACAATAACATGGGAGCTACTGCTCTCCAGGAAACAACTACTGCCTCTAGGAACCCCTGAATGATAAGCTCAGGCCTGCTGCTTGCTTTCCAGAAAATCCCATGTCACAGTTTGTATCTATCACACAATCCTGTTCACTCCCCAAGTTTTCCTTACTCTCCCAAACAGAACAGGTTGCTCATTCAGTCCAGCCGGGGGGGGGGGGGGTGCTGATAAAGGGAGCAAGCAAAGGCTTTCTTTCCCCCAGGGAGGCAGACTTAAGCAGCCTGTAATCTGACTCCACAGCCCAGTCAAGAGCAGGGCCTGTATCTTTTCTGGTCTTTCTCAAGTCATCTCCCTTGCTCTCCCCTTTTGCCTGTCCTTCCACATGCCCCCGTTTTCTTCTGCCATTGCTGTATTTTCTCTTGAGCAGCCATACCCTGCCCTCTCCCACTTCCTGTTATTCTCCCTGCCCTACTTCAGGTGTTGCTCATGTTGGCAGGGATAGCAAGCAGCAAGTAAGGCAAAGTGTGTGACTTGGCTTGAGGTGTCTCTCTCACCAGGTGCCCTTTCCCTGCCAATTGTGCAGACCTGGAAACCTGTTCAGCTACAGGCACCATCCATAAGGCTAGGTGCAACCAGCTGGGAGCCTGATAAGTAGTGGCATGCCCCACTGAACCTTCACAGCCATCCTTTCTTTCTTTCAAAATGAAATTTAATCAAGGCAAAAGCAGCTTTTAGCTACTGCCCTGATATGCTGAATTTCCCTTGTAGCCAAGGGACCGAGTTGCAAGACTGCCTTCACTCATGTTCCTCTTGATGGTTCCACTTTCCAAGGAGATAGTCCCTGGAAGCAGTGTATTGGTCAAGCCTGCTGTGAAGGAGAGGAAAAAGAGGAACAGTATTTCCTCATCCCCCATGACCAGCTAAGCCTAAACACAACTTCCCCTCATGTTTTTGTGCGGCTATTCCCACTCTCAGCTTGCCCATCTTAACAGAGTCCAAGTGTTTAGTTTTCTGTTACATTGATGGTACTGTAGGAAAGACCAGAATCAGGTCAACTCAATAAAGTATGTGGTGTGCATTAACATTTTATAGTTATTTAATACTGTACCTGTCTACGCAAATCCCTTGTCTTTTTTGTCATCTTGTCTATTGCTGAATTTAGAGCATCACTCCGTTCTTTGCATCCAGCCTAGAAAGATGAGACAAAGAAAAGCTATAGTAATGTCTGTTATCCCCTCTAATGGCTATGAACAAACCCCATGTGCTTTTCCCTTGACTTCGCTGTTTCGGCAAATTGTAGTCAGCAGAGGACAGCTGAATCCATACAACAGGACAACCCACTCTTGCAATTATCCACAACAGGTTTTTTTGTGGTGCAGTACTATGAGCCCAACAGATGATTTGGATCATTACATCCCCCTTTCCCTTTGTTTCTCTAGGTTTTATCTCAGGGGTCACCTCACCATAGAGAAGAACATATCTCTTGTCTAGCAGTTGGAACCATGACCTAATTCTGGCTCTCCATGGTTGTCTCTGCAAAGCCCCCGCCTGAGATGGTGAAAACCAGCTGCAGAGCCAACTTTGGCTATTCCATTAATGGGCAGGCAGGAGTTGCCTTGATGACACTTTGAACAGCCAGTCTGTGCTAGTCCACTGTTTTTTTTTTCAGCCTCAGCTAAAACAATGTGCAGCAGGCACCCTTCTGCAGACAGACGGAAAATCCTTTCTCCACCATCCTTGTTTTCAGTAATGGGGATGCTGAAGGTGAGTTGCATGGTGAAAGCAAAGATATGAGGGATCACTTGCCAAGAGAAAATTTAAAAAATAGCACCCCTTTCCTAGTAAGATCCTTCTCTTCGGTTTCTCTCCCTTGTCCACAGTAACCCCTGTGGATCTGGGAATGGATCAAACTACTTCATCCACCTTTTAAAAGTAAAGGCAGAAAATGGGGTAGAAAAAGTTCTTCACTTTCTTCTTGGCAATGGCTTTCTGGGTGCTACTGCCCAACATCCCCCCCCCCTTTCCTCAAAGGAAAGAAGGGCTCTTTAAAACTTGGGTGGTGACCACAGCCAAGCACCAATTGAAACTAGAGTATCATTTTGCCTTTCTTGACTACTAGCACACACCCAAAATTCCATGTTAGGTAGACCCTCATATTTCACTGAGAATTTTGCAGAAGTGCAACATGGAAGGAAAACAAAAGTTCTGGAGAAAACGCAGTCATGGGGAAACCGGTTTTGAATATGCACCAAAGGGAAGCACGCACCTTATATCCACAGCATCATTTTAACAACCAGTACAAAAATGTAAGTGAAAAAAGCAACAGAGCATGTTGCACTTTCATTGATTTTATGAGTTGCAAATTATAGTATAAATACAGAACAAGCATCAAAATATTTAGATAGCACTAGGGTATGTCCAGTCAGTATTCATTTTGTCTAACTGTGAGTTGTATCTGAAAGTTGCAGCCACACTTTTTGTCTGACAATCCTTCAATAATTATAGCTTACATAGCAATAACAGTGTATTTGAAATCTTTGTAACTTAATGAACAGGGCAAACAGGAATAGCAGGAATGGAGAGAGGAAATGTTCCACAATGCCATACTGTCTGGACCAAACAGAATTTGACTTTTTAAAAACTAGTTACCCAAGAATTTGAACTATAATAATTTTCAATAGCTGGCACCATTCAGTATGCAGCTCACAGTTCAGTCCAACTTTACAAACTAAAAAGACCACATACTAACAAGCAAATTGGCATGCTCTATCGTCTTCCACACCAAGAAATTAAATATTTACAGTCTGTGCCAAATCAACTGAATCACACAACTTGCACCTTGAGTAAGTGGAGCAGCCTGAGAGTTAAGATTATTTTTGGTTTAAAAAAGAATCAAAGCTGATCAGGAAGAGGGAGCTCACACACTCTCATTAATCCAATTTTTCATGGAAAATTTTTTATCCAGCCTCATTTGTGTTTTTTCTGGTTTCCTCTTCATTAATACATTCCCAGGTGATCCAACAGTTTGACAAATAGTGTGTTTGCATGTTGACAAAACATATTTGAACTGAGTCCTCCTTAGAAAAATTAGAACTCTGTTATAAATATTCTAAAAGGCAAAAGATTTATATGATCTGAAGAGAAACCAGAGTATCTCACTCAGGCCAACCCACCTCAGGGGCTGCTGTTGTGAGGACAAACTGTAGCCTTGCCATCTGCCCTGGGTTCCTTGCAGAGGAAAAAAGGCAAGATAGAAATGCAATCTAGTAATAGTAATGAATTAACTTTAAAGTGAAAAACAATTGGCTAATGATTTGGCATTTGGTTAATTTTCTTTCAAGTGCTGCTGAGTAAAATATTATTCTGTAAGTACCAGCAATAAATATGTATCTCCTTTTTAATTATATCTATACTTATATAACAATACAGATCATTTTGACATGCTAGTCCCATGTGATTCTCCTTGACAAGACTTTTGTTAATATGCATCCTACTTCCACAGTTATACCCCTATACATTCTAGATAGGAGACTATCATTAGGACCATCATGCCACAAAATTGCTGTAACCATGCTTCACAAATTCAGCTATACAGCTTACGCTTGTAGTAATTAGTATGCAACCTGCAAGAAACTCCTGCAAAATCATTCCCTATCCTTTGGATGCAGGATGAAAAATTCCTACGGTTAAGTTTTTCCTCTTAGTGGTAGTCTAATCTCACAATTCACAATATGCACCACAGTGCCTTAAACTGCAAAGCTTCTGGAAAATCCAAACAAAAAGGAGCGTCACAGGGTGACGTCAGCCTATATACAGTTGTGTGGTTGCAGCACATAAGCAAATGCACTCCTGTACCGTATCGCTGAAAGCTTTTCAGCAAATGCATTCAAGCGACTACAGAAGCTTCTCTCAGCAATAAGCCACCCATCTGCCATCAACAAGTTACAACAAAAAAAGCCATAGCTATGGAAAGCATTTTCTATTAAACAGCTGCACCGTATAAAAAGGAGAACTCCAATTCAGCACTGATTCAGGAATTAGCAGATCTGTCACTGGAAATCAAGGCAATGAATTCAAGAGGAATATATAAGAAAGGGGACATGAAGTCATTTTACTTTAATAGCAGAGGACAGTAGAAGAAAGTAAATTATTTAAAGGTTGTCAACATTAGAGCTTTTTACAGACTCACTGTGTTGAGTCTAAAACTACGACTGAATGCAACCTCCAACGTACTCAAAAGAATGGGTAAGTTTATGCATTTCAATTTGTTCAGCTATGTGCAGTCAATCTTGCTTTAGGAATGCACATGTAGGCAACGACAGATTTTTTTTTTAAAGGTAACTGGGATGTGCCTGTCAGTAATTTTGATGGATGCTCATACCAGGAATTTGTTTAACTGTAAAGACCCAGAGCATTTTAATGCATGTCATTATCTGCAGCAATCTTTCTCCTTTTTGTTGTAAGCATACATCTGATAAGAATATCCTATTTTGTTGTTTCCCTGAATTATATTCTGCAGGCTTACATTTCAAGTGGCCATTAGGGGCTCCTATGCTGGCAGCAGTATATGCAATGAGTATTGTTTTTAAAATGCTGCCTGCCTTGGGCACGGCTTGTCCACCAAAATGCCGTTGTGAGAAGCTGCTCTTTTACTGTGACTCTCAGGGGTTTCACTCAGTGCCAAACACCACTGACAAGGGCTGTCTAGGTTTGTCATTGAGGCACAATTTTATTATGGAACTTGAAGGGGATCAGTTTGCAAGCTTCAGTCAACTTACTTGGCTTCATTTAGACCATAATCAAATAGATACAATAAGAGAAGATGCTTTTCAAGGACTGTATAAACTCAAGGAATTAATTTTAAGTTCAAACAAAATCTCTTATTTGCCCAACACAACTTTTAGCCAACTGCTTAACCTGCAACATTTGGACCTCTCTTTCAATCAATTATCTGCTTTGCATCCTGAGTTATTCTATGGCCTTCGCAAACTGCAAACCTTGAGTTTACGTTCCAATTCCCTGAGGACTATCCCAGTCCGTCTGTTTTCAGACTGTCGTAGTTTGGATTTTTTGGATTTGAGCACAAATCGCTTGCGAAGTTTGGCACGCAATGGATTTGCAGGATTAATCAAACTGAGGGAGCTTCACCTAGAGCACAACCAGCTGACAAAGATTAACTTTGCTCATTTCCTACGGCTAAGCAATCTGCACATGCTCTTCTTGCAGGGGAATAAAATTAGCAACCTGACATGCGGGATGGAATGGACCTGGGGCACTTTAGAAAAGCTAGATTTGTCTGGAAATGATATCAAAGCCATTGATATGACAGTTTTTGAAACAATGCCTAATCTTAAAGTACTCTTAATGGATAACAACAAGCTAACCACTCTGGAGTCCAAGGTTTTATATTCACTTAAAACCCTAACTACAGTGGGCCTCTCCAGCAACCCCTGGGAATGCAGCCCCAAAATATGTGCGTTAGCCACATGGCTCAGTGGTTTCCAAGGTCGGTGGGAGCACTCCATACTTTGTCATAGCCCAAACCACACCCAGGGAGAGGATATTCTAGATGCAGTTTATGGTTTTCAGCTTTGCTGGAATTTATCAACTGTTGTTGCATCCATTGCTACAAGTTACAGAGCTCCAACGACTGAATACACAAAAAGAATAAGCTCCTCAAATTTTCATATGGGAGACAAGGAAATTTCAACTACTACAAACATACCCATTACCACAGAAGAGCAGTTGCCTGAGCCAAACAATGCCATCTTCACCCAGCAGGTAATTACAGGAACAATGGCTTTATTATTTTCTTTCTTTTTTATCATTTTTGTAGTGTTCATCTCCAGGAAGTGCTGCC
Source organism: Varanus komodoensis (assembly GCF_004798865.1). Taxonomy (NCBI): domain Eukaryota; kingdom Metazoa; phylum Chordata; class Lepidosauria; order Squamata; family Varanidae; genus Varanus; species Varanus komodoensis. The sequence goes on along the minus strand of NW_025336010.1, from coordinate 6,550,892 downwards.
CTCCCACATTAAGAAAAATTAGGCAGTGCTCAATGATTCAAAGCCACAGGCAACTACGATCTCAAACACGGCTACATATGTCAAACATGTCAGACCAAGGACCATATAATGAATATGAACCCACCCATGAAGGACCCTTCATCATCATTAATGGTTATGGACAGTGCAAGTGTCAGCAACTACCCTATAAAGAATGTGAAGTGTAATATCTACAGGTAATTGAAAAACAAAAGCAGATAAACTTATTTTAAATTGCAGGGACCCTACGCATTTTTTTTTTAAACTGAAGTTGAGAAAGCCTAGATTTTTCTAGGCTATTTGTGTTGAGTGATGCACTATTCAAGCATTTTTTAAATGAACCCATACTCTTTTCAGTGTTATAACAGTAATGTTTGCATTAAATTTGCACTCCTGTTTGGAAGTCTAAATATGCTTAACCCAAAATATGTAAACTGCTTCATGTTATGTAATTATATGTGTAAAATTTTTACTCTTGAGCCTCCAGGTTTGAATTAGAAAAAATAGTCTGGAAGAAAATGTTAGATATATATTTAAAGGATCCAGTGAAGGGAGGACATTTTACCATTGTAGCTATGATCCTTAACATTCCAGCCAACTCAGTTTTCTTCAGAGATTTTTTAAAAAATTACCATTTAAAAATTCTCAGACTTATGATCTACAGTGGAGAGGAGCAGAAGAGGGATTTTCCAGTGTACAGAAGCATGGGAAAAGTATTATTTTCTTTAGCTCCATATTGAGAGTTCTGCTTATCTAAATGCGATCCAGGTTCAAAATATAGAAGTTGACACTTCCAGGATACATTAATTGCTTTGAAATATCAGCCTTTACAAAAATTTTGACAGCATGCAGCCTAAGCTTTTAGGGTATTAGATATACCTCAACTTCTATTAAAGGTATCTTGATTTAAACGAGTACATTTCAGACTAAGAACCAATATATGCTACAAGGAAGAGAATATTAAACCAACTACAGACAACTCCTTTTTGCCTGCCCTCTCTTAACTGGTAATCTATACTAGAAAACTATTTTATGCACCAATTACTGGTTTCTTTACAGACCAAATTTGCCCTTGTAGGACAGGCTTTCTGCTTCCATTGTGAAATCCCAGCCCTGGATGATTTATACACCAATCTTAACTGCATTTATGCAGAAGTGAATTCCATAAATTTTAATAGCACTTCTAATTAAATATGGTTGCATTATACCTTGGAAAGCATAAGGAACTCAGAGTAGAAGATTAGAGCTAGTTTAATAAAAACACACTGCTTGGAACATTTTATTGTAAGAAAATACTTAAAATGTCATTTCAGCTAATATAAACCCACTCTACAAAACAAATAATCCATTTCTGGATAAAAGTTCTGTATTAGGATTGTGCTATGGATTATGTTATGACATTAAAATTAATGCACACCTATACAGTTTAAATAGAAGACCAATGGGGAAACAGTGTATTTAATGCAGTTACTCAAAAATCACAAACACATAACCAAAGCTATAGAGTTAAATGTACATATGTAGATCTAAAGTATCATGCCAAATTCAGCAGCAACATTTTCAAGTACATGGAGAGAGAAAAAAACACTGGTGCTTGGATCCCTTAAATCAGTATATATATTAATTGTGTATTGTACTATGCTGCAAAGTTTTCAAGCTAATCAGTGGCTTGAAAACCCATTTTTACATGCGCAGTATCTCTTAGTGAAGTACTTGGCTATATATTGCAGTGCTTTAACATAAAGTGAGTAGTCTGGAGATTTGAGACTTTAGAGCCAACGAGTCAAAGCCCAGTACCCATAAGCTTCTGCTTTTCATACTGGGTACTATTTCAACTTAATATGAAGGTTCCTTTATATTTTTCTAGCTTTGTTTAAGCCTCTGACTGTTTACTATTAAAATGAAGATAAATGACTCAATATCCAGAAATCTTTCATGTAAGCCATTGCTTTTTTTTAGCCATATACAGTATATTCTATGCATCTGGGTAAAGAGATATTCTCTCTGCATTTAAACACTGCATCCATCAATAATCGCAATTTCATTGGGTTTGTTTCACACTCTAAATCTTTGTGAACTGCCTATGTTTCAGCCCTACTCATATGAAGACACAGATCAGTCCATCACTTGACAAAAATCAATTGTGTTAAACTGTGCAACTGTGGACAAAACAGGTGTATATATTGTTAAGAATTTCAAGGCAAGATCAAATGCTTAATTGGCAGTAAACAGGCTTTGTTACCAAAGAGGTCTGCATTTTCCCAATATACCAAGCAGTAGTGTATGAATTCCGTAAATAGACCAAAACAGAAACACTACTTCTAGTATAGCATTTCTTCAGCATCACACATGAACAGTAATAATCTCTATATATTCTACCAGCATCCTGTAGGATAAGTCCAACTGAATACAGCCCAACATTATTTCATCAGTGAATTACTTAACTGTTACATGGAGATATGACAACTGGTTGGACATACCAGCTGACCAAAATTTTTGATCACCACCAACCCCTCCTACTGGGAGTAGTTTTTCTTGCTCATGTGAGTCTTTTGCAGGTGGTGCCAAAAATATTTTGCTGCTGCAGCAGCTACTGATACCAGTAACACCTACTGTGCAAGAACAGTAGAATAGGGAGCAATGTACTAAACATGTGGAATAAAGGTGCTCACTGCTAGTTACGCAGTCAAGTAAATTTGTGGAATTATGGCTATAGGCCAACTTGACTTAACTTTGTTCCTTGCTCTACCATTTCAATCTGTTCTTTCCCTTTGAGATGGCACCTGTAGATACTTAGGCAAGAACAATCCAATTTAATTTCCCTACTTATTCAAGCTTGGAGAACATAAATATTAGCCTCTTGCACAGGTTGACATGTCTATATAATATTTGGCTTTGTTACACAAAAATGATGTAGGCTACTTGATATGAACTCTCAACAATTCAAAGCAGATTCCAATAGTGAGTATTAACTCCAAAAAGAGGAATCATATGCCCACATGAACTGGCAGCCACCAAAACAGAAATATCTTTCACTAACTATGAGCTGTATGTAGCAAGCCCACACACTAGTTATGTTCAATATATTTCCATGTTTCATCCTCCTTTGGTGCCTCTAGGAAAGAGGCAGCAAACTTGAGCAGCAAACTGCCTGCAAAAATAATCACATTCAATTCAGTATTAGTAGGGATGCCAAAAGTATTATTTCATCCAACAGAAGGAGCACTATGAAGACCAGTTCAAACATCCATGTTCAAGTTGACAGCAGCATCAACTGATGACTCGCTTATGTGAAGAGCCATTGTAGAAAGGATGTTCATGTTACCTGACAGCAATTCAAACAAATATACATCAAGTCTTACATAGTCAAATGATGGTAAATCATGTGATGCACACGTGTGCAAACTTTTCCCAGTGCTGGCGTAACTCATGGTCTCATGGAGCTTTATGTTTACCTACCCCTTTCTTGTCACAAAAGCAATGCATTTTCCCATCTATGCTGAAAATGACTTTGTTTTTCTGAATAGTTCCTAGCTGCTGCAGATTGTCATCTTAAAACCTCCCCACAGGAAGTATTTCAAGGCTACTATTAACATAATTCACAAAGGTGGGGGGAAAGGAAGTAGACCCACTTTTTATTCTTCAAACTGTTCAATAAACTCCTAAGCAAATTATTTTTCATTCAGACAGCTTAAGATACATGCAAGCAAGCTTTCAGAATTAGAACGTGTTGTGTGTGGGAATAAAACCATGAGAACCATGTTCAGCATCACAGTTCTTTGTACACTAAGACTCCTGGTATTTTATTTTATTTTTTATTTAAACAACTTATATGCCGTCCCATCGCATGAGCCTCGGGGCGGCTTACAAGTATGGAATTTACTGTCATCCTCTTCTAACTAATAGCATTGTTGAATACTTTGGAATCATTCTTTTTATACTGCAGTAGCTACTGGTTTAAGAGAAATAACATTATAGAGGCCTCTACTTTTAAATGAAACTTCATTATCCCATATAATGTCAATTATGCCACCTGATAACAAGATGGTGGCCATATCCATGATGTAAATTCAAAAATCTCTGCCATGCTTCCAGTTCGAGTTCAGTATTTCCGCTATTATATTTTCCCCTGGAACTCTTTGACAATGCTAAGAACAGACATTCCAAATGACTTGTGATAGCAATGTTTCAAGATGCATTTTCTGTTGGAGGAGGATTCATAATGGAGTAAAAGCAGTGTACAAAAAACATTAAAACGTGTGTATACTGTAAAAGAAATAGAAGTTGCCTCTTTTCTGGTACCTTTTCAATTAAAAAAAAAATTGCTTGACCTTTATGGTGACAAGAGCCAGCAAAACAGGAGTCTTCAGGACTATTCTACTTGCTCCCACCAGACTGCCTAGAAAGATCTCCTTTAAATAACTAAGTTGTATGTTTTCAGTCATATCAGTATGGTATCCTTCATTATTTTTCAAGTGAAATGTTACTGTTTAGCAAATGCTCAATGTTGAAAGTATACAGATGTTTTGTTACCCATGTAATTTATCTACTTATGACAGATTAGGTAAATGCAAAAGTGCTATACAACCACAGTCTCTAGTTTTCTTAAGGATTTCATAAAGAACTGTAAAAAGTAAATACTAACTTACAATGTGACCCACAATATACTGGAGCAGAATATTTGTGAACAATATCTATGATGTATTTTCTTATTCTGAGTGTTATGGAGGGGAATTGTTTATTAGCATTTGGAGCTAAGATAGAAGCAACTCTTTGTGTCTAGTTGCTAAGACTCCTCTCCAACAATTTACAATACTGCATGGAAAATACTCCGCTACACAAAAGCATTTTGAAGCCTGGATTCTATCAAGTCACATCTAGATACGTTTGTTCATGTTCTGTGCTAAGCCAATAAGCACAAGGGGACATTAAAACCTTAATCTGCATAGTTTCATTATGTCAGATCATATACTAGTGCCACCTGTTCATTGTTCATCATAATTTCAGCTATCAATTTTTTGTTAAAACTGACACACAGGTAACAGGATGTTTTTATATTGGGTTAGAATTTGAAGACAGCCTTTAGAATATGATATATTCCAATACAAATAACCACATTCTTTAGAGCGGTCTATGAAGCAACTGAAGTGAGTCATTTGCAATTCGCAAACCATCGCCCAGTGTCAAAGGTCTTAGCAAACCCAGATTTCATCTGAATGAAGATTTCAATATGAACTAAAGACACTTTCATGCTAATTCTTGCTGTTAAGCAAGATGCCTGCAACAACAGTAATCTGGTGAAGAAAACATCCTCAATCTGCTTGGAAATAATAAAAAACTCAGAATACTACAGTAAAGGAGATGAAGGTATTTCTCTGAATTCTAGTTTTATTCACAGGAAGCACTTATGAGAAAGGTCAAGAAAATGTACTAAGGATTTCATTGAGAGATTACATTAAGTAGCAGGTTGTGAAGTCTCAAATTCTATCTTGCAAGAACAATTTTGCATTAAGTGAAATTCTTCTCACTCCAGTGACCTGGGTGATAATGAAAACATACCACACATGTGATAAGTGGTATGTCCATCTCTTATAAGTTCCTAAGACAAGTGCTTCTATTTCTGAAAGAAATACTGAACAGTTCTAGTAAAAAGATTGCAAAGGGTGGGTCTGCACAAAATGCTAAGCCACCCCATAAAGGAGTTATGGAGTATATGTTGTTCATGGAACAACTCATAGTACTCCTGACAATCAGCCTTGCCACAGGTAGTTCTTCCCTTTGTTCCCTCTCTGTCTTTCCAGATAGCTCCAGCACATATACCAGGGGACTGCACAGTAGAACCCATCTTGTCTCCTTGTCCCACCCCCCCCTTACTCCTTTTCATCTTCAAGTCCTCCCATTTTAAAAGCCTAAAAAATGTGCAATGTTTCAGTTGTTAAGGGGCACATGAAAATTGAGTAAGCAACATATAAGGAAACTGACAAAACAAGACTGCTTGTTGACTAACTTGCAGATAGTTATGAAGGACTGGGGAAGAAATATGAATGGAGAAACCTATTAGCATATGTTAGAAGAACCCAAGAAGATGGGGGAAAGCCAAAGGAGTATGTACACCAAAAGCAGGGCAGGGAAAGGACAATGACACCAATGACATCTTGGCAATGTGATCCTTGGCACTGTGATCCTCTAGCTTTTAAGTGTTAAACTGACAATTCCCAGAGTCCTCCACCTTCCAACACTTTCCCAAATCTGCAGGTATCCTAGGAATCAGAGATATTTGCTCCCTGGATTTTCACAGCTGCTTTCAGATCAGTTAGTTATCAGTTACTGCATTTACCTGATTTTTTTTTTTAATCATCAGGAAGTGACAGAATGGGACTGAGTAAACGGTGCCCTATTGAGGAATGGATATAAATAGCACTGCTTCTGGTGCCCCATTTGCTCTGACTTGTTCTGCCACCTCAAAGGGGTTATTTTTGGGGGGGGGCGGTGATTGTGCAATGGATTTGTGCAATTTTATACACCAATTTAATGGCTGGAAAATAAAAGGAAAGGAAATTTGCTTATCTACCGAAAATGCTCTGCTACTGCAGGTATCCAAGGTTGCCCTGCATTTACTTTCTAATCCTTTAAGTTGCATGGATTTCTCCCCTCCCATTTACTTTCTGGGCATTAAATATTCAGAGAGTTCCAATATTCTAAAACTCTAGATGGTTAAAAAAAATGCTACCAATGTGGCAGTACAGGGTGGCGCAAACAGGGTACAAGCACCAGCAGTTCTTACAGTGGTTTTCCAGCAGTTAAAAAACTACCAGGGAACTGCATTCATCTCAGCAGTAAGGGGACAGCTAATATATCCAGGTTCTGCAGAAGATGGATAGTTCAACACTTCGAAGCAAGAGGATCACATTGCCAAAGGTGAGACTGTTTCCCTTCCCCCTATCAGTATATTCCCTCCCTCAGTTTTTTCCCATTTTGGAGAAACTGCATCCCAATAGATTTCTCCTGCAGTCCTTTGTGACTGTGCTCAAATTAGTTCAAAGGCAGTCTCATTGTGTCAGTTTCCTTGTATGTTACCTATGCCACTTAGTTGCTCTATTTGACATCTCAATCAGATAAGGAAATCGATCAAGCAAGACAGCATACATAATATAACCCTAAGAGTGTACTTGCGAAAGACTGGCAATAATTAAAAACAAAATATGATCTCAACTGTGCTTTTTTGAAGCACTGAAAGAGAATGAAAGAAGCTGTGAAACAAGTCATGATACTTCCAAAGTGGTATTGGTGGAAAGACAGCCACTGCTGAGATGTCAAAAAGTAAGTGGAATGGGCTTTTTTTGCTATTCCTTGTCCAGTGGCTTGCTAGCTGATTCCAAAAAACTATGATGAAACTATTGTCCTGGGTTCAGATAACGCAACAACCCACTCTCCCTGGGAGTGAACAACCCAGGAGGCCAGTTCACTGTCCCTCAGACTTTTGGGGGGCTGGACTATAGTTTGAAAAAAAAAATGAACGAATTCCTATGCACACTGCACATTAAAAATAATTACAATTAATTGAAATAATTAAGATTTTAAAAAATTAATTAAACTTAATAAATATTTAAAAAAATTAAAATGTTTGCTCCGCTCGCTTGGGCTGCAGCAGCAGCCCAAGATGAGGTGGGGAAGAGCATGTCCATATATAAGGAACATAGCTACAATGTCCGCGATCATGCTGAGGGGAGGGGGGGAAGGGCACGATTGTGGGCATGCTCAGGGGGAGACGGGCGCGCTCGTGCAGGGAAGGTGGGCGCAGTCGTGGCCATCTCCCCCCCGAGCACTATTGCGGCCATCTCCCTGCTAAGCATGACTGCGATTGTGCCCGTCTTTCCTGCACGAGCACATCTGCAATCACGGCCATCTCCTCACTGAGTATGCCTGTGCTGGCTCAGAGTTTTTGGACTCACTCAGAGATTGTTTTCTCCGAGCGAGTCCAAAAGCTCTGAGGTGGGCCGGAAAAATCAGTATGGCGGGCTGGATCTGGCCCACAGGCCGTAGTTTGAGAATCCATGCCCTAAAACAAACCATGGTTTGTCATGGTGGCTTGTCCGTAAAAATAAGCCACCTTGGGGATAGTAAATCTAGGTTGGTACAACATGGCAACACACTATGGTAGGCCACCCATGATTAGTTGTTGTGTCATGTGAATCAGGGTAGATAAAAATAAATGATTTTTAATTAAAATGGGTTTTTATCTAAATCAGATTTTAAATAAAATACTTTGAGAAAAAATCTATCTAAAGATAACATTACAGTTCAAAGTTTATTCATCATGAAATAAGGATTAGTTTTTAATTATGTAGCATGAGGCTGTATATTTATGCTACATTTCAGTTTTTTGGTAAATCTATTCTATTAACCAATTCACAATGTCATGCTCTTCCAGAAGTTTCTGTAAAATTTATTGGGCAATTTTTCTATCTAAAAGACATTGTCACAGATGCTTGGTTTTACAGTTCTCAAAACCATCAATTTGTGTCTGCAAAGATCACATGCCTCTTCTTCACAGCAAAAATGCTATAAAAGAAACACACAGTTGAGAAAAAGACCATAATCCCATTGTTCCTTTGGTAATCTATGTACACAGAATCAAACTCTTACCTCTTAAGTGCCAAGTTTCAAAAAATTCAGTGAATAGAAGATTGTTGGGAGTGCAACAGCTAAAAGCATGTGTGGGGAGCAAGCAGTAAAAATGAAAGCTACACCTTTTGAGCATAATACTCCACTAATCTTTGGATCTTCTTGTGTAAAGCTTGAGCTTTAACATATTATTCTTTCCCTGGAGGAGAAAACCTATAATGGCAGCAGGCCATAAAAGAGACCCAGTTTGGGAATATTTTAATGAAGTTCCTCTTCCTATGGGTTAGGCATGCATGCATGTAAAACCATGGTTTAAATCTAGTCTTACTTAAATCCACCCTCATGTGAATCAAATCACTAAGGAAGGACTTAAGCAATAAGATGCAATTAATTGCATTTTGGTGGATTAAGAATAACAAAGCTTTATTTTGCTGCTAATACTTTGATATTAAAGACCTGAAGCTCCTAATATGCAGAAAAGGTGTCTATTTGGGACCCCAAATTCAAGTTATTGTACGCCTAAAGTACAGAATTCAACTGCATAAGTTTGCTAAATGTGTTTAGGTAGTTCAAGGTGATCCATGAACAAGAGAGTGGGGTTGTTCACATGTAACACTAGTAAATCATGGGTTAATGATGGGTTGATCAACACCATGATTTATCATGTTCTGTGCCTTTTCAAATATTCAAACTTGGTTCACGTGATTGGGGGTTACTACATCAACTGAACATGGACACTAATAGTTAATCACTAGTTAAGCTCACAGGTAAGCTAACTACTTAAATGTGCTCACAGTTTGGTTGTCACATAGGAATCCTAATTGACCTGATCAGGGGATGAATGTTCAGAAAGCTTGGATAATACAACCAGCATCAATGTACGATTTGCTACTGTGACATATGAACTGGGTTACTAGGTACCAAAAAACTAAGCTGTAAACCCAGAATATTAGGAAGCACTATGTATAGTCATCTATTAAAAATACTAGCTAGTTCGTTACTGTATGTGTTACTACACACTGGATATTTGCTAGGAGGATCTTTTGACACAAATGTTTCCCATTTGTCAATTTCATTACACAAATAGCTCTCTATAAATCAGGCCTAAATTTCTGGAATTCATCCAGTTTGACATTACTGGCTTTTGTTTTTAAAATGCAAAATTAAGTTTTAGAAGCCAGCCAGCAAGAATCAGTTCTTAAGGTTGTGTGCATTCCTCTGTCACTAGGAAAAGATTTAGCTTTTCCTCTTTTCTATCCTGTCTAATTAAAGGCTACAACCTGGTCCACACATAAGAATCCATGGTTTAAACAAACCCTAAGCTGGCATGCATAAGTAGGGGAAGAAAGAGATCTGCTGCTTGCATAAGTGGGAGCACACAGAGAGATCTACCATTATGTTTATACCAAGATAATCAGTTTGTTTAAGGGCTAGAGAATCCCGTGGTTAACTCATGGTTTATTGAACATGATGTGCAAACCCTAACCAATTAAGTCAACAACCTCTGAATGAGCCAGTTGTAGGTGAGCAGAAGTGGCTGGCATGCTGCATGCTTTCTCCTGTTCCTCCCAAACTGCCCACAGATCAAACACTCTTGAATTTCTCTGGAAGCTCCAAGGGACTGATTTTCCAATCTTTTCTGAACTGAGACCCACCTTTACTCCAAAGATACATTTTGAGACTCACTCTCTCTCTCTCTCTCTCTCTCTCTCTCTCTCTCTCTCTCTCTCTCTCTGTGTGTGTGTGTGTGTGTGTGTGTGTTCATTTTGTTTATACAAGTATATGCTAGTTATGGTGAGTAGGGCTAGAACCTTGTAGTGGGTCCTGATTCGCCAGTTTAAAAAAAAAAATTCTAAAAGGATTTCATAATTCTAAGCTAGACGAACCATCAAGATATTTTTCCTAGAACAATTAAATATTTGAATTAGCAGGGACAGTAGGAAGCCTTACCAATAACGGCTTCCTTTACAAGCCCTGCTTCTTGCTATTATGAGATGCTAAACACCAATGGGCCTGCAGCTTAAGGGAGGGATGGGAAATCCGTGCTCTTTCAAATGTTAGGCTGCAAATCCTATCATTCCTTACTACTGGCCATGCTAGCTAGGGCTGATGCGAATTATAGTACAACATTGCACGAATGACCACATGCTCCCTACTCCTATTAAATGCGCAGAGTGACTCCTTTTGCTCAAGTGGACACTCTTGCCTTTATACATAATTTCATTTCCTCTTCTGGAAACATCCTAAAAGACTTGGGGTCAGATTATTTGAAGGATTGCCTTGTTCTATGCATACCTGCCTGGATCCTAAAAGACTGAGTGGAAGTGATGTCCTCTTTACTACTGCAATCACATGTGGGGATGATTCTCTCTGTGTTGCCTCTTCCTCAGCTCACCTGTGTTTCAAACACCTACCAAACAGCTGATATATGTACATGTGTGGCCCAGAGTCACCACCTAGTCCTCAAAGCTGAGAAAAGGATAATCTATAGCTGAGGGAAGCCCCTCCATCACCCTACCTGGGCTTACATGTGTGCCCTGAGGGAATGCAGAAGAAAGGAAGATCCAACTATGCAACTCATGCAATCAGCTTTTTAACAGTCAGACTTTGTTCTGGTTTTTACTAACACTGGTTTATGTCAATATTTAATATTTGAAAACTGCTTTGAGGGTCTTGGCAAAAAAGTGGTAGATAACTATATAACTATAATAAGTAAATAAGTATAGAATAGGGCTTCATAAAATACTGAAGTAGGCACACTGTCCAGAATCCGAATAGTCAAAACTAGTATGGCATGCCCAAGAGAAGTCTGGATTTGTGGCATTAAGGAAGCCTGGTGGAGAAGCACATGACAAGCTTCTTTTAAAACTCCTATTCTGAGCAGACTTTTCAAAGTAATTTTGGTAAGGTTTCAGGGACTGTGATGCCAAACAAGTTACATTTTGCTGGATATACCCAAAGTCTTGTGCACACCTGAAGTAGCTCTTTAGATTGACCACAGTCATTTTAAAATTTTGTTAATTACAAAAGCTGAATGTATTTTTATACAGAAGTGTTAGTTTCTACTTGGAAGCATAAAGTGAATATTGCCTTAACATCTTTATTCATCAACTGTCCAATATACAAATCACAGATTCATTTACTATTTGGCAAATTTCAAGAAAGTTTCACTGGCTTTTTGCTCGACATTTCATCTCCTGATTTGTCACTAATCCAATGTTTTCCACACCCTTATCTTGAACTGGAACTTCAAGCTGATGCTTTCAAACATTATCCATTGCCACTTGTGTTATGAACTTAGGAGGGAAGGTCCTTTAGGACAAGTGTTCTGTTTGTTCTTTTTGCTTAAGTTACACTCAAGTTACTGTACATCTTTGGTTTGCTCCATTCCTTACTTCCCACTGTTTTAATAACTGAATTTATACCTGCTCTCTACTCCTTGGTCTTTAGTTACACAATTCTTGGCTTGTTGATTTGGACTTCAATATATGTCTGCCATTTCCCCTTCAAATATACTGTATAAGTATTTGATAAAAGCCTCAAAGCACTCCAAAAGATATCAAGATTTTCCTTTGCTGAAACCATGTTGGTTCTTATTCAGGAAGCTTTTTCTTAGGACTGGGAGGAAACCTAGCAGAATTCATCCCTCTAGTAATCACAGACTTATGCTTGGCTCTGTCTTGCAAATTGTGCCAAGAAGTCCATGAACGCTCATGGAAAGAAGGTTGTGCAACTTGCAACCTTCTTCCGCATTAGCTGCAGTAGATTTTGTGCAGAAGAGGGATGGTATTTGCACAGCACATGGCCCTTGATTCCTGGTGAACACCCTGCAAACACTGGCCACGCTTGTCAGGAACTTGGGACTCTGGGATGCTGCAAAGTGCACCAGTGTGTGTGTGGGGGAGCTGAGCCCACAGAATCTGATTCGTTCCCAGTCCCAGATTCCTCACACATATCTGCCTGTTGTTCTATATCAAGAGTGCAAAGTTTCAACATCCTTCTCTATCTGTTACGCTACAGATAGAAGCTGGCAGGTTTCTTGTAGAACACAGAAATGTAAAAAAATAAGTTTTGAAGTACTAGTTTCATGCTGCAAGCGTGCAGACTAGAGAACTATGTAAGGAACATATTACATACTAGCAGTAAAAATGCAATATAACCAACTAGTAGTAACATTTTCTCTCACACACCAAATACTTCAATACTCATGGTGCTTGCTAACACAAGTCTTTCTTTCCCAGCTTTCTTACATGTTTCTCCCTCCTCCTTCTCACCCTTATTAAAATCTCAGTTGTTTTCTTGCTTATACAAACTTGTTTACTCCCACCTTCCCCCATGCAGCTTTTTCTCTCCCTCCTATCTCAGCACAGTCACACAGCTCTCTAAAGTTGAGAGGGGTGTGGGGATGCCTTTGGTTTGTTGCTTTGTCCTGTTTATATTGAGTTTGATCAGCAGATCCCTTCTGATTCTGGCTATGAAGCCCAGTCAGACTGCCAGATGTGGATGTAAAATTGTTTCAGCAAATTGTCTACATATTCTTGGATAGCAATTTGTGCAGCACTTTACTAATTTTCCCCACAATGTTCAGTGAACAGGGTCAAAAGTAATGTCGAGCAGCTGCACAACAAAGGATTGTACCCCTACTTATTGCTGAGTTTAGTAATTATCTGACCATTTTTCTCCAGTGCATTTTTTCCTAATTAGAAAGCTTGTTACTGTCAAGAGTGCAGTTCTCAATTCATTCAAAGCATGTTCTCCCCACACATTTAACACCATTCATCCAGTATCCATTTATACTGGATCAATTTAGAGAAGGAATGGCAAACGTGCCATAAAATATTTCAGATACTCAGTTAACTAAAGAAGTCAGCAAAGGATGCTAGCTAACCCAGTCATAACTGATCTGCAAGCCCCCTCTCCAAGCCACAATATGTGGAAGAAAGGGAAGGCAGAAAGAATTATATGAAGTTCTAGACAGGTTGGTTCTCAGAACCCCAAGATACTTTCCTCCAAGTAGCATATAGCTGAAACTGCAATCACTTAAAGTACTTATACTCTTATTTTTTCCTCACATCTTCAAAAATACCTTTTGCATCCCTCATTTGTTGCAAGATCAGAAATTAGATTTATCCAAACAAATGCTCCTCTCCAATTTCCTACAACAAATATCCTAGAAATATTATCTAGTAATACAATTGAGATTTATTTCTGCATAATTTTCTCACCATACATCATAGCACAGCAGTCACTTTTACAATTTTCACAATGAAATGTACTAAATTTTATATTAGTCCCATTCAACCAAAAAAGATGAACTTGGTTTTTTAATGTCAAAAATTTACTCCAAATTCAAATGCTGACACTAAAAATCAAGTCTTGACATCAACATTTTATTTTAACTCAGTCATTCTCTTGATCCAAAACATCTACTGCAAGGAAAAAAACATGGTCTGTTTACAAATGAATTTCATAAATACATGCTACATTAGAGTTATTATTTTAGGATAGTTATACCAGATAGAATAGGATCGATACCACCTTCACTTAAGTATCTTGCAAACCGCGCATATTGTAATCTTAGGCATTTTTATTCCTATTATACAGCCATATATATGCATGTTAATTTTTGCTAAATTTGTTAGCTTGTCCAATAGAATACTTCCAAGTTTTGATAATGTGCTTCACTTGAATATCTCTCATTATACAATACAGCTGGACTTGTGTAGAGACCTGTCAAGATACTGACATTCATCCAAATGCACATTTTGCATCAGGTAGGAAAGGGGCCATCAGTGAACTATCTCATACTCAATGAAAAGGACAAAGAAAGCTGTTATTGGCAGAACCGGAGTTTCAGAGGAAACTCTTGTCTTGTCTAAACAAATGCGGCATGAACTTTTATAGTTAGAAGTAAAGTTCCCAAGTATTATATACTGTTGACATTCCACTGCTAGGTTTATACCATATTTAAAAGCCATTTAATACCAAACCATGATCACACAAGTCTAGATCATGAAAATTCAAGTTTAGACTAGAAATCCTTCTACTGCAGGAGACTGGAGATACATAACTCAAATCTACTATTACATCCTATGTTCAAGTCAAGTAGAATGGGATAATTTAGAAACTAGTAAAAAGTTTTGCTAACACAGCAAGAGAGCATCCCAGAATGAATCAAGTGCAAATGGCCTAATTTTACTTTCAGTTATATTTGTAAAGAGATTTTATTAAAATTCAAATAATATAACTTCACTGCTTCTCTTAGTGCTCCAAACTTCAGTTTAACACAGAAACACACACTTTGATTACTCACATTTCCCATGTACTCAGAAAGCAGATCTTGCAAGGCTTGTCGCACTGCATTACACTCTGCAACTATGCGTTCCCGTCGGTCATCACGTGTACAGGATGAGTCAGCCATTAGGGCTGCACCACTAATGATGCTCTCCAGGCGCTCTTCCAAGGAAGGCCTAAAACGTTCTTCACTGAAGTTCAAAGGATCCACAATAATTTGTTTCTGTTAAAAAGAAGTTTTTCAGTTCTTAATAGGTTACATACTACTCTGATTCAGTTTGATGAATTTAACTTAAGAATGGCTGGGAAGTATGACACTTTGCCAAGTCTATATTACCGAGTTTCATATTTCCAATCCATAGAGTTCTAAAATAATACAAACCAATATTTTATAGGTTTTTTATATTCTTTAATTTTCTTTATATTCTTTTTATATTCTGGCTTCCCATCGAAGTCTGGGCTCAATTAAAGGTACTGGTAATCACCTATAAAGCCCTTAACAGCTTGGGACCTGGATACCTAAAGGAACGCCTGCTTCCATATTTGCCCTCCCGCCCCTTGAGATCAGCAGCAGAGGCCCTCCTCCGGGAGAGACATCAGGAGGCAAAGTACTCGGAGGAGGGCTTTCTCTGCGGTGGCCCCCATCTGTGGAATGCGCTCCCCAGAGAGGTCCGCCAGGCGCCGTCGTTACTTGTTTTTCGGCGCCAGGCTAAGACCTTTTTATTTAAACAATTTTTTAACAATGCTTGATAATATCTATAGGTTTTAGTTGTGCAGCCAGGGTGTTTCTGGGTTTTAATTGTATTATGTTTATTTATGTGAGCCGTCTCAAGGCTATAAGCGATGGGATGGCATACAAAAATTATAAATAAATAAATAAATAAATAAATAAATAAATAAAGGGAAGAGAATGAAGTACTCAACTCCTTCAGAAGCATCAGACTTTTAAAACTGAGTATGTACTAGTACCATTTATATTGAGTTCCATGTTAAATTGAACATCGAGAACCTATCACAATTATTAACACAAACACTTATCTTTCCCAAATTTTAATCTAAAAATAAACTTCCTTGGTTTGTATATATTAACACTGAAGTTTACATACTTAACTGTTAACTGAAGTTAACAGATCTATATCATATATATTTTTAAAAAATCTATGTTTAATCAGTACATGGCAGTTTCCACTGTTGTCTATTTATGGAAGTTCCTTAGATGAACAGAGCAACAATAGTGCATATTGCCTAATATATTTAAGCAGATATTATAAATCCTTATGTATATTACATGGTTGAGAGCTACTGTCTTCTGGCTTTAATTTTTCCTATATAGCAAAAGATAACATAGGGTAAGAAGTTCCACCTCCATCTGTAATGTGAAGTATTATTGTAACTGGTTTATTAATAGGAAGACATTATACTTTTAGATGTATACTGTAAGAATACATCACAATACAACTTTGCTGAAGTTTCTTATTGCACAAGATAAGTGCAATAACTCAGTAAAGTTAAGTTTAGGTTTGTTAACAATGCATAAACAGTAGCTTTACCTATTGTACCTACTGCCTGCGGCCAGTGGAGGAGAGAAAGAGAGATAAGAAACTGAGGAAATGAGTAAGGGGAGAGCATCAGAATAGGGAAGAGGGCCCAGATGTTATGAAAACTGGAGGCATTAGCCATGAAAAGATGAATGTGGAAGAATAATGGAGACTAGGCAGCAGGTTGAGAAGGAAACAGCATAGATTGGAAGTTTCTTTGAAGTGTCCTTTTCCTTATCTTTTCTGAATGCATGTTGACAGTGCTATACAGTCATCTGTCTCAGGAAAGGATAAGTGGATGAGCCAAACACCTGAAAGAATGAAGGCAGAAGAAACAGAAGGAAAGGGGGCAACAACTTAGGAATATGTGACTGTGTACTATTGGAAGGGACAGGGGGAAACAGTTAAGAGCTCTGGGTAGGTTATGATGGAGAAAAGATAAGTGTGTATAATTTTTCCTAGCCTTGGTAGTCAGTATAGGATTATGCAGACATAACCCTGCCCCCCCCAAAAAAGGGTCCTTTAGGGTATAGTTAGGTATAGTTATTACCTAACTATAAAGCATTAGTTTCAAACCCATGTAGGTGGAGTGAGCCCTACCTCCCCTCAAAACTGGGAATAGGGCTGGGGGTATATAATTACTGCACTAAGCTTCAAAGTGATTCTGAATGGAATAGAAAACACCACTTTCCAAGTATTTCTACAGTTCAGTACTGCCTCAGGATCCCCCATGCTTTCTCTGGATACAGGAAGAAACGTGAGAACATTCCCACTGTACCCTTGCTAGGGGTAAGTATATTTACAGGCCCTTATAACTTTTAAAGTGAGTTACAGAAATGGACTCAAATAGGAAAATCTAAAATGCAGAAAGTTGAGCAAGTGAAATTTAGTGGAAGAGCTAGCCTGTGGGAAAAGCTGGATGAAAGCAGTATGGAGCTGGAAAGATAAAAGAAAAGCTCTGAGGAAGTATTTACACAGGACTTGGATATGAGAAGACCTTACGTAAGTAAAGAAGCAGCTCATATCAGTATGGCCATCTAAAAGTGTCCAGATACTTTAATCAGTTATATAATCACATGTGCTCTCCTGAAGCTTTGAGATTCTCAACAGAAATGTATGTTTAGTTAATATCAATCAGGCCTGAACTAAATCTATGTCTGACTAGTACATGGTTAGCCATCACCCTTTAGGAGGTCAACTTTTTCCAGGCATCTTACCATCACCAGATTGCAAAATTCAGTACTTACATCAAAGTTGTTCAGTGCATAAGCCAACTCTCCACCACCACTCTGTTGCTGAACAGAATCCTCTGAAGCAGTTGCTTGGGCTGCATTAGAAATTCCTGTCACTGCCTGCTGCAACTGCTTGTAGATCAAGTCTCTGTTGGCTTTGTAAGCAGCTACATCTGGATGCTGGAGACATGCTTGAGAAGCAGTATAAAGTATAGGAATGTTTTTCTGAAGAATTCCTCTGGCTGCAGCCATCTGATCACGATGGCCAATATCTTTTAATTCCTGCAGAGAACATTTCAAACCAGGAATATGCTTTGCTTAGAGATAAAGAACATGATGCAGTTTAGTGTTTAGAACCTAATAATTTCTAAAGCACTGTATATTGCTACACTTGAATACAAAGTATAACAAAGCATTAGTGGGTGCATAGAACTACACTGCCTCAAAACACAATGGAATTACAACTATAGTCCTGAATGCTCAGTTTTTATTAGCAGAGTTATTAGAAGTTCTCTAACCATATGACCCACAGGGAGAAAGATTATGACTGAATGCATAACACATTACTCTAGAAGTTTCTAACGGTCAGGCATTTGTGTTGTACAGGCCTCTTACTTCACTTCTTATTGCTTTAAATCTTGATAAAGCTGCTACTTTGTACAGATTCAGAATGTTCTCTCCCAGACCATTATACCTCCCACTGAAAGTTAACCTTCTGCCAGGAGTCCACTGGGGCAAATTACTCAACTGAAGTATGTGCATACAAATTTGTGCAGATGGCATAGATGGACTTCCTATTCAGTTGTGTTCTGAGAATGAAGGCCAAGTTCTCAGGCTCTTTTATAAGAAAAAAATAAGAAACATAATTAAGGAATTTCCCCTGCACTTCACTAACAGTGTTCAGGTTCAGTAGTGCTAAGGAACTGCAGGAATAAGGAAAATTCAGCACAATTTTCCTTTCCATATTCCATCTGAGCACAGTTTCTTGTTGAGATTTCTCCCATAGACTATTTGGTATATACAACTGGTTAACTTGCCATTATCAGCAAGGATCTGGCCCCTAATTGTTAAAAATAGCAACCAAATGAGCCCTACTATTCAATCCTAAATTACACTGCTGAAATGAAGAAGTTTTAGGGATGACAAAAGAATCTTAATATGGTAGGGCTATGAACTCCATTCAATTCCAATGTTTCTTTTACATCAACTTCTGGATGTTGCATCAGCATTCTAATAAAAGTAGATCCCATAAGCTTCAGGTTTGCCAATCTCTGCCATAGGAGAGGTATGTGTTATTCCCCCAACTCCATGTTAAATCAGGAAAGAACACATTTACATTATGAATAAACCTCAATTTGTCTGAACAGCTCACAAATCCACTTAGAGGAACAGCTAGGAAAAAATATTCATGGCACAGAAGCAGCACTTTCTGCAAGCTTCTACAATCCTTAAAAATGCAAATATTTCTCATGAACTTTCAACTGCACATTACATATATAGTCTTCTATGTTAAACTACTCACAGGAGTAGAGTACACACATAACTTGCTGTCCTTTTTAGCTATCCTTTATCTCAAAGCTGTATGGATTTAAAAAGACTAGCTCAATCAGCAAAGCTAGTTTTATTTCCCATCTTCTACTATTAACCCACTAACTGACTCGGAGCCTAACCTCCCTCACAGGACTGTTGTGAGGTTAAATGGAGAGAAAGAGGAATGTGTGAGCTGTATGGGTTTTTTTGCAGGAGGAAAATGGTGGGATATAATTCTAACAAAAATAATACTATTTTAACATTTGTATGGCAATTAATGAATTTTGATTTTGTCATGTATTATAGCAGCATATAAACAGGAAGTCCCAACTATATATTTGAAAACATATGCATTGTTACTCTACCTGTTGTCTCTTTCCTGCCATTATATTAAGCTTATCCACTTCTGGTTTAAGAGCTTTATACTGTATTCCTAGATCTTGTTCAGTACCAGCATTTCTTAGTTTAAGGATGCCTTCTTCAACCTAGAAGATTAAATCTGGTATTAAATGATACAACACTTACAAATTTTACAATTTTATAATGATCCTGGAAAAGCGGTGCCCCTTAATTTTAATTTGCACTCAAGCAATATAAATGTGCTATTGTATCTCCCCAGAAAAAAACAACCAGGCATGTATACTTATTTCCAGCATTGCCCAGCCATCTTTCTAGGAAGCCCACAAGCATGTCAAGGAAGAAAGTAAGAGCTAGTGAGGCGTAGTGGTCAAGAGGGCAGGACTGGGATTCAGGCGATCTGGGTTCTAGTCCTCACTCAGCCATGAAGCCAACTGGGTGACTTTGGGCCAGACGCAGACTCAGACCAACCTACCTCACAGGGTTGTTGTTGTGGGGATAAGACTGAGGGCAGGAGGAGAACTGCTGAGTTCTTTAAAAAGAGAAAAGGTGGCAAATCCAATAACTAAATAAGAAATAGCCCTACTCTAATACACCTACCCTATACAAGCACACATACGTGCAAAGCACTGGTCTGAATAACTTGTAGAATGCACAGAAACACCAGAAAAAAGAAAGTTACAGATGAAGCACAACTTACAACTTTGAGTTGAACAAGCAGTTTGTATACATCTGCCATATCAGCCAGAATAAGTAGCCGGGTAACTGCTGACAGGAGAGCACGGGCTGCTCTCACCATGTTCCCTCGTTTAACAGAAGAACAGGGGTCATCAGCAAATTCTCCAGAGGCACTCTTCATCAAGTCTCCTGGGTACACAAAGTTGGTAAGGAAGTGGTAACATTCCTTCAGTTTTCATAAATCAGGTTTGCTAGCTACACTTGGAGACAACTTTAAGAACAAGTAGGGCAAGACTAATTACATAGATGGTTATGTTACAAAATGGGAGGACTATTAAATCAGTTCATTTGGGTGGTCCCTAACAATGTATTGCCAAAAGGGACATGGCACCCTATTAAAATATTACGAAAAATGAAGACAGAAAATACAATATTTCAGTTAAAGAACAGTCTGAGCTCTCCCAATTCTTCTTCATCCATTAGAAGCTGGAAGAGTCAAAATCATAATGGAAAATCACTGCAGTTAGGATCTTAATTTACAAATGGCTATTCTTTTTAGAAGCAGCATTTTAGTAAAGTTGCGTTACTGAAACCCAAAACAGCATTCTGCAAAGGTCACTGGGTGACCATGGCTCAGCCTAACCTACCTCAAAGTGAGGGTATGTTGGGACTAGAACCACATAAATCATGCTGAGCTAACTGAAGGGAAGGATTAAAACATACCAACTACATAACAGAATTAGTGGAGTTACTACTGAAAAGTTTATATAGCCATAAGCAAAGGACTAGCAATAGGCTAGAGAGCACTGCTAGGGGCAAAAATTCTGTAAGCTCAGCTAAGTTGGCTTTTAAATAAATATATGCATATTGGTAAGCATACTTACAATTGTTTTTAGGCTAGTATTTTGTGAACTATTTCACAAGGCCGGGACATGGAACAGTTATAGCAATTTAGGTGTCAATTATAACAGCACACAGCATACCTTGCTTACGAACATCTTCAACAGCTGCCACTAGCTCTTCTTTAAGAAATTGGCTTTCCTTTGCAATTTTGTCCCCTTTCTCCAAGAAATTCTCTGTTGCTTGCTCAACTGATGCAGCTAGAACATGCGCCTTTTTGGACCGACCTCTCTTTTTGTTGGAAGGACCCTTGTTACTGGTATTGACCAGGGTTGTGACCTGGAAATACACATAACATGGGAAATATTTTTCAGTTAATAAGGCTTTCACAATTTCATATGGCAAAATGCCCTTAGTAATATCGCTCCAATGTAATTGCTAGGATGAAAATCATAGTACAAGCAACATGTATTAGGCAGCTGAAATTTCAGTTAAAAACTTAGTTTTAGAAAAACTAGGCATATTCAACATATTCCTTATTTTACATATCCTAATTTTGGTCTTAATTAGGATTTCAGTTTTCATAGAGGTAAAAACTTCCATTTTCAACAAAGTCCATAAAAGTTTAAAATGCTATTGGCAATTCATTGTTTTGTACACATCGCACATTATGATTGATGCTGTAGAGGATTTTTTTCTCCTATGTTTGTATTTCCACCCTTTGTCTAATGAGCTCAAGGTGACATTCATGGGATTATCCATTTTATCGCAACAACTGAGAGATAGATTAGGTTGAGAGTTACTTGCAAAAGGCTAGCCAGCAGGCTGGACCCATTTGAAGTTTCCTATTTATATTTTAAGCATTCCTTCAACTGAAATGCAGAAGAGAGTGCATTTGTGTGTACAGAATGAACCTTGGCGAAATGCCTTATCTTTTTAGGAAGTACCATAGGAAAATGCCTCAATTTTTTAGGATTATGCATATAGTGCATCAGTTCCACCACAATATAAAAGCTCTTGGTTTGCAAATGAAGGAAGACTCTGCATTAGCTAAGGGGATACAGTTTACAACATTGCATTTTTTAGTACTTTGGAAAGTATCTTGATATATCCGCTGATAATTTACTCTTTTCCTAATTACTTATACAAAGCTGCACTAGGATACGGATAAAACTCCCTAAGCATTTTTAGTTTTAATATTTTGTTTCAGTAAAGAGCACCAGGCAAGATAATCTACTCACATGCTATGTAACCAGGGCATTTAGCAGCAAGTAGACACGCTTAAATATGACTGAAAATTTTTTGACCAGCTATAATCCACTTAAATTCCATTAATTTAACTGGAATTAAGCACAACTAAGTTGCTTTGGATAAAGGGTAACTTTCCAGCTGGTTCATGTTGTTGATAGCTGATCAATTATACAGTTTTAATAGACTATGCAAAATTTTAAAAAATTCTATTAGGATGAAGCTACATTTTAACTTGGATATCTTTCAAGTGAGACTCTCCACCATAATAAAGCATATTGATGAACAAGGATTTGAACTTGCACCTTCTACACCTCAACTCAACATTCAAGGACATTGTGTGCACAATATTATGAAAGAGTATCAGGATGCCGTATTTAGCAGTATTTTAAAAATGTTTTTACCTCCTTGCGTTTTATTTTGGTGTTCACTTGCAGAAGAAAGTGAGAAAAAGCACGGACAATACACAATTCAAGTTCTGAATTTGCCAAGTGCTCATTATTATGCTAGACAAACACAATCCAGTCTACCTGACTAGTGACTGCTTTTAGTTTTCCAGTGAAACATGCTGAAGCAAAATCATCATCAAAAGGACAACCATATATAATGTTCATTACCTGTGTAACAAGAGGTTCTAACAGCCTTTCAACTGCCAGTGTCCTTATCTCCAGACTTTTGGGATCCCATTTGAAGTTAACATTTCCTGCATTAATGGCAGTCATTTCTGGGGAGAGAAATGGAAATTTCATTCTTATAAATCTGGTAATTTCATTCTTATAATTCTCTATGTAACGCCGATCTATGACTGTTTACCCAGAAGACTCACTACATGCAATTGGCCTTATTCCAAATCAGGTCTATACAGCTCAAATGCTTCAAACACAGGCATGCAACTTCTATTGCCTTCAAAAGTAGTGAATAAATTTGCTTGTCCAATTTATCAAAGCCATTATTAGATCAACAGCTTCAAGATTTTTTTCTAATACAGTAGCCATTCTTTAGCTCTAATCAGTAATATGGAATTTTCTCCCCGTCTTTTCTCTTAACTAAATTACCCCTAAAAAGAGAGGTAAAGATACTAATGTGTCTCACTGGGGCAATGCAGCAGTTAAAGACCAGTGATTTAGACAACTGCTAGAAAGAAGGATAATCAAATTGGATTGTATAGTTGATTTATGAGAAATAAATGGGTAGATAATCTTAACTGAAAAGCAGGATTGACTAGACAACATCTCGTTCAGGGTGGATTGATTTAAATCAAAAGCAATGATTTAAATCCACAAGAAAAAGCAGTCTATTCAAATGATTTAAATCAAGTACCCATTGAAACTATCATACATTTTCTATAACAATGGTATGAAACTGACAGCTAAGCCATCTTAATTTACTAATACTTTATCAGCCAAAGTTAACTTAATAACTAATTGAAGGTGAACTTTTGCCTGTTTAACTCACAAAGAACTCAAAGTCACTGGGTTTGCACGTATAAATTGAGCTGATCAGAGGTTGCATATTCAAACTGCAAGTAGTTCATACATAGTGCCCAACCTGGTAAGTTGTCTGTAAAATTATTTAACCACAGTTTTCCACCATACTGTGTGAATAGACCCTCCATCCTACTGTGTGTGGGTGTGTACACACCTGGCCCTGGGTGAAGAATGAGTTCCATTCCTGAGATTATCTTTAAGTTGAATTTATATGTAAGTTGGATCACATATACAAATGCATATAAAACACTTAAGAAACACTTCCATATCTTAAACACAATACAGCATTTCAATAATGATAAAAGTATAGTAATAATGTAATACAGTAATAAGATGGAGTCACTGAAGCAGTCGGCGTGAGCTTAAGTGGACTCCGGGGATAGTGGAGGACAGGAAGGCCTGAAGGAATGTTGTCCATGGGGTCATGATGGGTCGGACGCAACTTCGTAACTAGCAACAACAACACAGTAATAAAGTAACTACAGGTATTGAACTCCAGTATGCATATTTAAAAGCCACCGGCATATACCTGAACTAACTGTGGCATACTTAACTTACAATACCGTATAAACCAGATTTCTTCCTCAGCTCAACCTTGCCCTCCTTGCAAACAAAAGCAAAATGTCCATGAATGATATAGGTCAAAGAGAGGTTGGCAGTTACTGAGTTGAAATATGTCCAAATTTAATTTCTACAAGATGAGAAACTGAAACTTTTGTTTATGTCTCATTGGTAGACTCCTTAAGCTGAAAGTACTCATATAAACTCTCATCAAAATGAAGTTACTTAAGTGTAGCTTACGACAAGATTTAATTGCAAACTGTTTATAATGTTTCAGCTAGACAAATTTAGTATTTTTTTTTAAAAAATGCATTTACATTTTTAAAAAAACAGTTTAACCTTTAAAAAAAGTCACTGATTGTTATGGGTTGCAATAACAGCAACACAATATTAACATCCTAACTGCACTTTTATACACAGGTAGCATGGGGCCAAAATGTCAATGTGGCATGGATGCAGTTACAGTATTGTTTTGTGAACCTTCAGTTTAAAAAAAATCACACTGGAGCTTCATGCAAAAGAGGGCAGGTCTTGTCAATAAAAGGGTTTGGTGTGGCTCACTACCCACTTCATACAAAAGTTTCATTTGCCTCTAATGTGACAGATGCTTTGAGAAAATAACAAGGTTATACATGGCACTCAAGACCCCATCTGTAATAGTGAAATAAGCCTGCCATATGCATATAGCAAAGATTTTCTCCTCTAATCACCATCTGTCTGGACATCTGCAGTTCCTCCAGCGCTTTAAAATAATTCCTAACCCAACTTTTAAACCCACTTCTAAACATCTAGATTGCATGGCACAGGCATGTATATCTCAAGAACAGACAGGTCCAATACTACAATCACCATCTATACTAAGTTACATCATCTAGAACAAATTATACAGGGAAAGCTGACCACTACACCCCTGCTTAAATGCTTGTCAGAATATTGTTTTACCACTTCAGGATCTGGCCACTTGATTGACACATCTTTGATCTAAGAGAACAGAAAAACCTCATTTCTCTACTATGATCAGTGCAGAGATCAAATTCCCAAAATAAAACCCCTGCAAAAATAGGGCAGGGTAAGACTGGAAAACTTAAGTCGAAAGTACTCTGGTAAAGTTAATGTATCAGTTATCCATGATACCACAAGATAGCAGAGTCAAATAAATTTCATTCTAAAATGACACACATTGTCATGGTTGTGAAGATCAAAAATTCAGCAAGGTATTTCAAAATGCAAAATGGAGACCAGTTACGCATTCTTACTACTAAATATTATCAACCTAGACTTTATGCAAACACAATAATTTGCAAAAAGCACAAGCTACAACATATTGCAGTTTGCTTAAGTATTACTCAAATTCAGCTTTGAAGGTGAACCTCAAACTGATACACAAACTAATATTCTCTACCCCAATTCTTCTCTGGCACATAGGCAGAACCACCAAGCCACTGACCTCTGAGATTAACCCATGAAACCAAGGCTATGGTATAGAGGCACTACAAGAATTGTTCACAAAGGAGTAGCTCTGGAGAGCTTCTGCAATGGTGTGAGACAGCAAGAGGTTCTGGCCAAACCATCCAACAGAAAAAAATTCCAACAGCAAGATTCCAACCACATCTTCTTCCATAATAGACATACAGTAACAGTGGGTTTTTTTTTGTGACATTGTGGGTTAATTAATGCACAAATTGTGGGTAAGTCAGCTGCTTCCAGTTTCCAGTTTATTTAATTATTATTATTATATTTATTAGCCTTCCCCATTAGCCACAAGGCTCACAAACAAACATATACACAAACAAAATCATATAAAAGACCATATAACAAAACATTGAAATCACAATATTAAACTCTTAATCATAAGGCAATTAAAGCACACCAATGTTGCATCTTAACATAATCTATGATTACATAAAAAGCAAAGCTACTCTCTATATTAAAATATACAACTATTAAAACCAATCTAAAAATTAAAATACTGGCAAAATTAAAAAAAGTCTTTGCTTACCACTAAAAAGAATACAAAGAAGGGGCCAGGGGAATCTGTCTGAGGAACTCGTTCCAAAGGTGGGGTGCCACTCCTGAAAAGGCCCTTCTTGTAGCCACCCTCCTTATTTCCTGAGGAGGGGGTTGCTTCAGAAGGCCCTCAGATGATGATCTAAGGAACTGGATAGGGCCATGTGGGATGCAATATCCACAGGTTTTTTTCCTGTGAGATCTGACCTTGGGTTCAGAACTTGAACTTGGGATTGCGTAAACAAATCTGGAACCAGCCATGTATTAAGCAAGCTACAAATTGCCACTAAAATGTGTTGTTACATTGTACAAGACAGGATCACTGTCTGAGAAGTAGGACATTACATAAGCGAACATGAAAATGTGGGGAGGGACTGCACTAACAGTACTACTAATTCCCCAGCCACATGAAATTTCACAGCACAAGCTGCTTTACAACCTTTAACAATAAGCAGAAACAGGGCATTCAAGCTACTCTAATTCCACCTTGGCTTAAAATGGACACTGGATTATAGTTGCATTACTACCAGCAAGGGGAAAATACTGTTTCATTAAAGTTTTTAAAAGTAGAAATTTTGTTAAGAAATATTTTAGAGGATAAATCAAAATTGTCCTCTCTTAGGAAGAAATTTCTCACACCCACAGGATTGTTTGCAACACTTGTTCTTGTTCCCACAATTGTGGGAAATGTAAATAACAACAGAAAAGATTGTTAGTTCAAATGCAACTCAACCCAGCAACCTGTTTCCCTATCCAGCAAAACTCTTGCCTCCTCCTTTACTGTTCCAGCCAATATGATATTACTCATCAATCCTGTTCCTAAGAATCTTATTGCTTCTTTTTCTTTGGCCTCTCTTCTCCTTAACTGCCTACTTTGCCCTTGTCTTTTCTGTCACTGCCTTCTCCAACAACTATTCCCTTGCATTTTTTTCAGCCTGCAATCTTTCATCCAGCCATCATGCTTCCAGAATCCTTGTTGGGTTGTTCCTAAAATGTTGCCCATGGAATAATATAAACATCATTTGCAGAAACTTCAGAAGATTGCACCACAATATATCAGGTTAAGAATGCAACTGTTGCTTAACAGAAATACCTCTCCACTGATGTCATCATTCCACTCAAGAGACTCAAACTTTTGTTCTTCTATTCTACTTCTATTCCAGTCACAGTGAGTATAGAAAAACAAACTCAGAGACTGAACAGAGCAATGCATCAGTTCTGGCAGAAAGCCTAGATAACAATTAAATAACTGCATTCATGTAAGTACTATAGTTGTCTACATACCAGACAGTAATCATTCTATTCAAAGAACTCTGATTGCACAACATATAAACAAAACAGAGCCCTCAACAAATAAAAAGAATGGCAAAACTTAAAAAAAACACTGCTTACTGTAATGTGTACACATTAAGCCAAGAACCCTGGATGGAACAAATCATGCTTGATTCCATTTATTAGATGTATATCCCACCTTTTGTTGTTTTTAAAAGATCTCAAAGCGGCTTACGTCATCCTCTTCCTCCTGCTCTCAATCTTTTCCCCACATCAAGCCTGTGAGGTAGGGTTGGCTCTCCATAGTTCCACAGTTAGATAAGTCATGGGGGCGGGGGTAGATGGGGAAGACCAGTTATTCCTACAAAGCACAAATGGAAGTACACCCTATAATTATGCTACCTAGCAATTTTATCTACCTATGACAGCACTTTATAGCTTACCTGTTCCTCTTGTTCACTCCAACAGGAACAATGGAAGCACAAATGTGGCTGTGTTTGTGTATGCAGGTGTGCACTGGTGGTGAGAACGAATCTAAGTTGGTGAAGTGCACTAAGAATAATGTTAGCTATAAGGATGCAATCCTAACCATGCATAGTGGAAGCAAGTTCACGTGGTGCTTAGGTTTAGGGTGAGGCGCATGGCAGAACTTGAGACTCCCCTACTACCACAGAAGTCTGGGGAAACTGTAGTTATTCATTTCTTCCCATTAGAATTGTACACCGCACTCCAAATAAAGACTGAATAGAAATAGCTGCTAGCAGAATTATGACAAGAGCTGCTCTATAATCCAGATTTACCCAACTTGGTGCTCTTCAGATGTTTTGGACTACAACTTCCAGCACTCCTCCAGCTAGCCATGCTGCCTATGGGATACTGGGAGTTATAGAACACCACATCTGATGGGCACCAGGCTTAAGGTGGCTGCCATAAGCTAAGGCAGCCTTCCCCAATCTGATTTCCTTCTGATGTTCTGAACTTTAAAAGCTTTGGCCCCATAAGCATGGCCAATCATCAGTAATTTTGGGAGCTGTAGTCCAAAACATATGAAAAGTGCTGGTGCCAGGAAGACTGATCCAAGTGGCCCCTCTGATAATCCTAATATCTGTGTCCATGCCTTTCTAGAAAATCCTTCTACTGACTGTAAAACAGCTGTTCTCAACTCACAGGTTGCACCTATGAGGAAGATACCAAACTACACCACACTCCTTCATAAGATACAAGACATGGAAAAATGCAGGACAAGTCTTTGCTGAAAGCACAAGAAAGCAGTGACAGATGTACAAGGTTAGATATCCAAGAGGCCGGGAGGCAGGTAGACATGAGGCACAAAACAACAACAACCACCCACACACACCAAAAACCACACACCTGAAAAAAAGGAACACCTGGTTGTCCAAAAGTTAAGTAACTCAAAAGGCTTTTCAAATCCTTGAGAGAAGAATGAAGACAGAGAAATAAAAAGGCTAAAGGGAAGGTTGACACACTGCAGATCCAACAAATCCAAGAATCTCTGCCCTACACAGAATTTCTTTAGTTACTCCTGTTTCAAGCCCAAGGGAGGGGAATGAATTAAAAAAGAAAGTAAGGCTTCTGCCATTATCCTGAACCAAACATCCTGAAGCTTCTGTGAACTTAAGAGGCCCTGAGAAACAAACCTTTGCACATCATCTCCTATAAGGATGAGATGGGAAAATCACACTTCAGAAAACTTAGGATGAGACGTCTCCTGGGTTGGAAATATCCCTAGTCTTTAAAAGTTTAACACTGGTGGTTTGCAGTTTACAGGGCATGGAAGGCTCAGTATTTAATGAATACACATCTGGAGCTGACACAAAGAATTTCAAATATTGACAGTCCAAGTATCCAATGATACTTAGCATAAAGTATCTTATCACCTAAAACACTCCAATTAACTTTGTGCCAGGTAATTTTCATTGTTTGCGTAAGTATTAGGGATAGAAAGCATGTGCCATCATGGTTCAATAATTAGAAACTCAGTTCCCTCTAAGTATGGTGTCCCCCCCCCCCCAAAATCCTATCTTGCATACTCAAAGAAACATTCACACAGAGATAAACATTTGTAGGAAGTTTAATTCATTTATACATTGGGATGTTACACTCTGCAAATTTCATTACTGCCTGATGTAACTGGAGTATGAAGAAATCAGAATTCCACTCTGGCTTACAACAATGTATGCTACAAATAAAGTACACTAGAAATTATTTGAATCATGCTTCCAAAAACTTTAATAATTAGGTCCAATTCAGAACCTAACCAATTATTTTTAGAGGAATATTGTGGAGAGTATTCAGGTGGCACTTAGGATGAATTGTTCACTTGGAACATGGGTGTAGCAGGAAGCCAAACTGAAAGTGACTTGGGAACAAATACTTTGTGAGGAGGAGGGGGGAATCTACAATCAGGTGTTTAGGTATGAAGAGCTTCTTTGCTTTCAAGGATCAGAGGAAAGGCAGAGAGTATTCTTTACCAAAGGAAAAAAGAATGAGACATCACATTAAACAAGTAGATAGAGACACTCCCCACTTTTCATAATACTAGCAATGATAGTCATCCAGTGAAGCAGTTATTTCAAGTGAAAAAAAGCAATACCTGTTAACAGGATGCCTGATAATGCATCAGTCTAAGACTGATGTTGCAGCCTGCCTTGTATGGATACCATGTAGCTTCCAAACAGAAGCAGCACTGCCACCTATGTTGGTGAGAAGAACCAGATGTAAACGGTTGGGAAGAAAGGAATGCAGAGAAAGAAGCAACTACACATGTAAACTTTGGCTTTGGGTAAGAGTGTCTTCCAGCAGAACTTTAAAAGACATGGGATTCCCCCTCCCCCACTAGCAGAGCATCAATTTTTTAAGGGCTATATACTACACCAAAGCAAACAAACCATACCTAGCACTTTTCTGTACCACCATAGCACAAAAATCTAGACCTTAAGGCACAAATCTTCATAATTTGACATGTAATAACAAAGCTTTCACGGGAGGCAGAACACATCTATGGGCACAAATATGCTGGTGGGGTGCGCGCACGCGTGTGTGGAATTCCTTGTAAAAATCATGAGGCTCTATATCTTCAAACCATAGCTTTTATGCTATGGTTGTATTTACACACGCCAGGTCTGTTATTACTTTTTTGCTGTGCAATCTACATGTACCAGTGTAAGCTTTAATTTGATGACTGTTGTGAAGAGGGGTCCACATGCAGCAAACGTACAAATACATGGCTATTTTTAATGACCAGAACCTGCTATTTTGTAACTGGCCATATCTCCACAGCTGCCATTTTGCCATTTTCAATCTACTTTCTCTAAGTTATGAATGAACCCACTGACACAAAAATATTAGGGAATTCCTGATTTAGCACATGCATGCAATAATTCTGATGTGATTAATGAAGAGTTACAGGAACATGACACTACTTCTACGTGCTTGAAAACCCCATGATATTCTATCACTTATGCAAAGCAGCCTAATGTTGAGACATAATATGGCTCCTTCGCAGGTAACATTTCTTCTCCTAGGGTGGTAGTGATGATGCCTTGGAACTTAGCCATATCATTTGGATGAAGCACTACTTCTTCTCTTTGAGTCACTGAAGTAGTGAGATCCAGCCACACACACAAACCAGTTCTCTCAGCAGCACCTCAAGATACTGCTCAGAAAAAGTGGAAGTAATACCAAAAGCAAACAGTGGTTTCTTTGTTGATTCCATGAAGCTCGATAAAAGTGAATGTATTCATTGCTTATGTCCCTCTTTTACAACTACCCAATTTTGCTTCCCTTCTCCCGAGTTGAATTACAGAATATAAGCTCTCTGGGGAGATACCTATCCTTTTGCACTCTTTCAAGTGCCTTGCATGTTGATGGCAAAATAATACTCCACTATCAAGAAGAGGCAAATAATTAGATTTGAATTAAACCAACTATCTAAAATTGAATTTATGGTTCCTGCTAGGCAAGCCAGGACAGAATAATTTTAGCAATGAAATTAGTCATCACACTGAAGGTGTTTTAGACTGCATGTGGTCATTTCCACAGAACACCCCACTCTTGATGAACTCGCTGGTTCAAAACACAAGGGCCAGTTAACATAGCATATTAGGTTACAGGTCATCCAACCCACAATTTGCTGGGATATGCACCATGCATAAGCCACTTCTACGTTTGTTAAATGATTTCTATTGGATGAACCAAAGTTTATTTACAGAAGGTGGAAGTGGCTCACATGCAGTGTGTATCCCAGTAAATCTTGAGGTATACTCTTCTCTGCACTGAGGTATGCTCTTCCTCAGGGATGTATTTATATACACAAAATATGGCACATGACAAGCAATTAGGAGTACTGTAAGAAATTGTACTCTTCATTGAAAGCATTCCAAATGTTTTCAGGAAATCACATTAACAACATATTTGTAAACATGTATTCATATTCTTATACAACTTGTTTCACAGGGAAGATGTACCACACAGTAAGACACAAATGGAGGCTCTTAATATTTTTGTAATTTAACTGCAAGTGTAACTGAAAGGCATCCTTGGAATTCAACTTCAAATTTTGACTGGGCAATTACATATATTGGTACTCCAAGGTTACCACACTGTTATATAACAAAGTTATGGGGGATAAAATATTTAATGTGTGCAAATAGTAGCTAGAATCCAAACATGTATATGCATACTGACACACTTCTGAGAGGGACTTCTTCATGAGTCCACAAAGTTTAGCAGCTTTAGTTGCCAAATCAAAAACTATGATCGCCTGCTCCTTCCTCATCAGCCAATGTGTCTTCCTTTCCTGTGTGTCACAGAGGCATGCATGTTACCCATTTGGCCACTTGGAGAAGGTGTTCTGGTGCCTTGGCTGAAGAATACCCTATCCCTCAATAAGCTTTTTTTCTACCACAACAGGAAAGTGAGGCAAGGGTTTTTCTTCTTCCCTGGTTTGGTTCTAAAGGACGAAGGCATTCTGATCATTTCAGCAATGCAGTACACCCAAGCCACTCCCAATTTACTTCCCAACAGTTTAATGGAAGGTAATTTTCTGCCCTCTTCAACTGCTGAGATGCTGTTTTCTCTACTGCACCAAGACAGATTAGACTTGCTTCATCATACTTGCCAGATAGCAAGCAAAATGGTAGAAGACTCCGTTTAACCCTCCCGCACACGTCCTACAGCATCAGATATAAATTTATACTGTTAATTTATATTATTTTAACGAAGTTTATTTATGTCTGTGAGCCACCCCAAGGCTTCGGCGAATGGGGCGGCATAGAAGTTTACTAAATAAATAAGTAAATATATTACGTAGGCATTTGGGAGTAACACTCAGGAAAGAGAGAAACTGACATAACAGGGCACGCATGGAAACTCTCTGCATAGTTCTTTGGATTCCATAGACATATTTTTAAAAGCAGTAGTTTTGTTGTTTTCTCCAGTCAGAAAGCAGAATTGCACTCATTTAGTAGGTGTTATATTAAAAGTCTGGCACATTAATATATAGGAGTATAACCAAATTAGTTACAGATAACTGCAAAACAAGTTGTGTAAGTATTTGATCTAAAACTAAGGTAGCAGTCACTACTGATTTTGCATGGTACCTGATCTACCCCATTAACATTCTTACTGAAAATGTTAACCTATTTTGTTTTCAGGATAAAATCAGTCAGTGGAACATTTACTCCAAGCACAAATGCATAGATTAGGCTGTAAATAAGTTTACATAACACTGGTTCCTTCCTACAGAAAACTACTACAACATATGCTACTTTCAGCACAGATGCTTACAGCTCAACAATGGAATTCATCCTGGCCATTAAAGAGACACAGATGGGTTTGATAAAATTATAGGATGTTTTGATAACAGATAAATTAACACAACAAATATAAACTAAAGCAAGAAGTAAAAATAATTTTATGACAGATTGATGGCCAATATATTATCTGAAGAATGATCTGAAAATGATTTAGGTAGATATACACCACAAAATTTACAATTAGTCATTCCACCTGATATTCAAACTTATGCCAATATTAGATTTATCTTAAAATATGCATGGCAGGGAATGGAGAATGGAGTTTGTTGGCTATATGAAAAACAAAACATATGGCTAAAACGTTATAAAAACAGCATTTACTCAGATCTCTCTTTTGTTGCTCTGAGTGTTGGTATTCTTCAGAAGTCTCTCCCCAGATACAGCAAGTCCCCAAAAAGACTTTCTACGTAATCTTATCCCAACTTCGTGAACCAGAGTGTATAAGAAGTCTCACTCCGCCCCCATTTAAAGTTTGCTTTCTTATACGGCTGGAAGTAGGTGTGGCGCAGAGCTTCCCCTCTCTCTCCCCAGCAGTCCATTTCTGCATTTTGTCCTGAAACCGCACTCACTAAATCAGTGCTCGCACCAGTCTTAAACGCACACCCCTCATCACAGTTCCAAAATCCCGAGCCTTTGGGAGTAAAACAAAAGGAGCGAGGAAAAAAAAGAAAGAAGACACCGAGCAAAGAAAAGGAAGTAAGACGCGCTCGGTCCAAGCAACTCCCGCGGAGAGGAGACGCAGATTCTCTTTCTCGGCACTCCCTCCCATAAATAGGAGCTCACAAATCCCAGGAATGAGGACACCACCCAGAGCCGAGGAGGGGGAGGGGAGGCGCGGGAGGCCTCGGCCGCTGGAGGCCAAGTGGGAAGCGGGCAGGCACAATCACAGGGCGGTTCCGGGGCCCGTTGAGCCGGGCGGGGAAGGGAGATGAGAGAAAGAGGGGTCGCCGACGCACCGGGCCGGGCTAGAGGCGGGTGCGCAGGCCGCCGTCAGCGCTCCCCCGCACACAGCTGGCTCCACTGAGGCGGCCTGCAGGCACTTTCCAAAGTTTGCAACTCGGCGAAAGGTGCCCAGCCGGGCAGCCGAGACGGCCCTTCCACCGCCCTCTCCGCTGAAAGTTACCTGCGGCGGCTGCTCTTCCGCTGTGGTGGCGGTTATGACCACGGAATCCCCAAGCCGCGCTGTTCCTCCTACTGCTATTGCTGCTGCTTTGTCCGCCGGTGGCCGGTCACTTTTCGCCCCTCGCCGCCGCCGCCGCGCCCTGTCCCGAACTAGAGAGTCTGCGAAGACAAGGAAACGGACTCTTCCGGGCACCTCCCCCTGTAGCCCTTCCTTGCTCTTCCCAGCACCGCCCTGCACTCACCGCCGGCTCTTCCCAGCACCGCCCTCTTTCCCGAGCACTTCCACGGCTCACCGCCGGCTCTTTGTAGCGCCGCCCTGCACTCACCGCCGGCTCTTCCCAGCACCGCCCTCTGCGAGCGACAACCGCGGGCCAAGAGCGAGAGGCGTTCGCTCCTGCAGTGACTTCGTTTCCTGCTGGACTTTCAACTTCTGTCTTGCGGCGCCGGTGGCGATGCGGGAGAACGAAACGGCGGGAGGAGAAGCAGGCGCTGCAACAGCCGCGGGGTGTGAAGGGGCGGGAGCAGCAAGGAAAGTGAATCAGGGAGGGAGTTGCAGGTGAGAGTTTTCTGAGATGGCGTTTGCACGTCAAAGGGAAAATGGCAATCCAGGTTCTTCGCAAAAGGTGTGTATTCACCTGCCCTTCACGTCCTATGATGTTTTCCGCATTTTTCCAAATAAGGTTGGACGCTGGTTCCTGCATATTGAAAGTATATGAGGTATGATTAAACAGAAACCTCCATTTCCTGGATGTGTCATGATCTCATGATGGCGGTGAAGGGCCACCTTGAGAAAGACTGGTGGCCTGCCTTTCCAAGGCTGATGCGAGCAATAGATGAGTAAACTCTTCAGTGATTTATATATTCACTGAACATACTTACATTTCACTATTCTTTCTTGAGAAAAAATGCAAGGCAGCATGCAATCCGGTCATAAAGCAAGAGTAGAAGATGGCTGCGTGCATATGCTCTGCATAATAGCTGTCAGAACAGCATCAGAGCAGAAAAAAAAAATCAAAATCCCAGCTTGGTTGCCATTCAATAGATCTTGTGGTGTATTAAATTCAGGCATACATGGACTGCCCTTTAACACATTCCCAGATGAATCCTCATCCCTGTGCTCTGTGGAAGAGCCATGTTCTTGCTGCTCAGTGTAAAGCCAGCAGCAGTGAGGTCTTCACTTGGCCAGACATTCTGTAACAGTGGCTTGGTCACCCAAAAGGCCTGATCCCACACATCTATCCACCATGCCCCAGACAATGGTGGAGAATGCATAAGAGTGGCTGATAATCCAGGAGCAGATAGCTGAGTGCCTAAGACTACAGCCCCCATAATCTGTGACTACTGGTCATGCTGGCTGGGACTGATAGGAGTTGTAGTTCAGAGTATCTAGAAAATGTCTGCCCCTGAGTTAGGGTGGTCAGAACCAGTCCAAGACATTTTGCTGAGGCAAAGGACACTATCTATGTATTACATTTGCATCCTGACCAGTAAATAGCCAGAGCTCTGCCCCATCTCTGTTCCATATGCAAAGGCCAGTTGCACCAGCAGCTGAATATTATTGCAAAACTGCCAGTGACTACAGCTGAGGTAATAGGCTAGTGTCAGGGCCCCTGGTTCAGATTGTGTAACATATATAACTCTATTCTTTAACAGGAAAGGGCAGCTGAGAAGTCTAGGAGGAAGAGTTAAGATGTTGTCACCATCAACTCACAGCAGGTGCTGCCTAAGGGAGGGCCATCCCTGGGATTGGTGGAGGTGTATGGGAGGAAGCCTTTTTTCAAGCTTCAATTCTTCAGTCAAAGTAGCCACGGAGCTGAGCAGCCCCATCCTACCGGCTTGGTCTGGGGCAGGCTAGGAGGCACCCCAAATGCCATGCTACCTTAGGAACGAAGTGGAAGCTGCATGCCATGTGTATGAAAAGCTGCACTGAGAACTACTCCAAGACATTTTGCTGCCTGAGGCAAAGGGCAAAGGACAAGCCCTGAGCCCAGTGATTTCAGAGCAAGCAGCTGGCTGGACTTACTTTAACACTGGAGCTGTCACAATATTCTGCTCCACCTCCTGAGCAGCAAGCCAAGATAAAGGGTGTGGGGCACGCCGCATCCACATAGCTCTTTCCTCCAACACCTCACCCCTGCTGCACAGACACCTGCTCACACACATGTTGCAATGTGGCAGCAGTGTGCCTCGTGTGAACTGAGCAATGCACATATGGTACTTAGTGGAGTCTTGCATGCCCTGGCCTGGCTACCTCTGTGCCTGCTGGTGTAGACGGGGTTTGCCCTATGCATGAACTGTGACCCACTGGGAGATGGCAGTGAAGCAAAAGAGCCAGGCTACCTCTCCAGCCATGGCACTGGCTTGGGCGTGAATGGCCAGGAGACTCAGGAGACAAAGGGGAGAAGAATGTCTTTGCTACTCTTTCCTGGGGTGCACATCTGGAGGGCACTGAGTTGGGGAAGGCTAACCTGGCCCTACTGATTTGCTTCTCCACATGTAGGGCTGAAGTGTGGAATATGGAGGGCCCTGCCTATTGGTTCCATCCCACCACTGTGCTGTCTCCCCACCCCATGTCTGTGCATTGAGCATGGGCATCTGTAAGCAGGCACTCTGCTGTGAGCAGTTTCACACAAACAAAACTCCCTGCAGGTGACTCTATTGTGTCCTCCACACATTGACTCTTCATACAGAAGAAAATGTGAATAGGGAGATGTTTCTTTGTCTCACCCTAGAAATCAGGGGCAAGAGGGTTAGTTTCAAATGGTTAAGGGACATCTAGGACCCCCCGCCCCAGAGCTGGAATTGGGTGCATGCAAAGCCGAGACCCAAGAAATACCAGGAAAGTGTTTCTCAGGAGTGGACCCTTTTCACACCTAATCATCTAAATGGGTGGCGTGAAGCTTATTTTGGAATGGAGGCCAGTGTTCCTCCACAGAACAGTCCAAACTATGCATCAGGTGGAATAGTGGTTTGCAGGCATGCTGTTGCCTTCAGGTGTGAGTTTGGGAGAAAGGCAGCCAATAAAATGTATCCATGCTTGAAGAGTACAAGTTTAATTTACTTCTCTGTGTATTTATCTATCCTTATTTATAACCCACCCTTCATAAAAATTCCAACACAGGAAACAGCAATGTTTAAAAAACAGTCAGGAGAGGGAAAGAGGAACTCAGCTCAGGACTGCAGTGGGTCAATGAGGAGGAGGGTGCTGCCGTGGTCCATAAGGAAAACTAGGAAAAGGATGGGGAATTTGCTTGTGGGGTGCATGGCAAGGCCAGGAGAACAGAGCAGAAAGAAGGGAAACCATGCCACCTGGGTAATTATGCTATTTGGGTGTGGAAACAGCTCGGGGCTGTTTGCTGTGTTGTGTGAACCCAGCCCTTCTCTCTGGTGAACAGTATAACTGTAAAAGAGTATTGGTACACACATTTTAATTGCCCTGCATTCTAAAACTGCAGATGTCTGTATCTTATTGATTTTACCATCTGTAATAAATCCCAGATCTTCACTAACCATTATGGTTAGAAGATTTATAGCATAATCCTGTGCATGTTTACCTGGAAATAAGTCCAACCTTATCCGGTCAGATTTGTGCTTAGGATTTGAATGAAATCCTGTATGTGTTAATGTAGAAATAAGTCTTATTGTGTACAATGGGGCTTACTTCTAGGCAAGTCTGCACTCAGTTGTTGCCTGATAGAGTAATCCTATACATATTTAGGCTCACAATTGATGGTGATTGATGGATTCTGTCCCTACTTCATAAGTGTTGGGAACTTCCTGATGGACTCTAGCCCTGTAATTTGTTACGAGCATAATAAAACAAAACAAAAAAAAAAAAAAACAAAACAAAAAAACCCCCAAAACTTAGAAGGCTGAATGCATCTTTCCCTCAAAGCTGGTTTACATGTAACAGTGGCAAATCGTAAGTTAATTCATTTATAGCTTGCCACAGCATTTGTCTTTTGGATTTCTCAACCCCTTATCAGGCTTAAGAGGGCTTTCTACATGACATCCTAACACAGACACTGTGTCCTAGTTTGCATGATCAAAACAAGTCACAATGGTTTGCTGTGAGTGGCAGCAGGTACCAGGAGTGATCTGCTGAATCACTGCCTAGATATGGCTTATTGTGTCATCTGGACCTGAGCAGCATGGATTTCTGGTGTTGTAGGATGGCTTGTCGTGATCATGTAAACATACCCTATAGGTCAACCGTGGGTGAAATAACCCACAGTTG
Organism: Varanus komodoensis; assembly: GCF_004798865.1. Classification (NCBI taxonomy): domain Eukaryota; kingdom Metazoa; phylum Chordata; class Lepidosauria; order Squamata; family Varanidae; genus Varanus; species Varanus komodoensis. The sequence goes on along the minus strand of NW_025336010.1, from coordinate 6,512,009 downwards.
ACCCACAATTAGTAGGTTTATTGTGGTTTCTTTTGCCCATGATTAACCTAATGGACTAGCTTGCACAGTGAGGAAAATAAAGACCAACTAACTGTCAGGGTGTGTACATCATGTATGAACACCAAATTAATTGGTCCAGTCAGGAGTTGAATATTCAAAGGCCTGACATGTTCTTGGCAACCCTGTAGCAAATTGTTTCAATTTGCTTCAAATGCCTCAAAGAGTTCCTTGCCTAGTTTATTATTGGAGTCATCTAACAATTGAGCATCTTTTCTCTCAAAATGATAGACTCAAAGAATATCCTGAAATGACAAGCTACTCTTATACTAGCTAGGAAGCTGGAATTGAATATACTCATGGACACCTTGGAAATCACCTGAAAGTCTCTGCCAAGAAATGAGAGAGATAAGAACAGTACTCTTGAGATAGCAAAGGTGGGTTTAGACCACCCAGAAAATCAATATTTGCATAGCTCAAATGCCTAAAAACTGGACATTTGGACACTTAACAACCAAAGTGTGGGACTCATAACAGAAGTTGGAAATCTAGAGCAGGATAACAAAATGTGATGAGGAGACTGAAGTATGGGAGTTTCACTGCCTTTTGGGACTTAGCTCAGTGACACCTCCATATATGTTTGAAGAAACACATCAACTGAGCATAAGGTTTTGAACATATGTTTTTGTTACATTACTTCCATATTCTTCCCACTGCACATTGCATTTAAGCACCAATTATTATAGATGGGATACAAAGTTGTTGCACTAGAAGATAACAAGAACACTTACCTGCGAGTAATAGGACATATTTGAGTGACCGTGTGTAGGATTGCATTGTTATATATCTCTTATCTACTTATCTGGGAGTAATTCCCATTGAATTCAGTGGCCCTTGCTTCTGTGTAGACACATACTGGATTGCATTGTTGATCATTTTTTCACATCTAGAACTCACCATTGTAATGTAGGTACTATTCCCCACCCCCAGCCCAGCCAAGCCCAACATGAATTTGAATGAAATTGGTTCACATGTGCCAGTCCTTATTGACCTGAAGCAGAGCCAATCCTGAGCTCAAATATGAAGCATTAGCTGGCAGCACTGCTATTTTCATCTGAAGAAGTACCACAAGTCATGGTGTCAAAGCTGGACAACACACCTAGCAACATGGGATCACCTGGGCAATGGCAACCACAGTCCCACCAATTGTGGTATAGCATCGTATCACTGATGGTGTCATATCAAGGAATGATATCAAGGAATGATGCTTTGACTATTGGAAAAATATTCATGGAACAATAAGATCATGTAAAACAGTACAGTAGTTTGGAACAAATGAATGTTCATGGTATAATATGCCAGCTTTTGAGTTGCACAGAACTCTTCCTCTAGCAATGTAGCTGTATTTTGAAGAAAAATAAATGATACAATTTCTTGTTTTCAGAAGAATTTCTTTGTTTCAGTGTAACATAAGGCATTTAATACATTGGAAAATTCTAATGTAATCTAATTAAGGCTGCACTCTTGCGCACACTGAAGTGCAACTGAATTCACTGAGATTTACTTTTGAATAGATATTCACAGAAGCAGGCTGCATATCTGCAAAATCTTCGCATCGGACGACTTAAACAACCTGCAGATACATGCAGCCTGATCAAGATTCTGTGCCATTCAGAAGCTGTGCTAGTCAAAAGCTTGACCACTGTGTCAATTTACTTTAAAGGAGCATTTCATTTTTCAGACTGAATCCATACACACGTTCCTGCACAGCTCTGCATTCATTATAGAACGAGCATCCATAAATTTAAAGGGCATTCTGGGACAGATGTGTCCTTGCCTAGGGATATTACAAGATGGGATTTCTGTATTTAACTTGATCATGAATCAGCAGGTAACATATTCCAGGAACAAAGTGTCACCATGGAATATGTACCAAAACAAAATTTCTGGTTTTAACACACAGAGTTTTTCCAAGGTGGAGTCTTGAGATCAAGTATGTCTGCACCTCTCTTCAGAATATTAAAGCAATTTTTAAACAATTCACATTTTATATGTGAACATTGAACAGATAGAAAACATATAATTGTACAGCCAAAACATTTGAAAACCATTTCCAATGAAGATTAAAGCATCTTATCCAAAGACAATTCTGTGCCAGGAGTAAAGCTGAACAGAGAAGTCAAATTTGCACAACACTTTTAAGTAGTCTGGGGACTCTGTTGAGCAAAAGATCCAATTCAGTCGGAGTCCTGAGGCACCTCCCTCCCCTTTGGCCTTCAGTCCTTGAACCAGTATTTTCGGGGACACTGCATGGGAACCCTGAGCAGAGTGCAGTAGAAATGCCCAAAGGGCATGTTTGGCAGCTGTCACTGGCTTCCCCACCCTGCTGTCCTGAGATGGTGAGAGAGCAGTTTTGCTTACAAGACACCTCATTTTCTAGCATTGTCGGGAGTCTAGTGGAGAAGCTAAAGTGGCGGTGAGGGAACAAGCTGCACTGTGCTTGGCTTTCTCGAGAGGAAGGTGCATGTGGCTGGGTCGCCCTCTGCCTTGCTCAATGTGACTGCTGCATAGCTGAGCAAAGGCCACACCGAGCAAAGCCAACAAGCCCAGTACTTCTGTTTGTCATCACTGTGCCTGCAGCAGTGACAAAAAGTGCCACCCTGGTTGTCTGGAGGAGGTATAAGATAGATGTGGTGATTAATTCTGATGAGTGTTTTGTGGGGCAGAAATTTAGGGCAACATACATAAGGGATTGCACTGGTAGCCTAGCCAAAATATATAGTTAATAGAAAAATAAAGCTATAATGTGTGCATAGAAATTAAATACCCTGTATGAGTAGAAACCTTTGCTGAGTCTGGGAAATGAGCAGCTTCCTGGAGTGCTTCATTCTCTCCACTCCTTCTGGATGGGTGATAAGCGTTCTCAGGGCATCATCCAATGATGACTGACTTGGGAGCTGATGCTGGGCGTGAGACTCTGCTGGGGTACAAGGCATCCTGGTGGCGCCTCAGCTCTTGCTCTTCATGAGCAGGAGCAACTCTTAGGAGATTTGTCAGAAGGCATGGTTGTTACCTTTGTGTTGCAAATAAAATGATTTCTTTAAAAAGGAAGGTAGTATGGTCATGGCCATTGACTTACATGACTTAGAAACTGGAGTAGGTTAATCCATTGAAATGTCTGCCCACAACATTTGGATGGTGCAACAAACAATTCATGCAACAAACATGAATATTCAAAATGGCCTCCAGCACATGCTGCAACCTATCTTGACTTAAATAATCCACAATGGGCTGCAGTGATCATGTGAGCCCAGTCACTTTCTTCAGCTTCTCTGAGGAACCAGAGAACTTCAAAGAATTTCTTGCCAGTGATTCTAGATTATCCTCTTTGGCTTTTGCAAAAGGACCCCCAGTACTGAGCAGCACCCCTCATTGGGGTGTTTGCACCCTGGGGTCTGCTGAAGTGTACAAGATTAAAGAAATAAATGAAAATGAAGAAGTGGCTTTCCCCCATACCCCAGTGAGAATGGAGCATACTCATGGCCCATGGAAAACAATATTGGTTGGAAAAGAAAAATGGAACACTGTGGGGATGGTGGAATAGAGTATCCCAAGAAAAACATGACTGGCCAGTTGGAAGGCATGGACCCTAAACAGGAAGCAAATCTGCTAAACAGTCATGATACATTGCAACATTTTGTTGCAGGTTGCGTATGTCATCCATAGAGTACTGACGTATTCCTGCCAAATCTGATGGGGCTACTGGGGGCTAGTTGGTTGTGGATGATGGCACAGCATGTAGTCCGGAGATATGCACTGAGTTCTTCATTTTCAGAGCTTCTCTTTACCCCACCAAGGACACAGCTATCCATGTAGCATGGGAGCGATGCTGTTGGGTGATGGGGGAGGACAAAGAGAAAGAGGCAAGCACAGTATGTGTATGAAAATGTTTTTGAGATGTTGAAAAACAACATTTTAAAATAGATATTCTTAAAACAGGTGTCATAAAAACACCTGTTCAGAGTCTTACTTTGGGATGTAAGTTTTGTACCTTAACATTTTTGACAGGTTCTTCTTTTAAATAGACGAAAGATTCTTGACTTCAAACAGGTTTTCTTAATAAAATTGCAGGAGACAAAAACACCAAGGAGGGAAAAAGTCTCCTAAAATATAAAATAGCTGTCACCCTGTGGGAATACGAATGAGGAAGACTTCAGAAAATGATGCGTGCTCTTGGAAATGTCTCATTGACTAACACAGCATGGGAACCTGAGTCAGAAAGGAAATGCTGCTTTTTTTTTGTATGAAAGGGATGTATAGTTAATACAGTCAAAGCAGACTTGAGTTGAGAAATCTTTGAATAGAAAATCACCCTGCCTGATGCTTTTCAAGAAGAAAGACTGCCTCTTTGGTAGGGAATTGACATTCCCTTATTAAACAGACACAAACCTCTCTCTTTTTTTCTCTGTAAATGGCCTTTAATAGAAACAGTTTGATCAGAAAAACAATGCTTTGCAACAGCGAGTGGACTGAATTAATTCATACGTACATACATATCTACACAGCTTTGGTGGCTTTTTAGCAGACAAGGCAGTATATCAATAATAATAATAAATAATAATAAAATTGTAAAATTTGGCTTTAAAAACTCTGAAACACTTGCAGTCACATCAGCCAGATCCACTGCTCAGTCCTCTGTGTGAGAAGGTTGAGCCATTGGGCAAGTCCAGAACGAAGGCTGCAAGCAGGTTGTTGTGTATAATGTAACAGAACATGCAGAAGCGAGTTTCCATTCACATCTATTCTCTGACCTCGAGGAGAAGAGGCAGGCATGATCATATATGGTCATTCCTGTCTGAAGAGAGGGCTCAGTGCATTTCAAGAGATGTGTGACTTCCATTTTGCTCCAGCTCACATCTGATAAGAGTGCTGGCTGACTCAGCCCTTGGGTAACTGCTCCCATGCATGGTGCTTTAGGGCACACAGGGTGTGCTTGCTTCAGTCTTGAGTGATTCAGGTATTGGATTCCTTTGATTCACCATCCTGCTTTAAATGTGCAAAACATGACTCAGAATCTTTGACAGAGTAAAAAGGATTAGCTAAGTCTTCACTGTGGAGAGATTCTGAGTATACACTCCTGCTCTAGACATATGAGTGGCTAAGATTAATCTGATCCAGTGTTTTTAGCAAGAATTGCAGCAAATACTATGTGTTAGACCACTGGAAACTGGCCAATAGATTGCTACTGGACTCTGGTTGATCTTCTGTCTGTTCCTGCCTTACTACTTGTTGGGAAAAGCTGGTCCTTAAACCAAACTCTGGCTTCCAGCAGATGTAATCTGCATCCCTTTGATCCACTTCCAAATCCCCTTCGTTACAGATAGAGTGAAGATGATGTTACAAACTGTGTTCTGTTGGCAAGAGTGATGCTCGTTCACTATCCAAGCATCTGCAAGATTCTTTCACTCTCAAACAGCAGCCTCTTTTGCTAGAGTAATTTTAAGGGAGTGTGTGTACATGCATGTATGCAATACACACACACAGACACACAGAGTCAACATCTTTCCAAACATATGGAAAAACCCAGAAACCTCTATCCATGTGATTTTATTTTACAACACGATTGTGTAATCTGCAAGTGATCCACATGCCAAGGTGGGGTTATCTCTGAGTTACGCATTATATAAACACAAATCATGGGCATAAAAGTTTTGTAAAATGAACCTTGAATGCTGTGTGAGCAACCACAAAGGCACTGGTGGCAACCACATCAATCCATACACATGTAAAAGTTGTCTCACTATCAAATTCTGTTATTTTAATTTTTAAGGAGGAAAATAATCTCAGTACCCTAAACTGCCCTCCACTGGTTGCTATGTAGTGTGGTGATTAATTTTTTGGGTAAAGAATGTAAGAGCTGATTCTAGGGTACATTATGTGGATATGCATGCTTGGGTGATTAGATCCATACTAGACACATGTTTCTAGTGATTTCAGTCTCTGTATGTTTCTTTTTTGGAAATGTAGAACATTTCACCATCCTGGAATGTTTTATTCTTCCTGCCAGAGTTCAAAATACAGATTGGACTTTATACGGGGCTTCTACCGAAAACCGTAGTCCTGGGTTGAGCTGTTTCCCACTCTCTTGTGTAAGATTTAGGCATTTAGTTATATTTGCTGGTTGTGACATCATTGACAACATCAATGAAGATGACAACATCATTTAGTTGTGATGCCATCAAAGAGTGCATTTCCAGCAGTGGTGCCAACAGGGCAGGACTTCAGAACAAGTGCCTGGGAGCCCACTCACCAGGTGGGCCCCCAAAGGCAACAGTGTAAGCTTAATACATTTTGGAGCAACCAAAATATCCCTGTTCACAGAGGTGGTACCATCAAGGACAGAGTCTAAAATCAGTAGCACCAGTGGCTGCCAGCAGCAGATCACAGTGTAGGCAAGCCTGACACAGGAACCTCATTTCCTCACGGCATGGGTGAGTGGTCTTCAGAGCTGCAGGGAGAGGGTTCAGCATGGAGCTGCCGTTTGTGGTGGGAACAGTGTGCCGTTCCAGTGGCTTGCAGATCTGCTCCCAGGAAGATGAAGCCAGTGCATTCCCAGCAGCACCCTTGGAGGTGTTTCATCAAGGGTACAGTCGTGTGCTGAACAGAGGATGAGCAAAGACACGAGAGAGGAACAAGTCTGCCTCCAGAATTTGCTTGACTGCAACTCTCATCAGTCCTAGGTAGTATGGCCTTTGGTGAGGGATAATGGGAATTATAGTCCAACACCTGGCGGGGGGGGGGGCACAGGTTCCCCACCCCTGATGCAATAGCAGCCTTGTTATGTACTCCAAACAGCAAAAGAGAGGAATGCCATCAAATCCTGTCGGGGGGGGGGGGGGATATCTGCAGAGAAGATGTATCAATAAAAAAGGGCCAACCCATTTCAGACCACCCATATCTTGAAGAATGTTAAAGTCCTGATGAATATTATTACAAATAGAAAATACTATCATAAATATCAGCATTTATTGTTTAATTAATATAGTCAGTATAAAGCATCAGCGGTTGTTACAAAAGCCAACATAAAAGCTAAAACATTAAAAAAAACCTTATTCCCAATGTAAATTAAAGCAAAGCATTCATATGAACATTTTTACCATTAGATATACATTTATTTGAATGAATATTGTTTGCAGTTCCAAAACAACTATGGCTATTTTGCAGTTCTCAATATGTGGCAAATTTCTCTTGATTAGACAGATGATAAAACTATGTTTGCTAAATCATCTGAACTGGCTCGATCCTGTAACAGTTTCCTCAATGAATTTCACCCTAAAGTTTTATGAATATTACACAATGGAGGTTGTAATGGCAAATATATTCTCAGTTTCCAAA
>NW_025336010.1:6341294-6504517 GCF_004798865.1 Varanus komodoensis | reverse complement strand
TTTGGAAACTGAATGCAAAACAAACAAATAAACAAGCATTAGGCAGCAGTGAGGAGATTAAATTGTGGAAACAGCTCTCAAAGGCATGATCTCTCTTAATGAGGCAGAGATATGGTGAAATAAAAAAAGTCCACATTGACTCCATATCTTGATTGGAAAAGGAATCCCTCAACCCATTTATACTGTATGTGCATGTGTATATGAATGTGAGGACTCACACATACAGCAGATGTGGACTCCAACACCCTAAGGTTTTTGTGCTTGATAAAAGAGGCTAATCAAAAAGGCCTAAGTGCTATGGCAGAAGATGCATGCACTATGGAAACCTGGCTTTTTGGAAACCTGGTGAAACCAATGGGATAGGATCATCCCTGGATATAAATTCTGCAAGAAAGATAGGAATGAAACATACCAGAGAAGGTGTTGCTCTATACATAATACCGAGCAGACTAAAAGCCTAAAAGGGGCAGACTCCTCCACCAAAGCTTTGTGGGTGACAGTACTGCGCTCCAAAACTAATCCAACTACTGTGAATATGTTCTTGTCCCCTACCCAGAATTCTCAGGATGCTATTGGAAAATGAATTCAGGGTGGTCTCAAATGAGGAAGTGTTGTAAGCATGAGTGAATTCAATTAACCCCACACTGACTGAATAAATACATGTTGCACTTATGACAAAGAGGGTACATTTCCAGATGCCCTAAACAACTGTGTCCGAGAACGCGGAACTGTCATGGAACTGGCCAGAGAGGAGACAACAGTGAATTTAATCCTAACTTGTGTTTTCCAGGACCTAGTACAAGATGTGAGTGTTGCTGAAACAATTGGAAATGGTAACAACACTGCTATCACTTTTAAGATATATTTGAGTGGGAAATTGCCGATTTTCACATTTGGCCACATTTGTCTTCAAAAGAGGAAGCTTCCTCAAAAGGAGGAAAGCAGTAAAAAGGAAGCTGAAAAGGGGAGTCAAGAGGGTTAAATGCTTAGAGGTTACTCGGTGCCATAATAATAGAAGCTCAGCAAGAATGGATACTGCAGGTGAGGAAAGGGAGCACCGAGTCGAAGATGCTAACAGCATGGTGAATGAGCAGCCATTAGAGAAAAGAGGGCTTTCTTCAGGGAATGGTGTTTTTGCCCAATGAGGAACGCAAAAGGGAGTTCAAACTTGCATGGAGGAAATGCAAATAGGAAATGAGAGATGCAAAAGGACTGGGACTGGGAAGGTTTGGAGACCTGTGTAAGCAACCCTGAGACCCCTGAAAAGAAGAGGTGGGATACAAATATAATACTCAAACATCCTAAGTGGGAGAACTGCCAGTCAGGTAGCTGGAACATTGTATTACAACAAGGTTACAGGAGTGCTAGAGAAGGACAAGGACACTGTGGGGAAGAGGAATGGATTATTTTCTTGTCTTCACAGCTGAAGTTATAAGACAGATACCTGTCTCTGAACTGATAATTTCAGGGAGGGAATCTGAGGAATGCAGGCAAATAGTGGTGACAAAAGATGAAATTCTCAAGGTCAGGATACATTGCCCAGCCCAAATGGCATCCAAACTAGATTTCTTAAAAAACAACTATGAAATTGCTGATCTTCCAAAAGAGATATGCAACACATCCCTAAGATTGATCTCTGTACCGGAGGATTGAGAATGGCTAGTGCAACATCAAAGGAATGTGGAGGAATTCAAGAAATTATGGCCCAGTTAGTTTAATGTGTGTTCTGGGTAAATTAGTTGAGAGCATGAAATATAAAATCAGTAAGTATATAGAAAAACAAGCCCTGCAGAAAAAGAATCAACATACTTTCTGCAAGGTAAGTCCTGTCTCACCAACCTTTTAGAGTTTTTTAGGATTGTTATTAAACATGTGGACAGGGTGATGCAGTGGACACAGTTTACTTAGAATCCTGAGCAAACTAAGCAGTCATGAAGAAAGAGGAGAGGATCTCTTATAGGCAGTGCTTTTTTTGTAAGAAAAATGGTGCCGGAACTCATGAAATTATTTACCTTTCACACGTAGTCAATCACTGTACACACACCCACACACGTCAGTTGTGTAACGAAACTTAACAGTCGCTGCCCACAGTAAGCGCTCAGTGCACGACCACATGAGCAATCACAAGTCGAGCAGTGCCACAAGTTGAGCAGCACCATCACAACCAGTGTGGACGAAGTATGCATGCATCAGATTCGACACACAAGCAGCCCACATGCATGATTTTGCTGCCGACCTGCTACACTCAACAGGGCAATTCAAATCCACATGGACCACACATCAAATTTTCAAAAGTTACTTTTAAAACTGGGAAAATCTGTCAAAAAAAGGTGCGGGAACTCCATTCCAGTGCATTCTATGACAAAAAAAGCACTGCTTAAAGGTAAGTAACACATAGAAGAACAGAAAGCAAAAGGTGGTAAATTCTCACATTGGAGGGATGTAAATAATGGGTCCCATAGTGATCTGTATTGGGACCAATGTTTTTCAACTTACTCTTATGTGATCTAGAATTAGGAGTGAGCAGTGAATTGGCCAGATTTGCTGATGACACCCACTTATTTGGGTGGCTGAAACCAAAATGGATTGTGAGGAGCTCCAAAGGGATAGTTCCAGCCGGGGAGATATAGCAGCCGTAGTGGTTGGCAGTCCCTGCATCAGTGAAGCATTTTATCTGCTCTGGGTTGCAATTTAAACTCTTAAGTGGCTATCCATGGTGCTGAACCTGTTTTGGGAGTTATTTTCAGCACCACAGAGAGCTCTTTTAAAATCCAGAGTTGAGAAAATACCGCACTGATATTAGAGCCATCAGCTTCCATTGGTAAGCCAATGTAAAGTGACGTAGGTTCTGGCAAAAGAAAGCAATACAAAAACTGCCAGCTTCAAACATAAGCTGATGGGATCTGGGCTAGCAGTGACTGACCAAGAAAGAGCTCTTGGAATGGTGGTGGACAGCTTGATAAAAATATTGGCCCAGTGTGCAGCTGCTGTGAAAAGGGCAAACTTCATGTGAGACATAGTTAGGATAGGGACTGATAATGCTCCCTTTATATAAATATATTGTACGACCCCATTTAGAATACTGTGTGCAGTTCTGGTCACTGCTACTGAAAGAGCATGTTGTAGAGTTGGAAAAGTGCAGAATAGGACAATTGAAATAACCAAGGGGCTAAATGGAGCAGCTCCCCTATGGGGAAAGGTTACATCTTCTGGGATTGTTGGGCAAAAGTGGCAAGTAAGAGGAGACATGATAAATGCGTATATAATTATACTTGGTGTGGAGAAAGTGGATGGGGATCCATTTTCCTCCTTTTCTCATAATACCACATTTTGGGGTCACCCCATAAAGCTGTTTGGTGGGAGAGTCTAGAAGGATAAAAGTACTTCTTCACACAGTGGTTAGTTCAATTAGATCATTCAACTATCACAAGACATGATGAAAGTTTTGACGGATGGTTTTGAAAGATTCACTTTTTCCTATGGATAGCTGGTCAGCCAGTACAAACAGGATGCTGGACTAGATGGACTTTGACTCTCCTTTTGTTCTAAATGTCACTCCTTTTGTGGTCACACCTGGATGACTGGTTATTTCTAGAGTTAGTTCCCCCAACCAAAGTCAGATTTTCCTGCAGACAAATTATCATCCATTTTGAGGTATTTATAGCCATATATAGTAGATGAAAGAAGAATAGAAAATTTAATACATATAAATTCAATCCCCCCTCTTATGGGCTGTTGTTGTACCTACCAAATGGGGTACCAAAGAAGAAGAAAAACTTCACATACTCTCTTCAATTGTTTCCCACTTATCTTTCTCCTTCCTAGCAACTAACTCCTGTTTGCAAATAGGTCCACTGCATGACTATCCAACTCAATGGGAGTTTCACTCAAGAGTTGGAAGAGCAATGAAGTTGTTATGTACACGCTTGGCTGGGACACAAGTTATTAATGCTGCATAGACTGTTCATCTGTCTGTTCACAAGCAGAATTTTAACAGAAGTATAGAGATGACAGATTTTAATGGCACTGGTTATGCATCAGACCATTAATATCATTAGTGTCAGCTGCACTTGGAAACCCAGTCCCTTTCCTTCCTGATTGGTAACATATTCTCAATAAATCTCAGTTTCAGCTTCAACAGCTTTCATTAAATTATTCACAGCGAAATCCTATACTTCAGTTACGCTGTCTGAGGGGCTTTACAATTTGGTGCAAGTCCATGCTTCAGTGGTAAAATGCCAGGTAAACTGTTACCATGATGGATGTATCAGCAGAACACCTCAGATAATATTGTGTGGGATCATGCATGGGAGGGGATTGCTTTGAATAGAAACGTCTAAAGAGCCTTCAACAAATATTTCAAACCACATGGAATTTCCCTAGTCATCTGAAATCCTGTCTGAATGTTTTTACAAAATTATTGACCATCTCATATGAGATGATAGGGTGGTGGTGATGGTAACGTTGACGTAGTTCAGTGTAGCTGTCTAAAATATTTGGACTCTCCTTGGGTGGGTAGCTCCAGAATTGTTATGATGAGTGTCTGCATTTCAAAATTTTCCACAAAACCACTCCTTCCTCTTTACCTTTGACTTGAAGGTCAGATTTTCTAGCTGCCACATACAGGCTCTCAACCTCAGCTCCCTGCATACACAATTCAAAGCCTCTTTATAAGGTATGTGGAAGGAGAGAAGGAGGGAGGGTAGGGTGGAAGGAGGAAAGGGAGCCCCCAGAGTTATGAACATAATTGGTTGGAGAAGTGACCATATCTTAGTACAAGATGTTGGTGACATCACATTATATACTGTCATAAACTGATGAATTTCCTTAAAAAGTCCCCAAAGAAGAGACTAGTTTGAGTTTCACACCAGAAATTGCCTAATCTTGCATATGCAACACACAGTGTCTGTTTCTGTAGAGTGCATGGTTCTTCAGCTGGGTATGTATTTATACCAAACGTGTAACTTTTAGTGAGTGCTGGAGTTACACACAATCCATACTTTTAACGTCTGTGGCATGCCTTTTTTATAGAACCACAACTAGGAAGAAGACAAAAGCCATCTACTCATGTGGTGGCAAGAGAGGGGCCGGATGAAATGGAGCAGCAAAGGAAGCCCATTGTAGCTAGTTGAGGGGGCACAGGGGAACCAAGCCATGATCTGGCCTCTCTCAAGGGCAAAAGGCCAATTGAAGCAGAGCTATTGGCTCTGCACAGAGGGGAGAAGGTCAGGAAGTGAGCAAGTGGTCACCCTGACCTGGTACAGGAGGCAGGAGAGAATGTATGCATGCAAGAGAGCCACTGTAGTGTGTTGTTAGAGTCGGGGATTGGGACTCAGACATGGAGCCAACTGGGTGACTTTGGGCCAGTCACTGACCCTCAGCCCAGCCTACCTCACAGGATTGTTGTGAGGAGAAAAGAGTAGAGGAGGTCTCTATAAGCCAAGTTTCCTCACAAGAGGAAAAACGGCGGAACATAAATGCAATGGAATAAGAATAACGCTGCTCTTGTGCTTCCCTTCCCAGCTCGCTCATTGTTCTGCTTTCAATTCAGTCCTTTTTCTAACTACGGCCTCCATTTCCAACCTGATTCCTCCTCCCCTTCCTCTTCTTCTTTGACTCTCTTCTCACCTCTTTCCTCTCACAACAGACTCCCCACATCCCTACAAAATGAGCTCCTTGAGGGTGACAATGTGTCCTAGCGTACAAAGAACAAGTCTGTGTTTGAAGGGTGGTCAGAGGACAGTCTTCCACAGAGCAGTCCAAGTCCAGTTTAAAGAGGGGGAGCTGTCAGCAAGGAGGGGCCTTGCGAGCCTCCATCAGCAGGAAACCCAGCAAGCACACAGGAGGCTACCAGGCCACCCCGTTAGTCACTAGGGTGAGATTAATTTTGTTTAAATGACGTTTGTGCATGGTGATGCAGGGGGCAATGCATAAACTGCCACCCAGCCTAGTTCCCATGCTGGAATCTGGGATAACAGGGCGGGGGATTCCTGCCATTATTTTGCAAAACCTGTGAGCTCAAGTAGTGAATCTGACAGGACTGAAGCTGCTGAGGAAGAATGGAATGGCATCAGCATGCTTGGGAGAACCCCGAAATGGTGCACCCTTACAGCAGGATCCCCAAACTTTTGGGGCCTGTGGGCACAGTTGGGAATTGAGACACTGCTTGTGCACACTGCTGCAAACTAGCTGTCCTGGTGCGTCTGGCTAGTCACATAATGGCTGTGGGCAGATGGCCAGTCAAAAGCGAGCTGAGGAGGAGGCGGAACAGTAGGAGAAAGGGTCAGGCTGGGAGCTGGGAGAAACGGCAAGGTAAAGAGGTGGAGGGAGACCAGTGAAGCTACCAGAAGAGCAGGAGAAGAAACAGCGAGGCAGAGGGGTAGTGAATAAGCAAGGGTAGAGGGTGAGAAACAGTGAGTTGAAGGAGTGGAATGTGGTGGTGGGGGGGATAGTGAAGCAGGAGGATGCAAGGGATGGGGAGAGCGGAGAGATGGAACCAGGTTGGAAGCTAGGAAGGAAGGAGCAGGCTAGGGATGGGGCAAGGAGAGAAATGGCAAGGCAAGAGACTGGGCCTGAGGGGAGGGAGAGACAGAGAGCAAAGGGGTAAGTCTGTGTGAGCAAAAAACTGGACATGGGCAAAAAGCAACTCCTCCTCCTCTGCCTGCTCACCAAAAGCTGATCGGCAGCAGGTGCAGAAAAAAGTTCTTCACAACCTAATATTTTTGAGGTTTCCGTTAAGCATTATTTGTAGGGCCGGGGCGACACAGAGTAGGAAGCTTCATGGGCACCGTTGGAAATCCCAGGGGCCAGCACACCAGGGGCACATATTTTCCAGTTTACAGTGTCCTGGCAGAAGGCCTGGATGGGTGGCAGCAAACTCTGAGCTGAAGGGTTCCTGCCAGGCACTGAGGATAAGCTGCCATGTTTTGCTGTAGGTGCCTCTTGTAAGGTCAGACTGTTTCTTCCGGACATTTTGGTTATATATTTGATAGCAACAGTAAAGTATAGCTGCCCTGTGGTAACATGACAATCGAATGTGTCTCTGCTGTCCTCGTGCTGCCGCAACGGGGAAGGATTGGCTCCAATTATAGCCTTGATGCCACTTTAGGATTAATGCCTTCTTAGGATTCCTGCTGTGTACTCTTTTCACATTACAATTTTATCCATTGCTATTTTATTTCATATTACAGCTCTGTACCTTACTGTCTTATTGGTTCATAAATATGCATTAAGAAAGCAGTATAAAGTTATTAGTTCATTGCCAAAGGAAAGGCGGAGCGGAAAGGATGGAAGGAGAGGAGGAGGGGAAAGAATGACACACTCAGGCCAGTGTTTGCAGGAGCGCATTGAACAGCCCCCAGCTATTTTCTCTGACTTTCCCAGCCAGTTCAAGGGGTCAGCCTGCTTGCTGCAAGAAAGAATAGGCTTTCATGTGGGCAAAACTTCCTAGCCCCTCTCCTCTCTGGAAAGGTTTGCACATGTGCAGAGAGATATTTAAACTGTACATGTACTCTGCAGATTAATGAGAACTGTGTGAAGGCAGGGAAACAAGGGCATGGGAAACAAGGAAGGAGAGTCCCTGTTTTAAGTTTTGGGGGGAGCAATGTCAGGTGTCTGTTGCCCCAATACTGGCAGCACATTGCAATCCAAGTGTGACCTGTGAGTGTGCCATGGCCAGAAAGGAAGTGTTTGGGCTGAAGCAAGCTGCCTGGAAGGAACTCGTATCCTTGAACCCAGAGGAGGAACCCAGAACCCAGGAAGCACTGCTTCTTCCTGATTTCAGTTATCTGGGATTTGGCTGCAGTTTCACAGGACAGATGAGGCAGAAAGCATCACAGATGTGCTTATTGTGTTAATAGATGTATAGTTAGTATTGCAGGGAATGACCAAGATTGAAGTAGAATTTATTTCCTCTTTGGTCTCCGTCTCTCTGTGTGTGTATGTGTGTGTGTGTCTGTAAAAGCAGGGCTGACTTCATGTTTGAGTTGGCCCTCAATGAAGTGACCTTTGTAGTCACTTCATTGAACATCATTAGGCCCCAGCTGTGGGCTTACTGCAGTCAGCAGTGGACAGCCATTAAAATTTCCCAGAATGCCCCTTCCTGACACTATATCATGCATTCTGTAAAATGTCTGTTGCTAAGTTCACAGCTTGAGTCCCAGGGGACACACCAGTGCTGGTGGCCCTGGAGGGCACTGGGGCTGTAGCAAAACAGGCTGGATTCTGTATTCCCCATCTTAGAATCTCGGCTTGGAGCACTTTTGCACTCTAAAGGTTGGTTGGGGTACTTTTCAAGCATCAGAAGGGCTGTCAAAGGGCAGAGAGTCGGACTACTTTAATGGTGTGGGCTTAAAATATAAGTGGATACATTTTGGCAGAACATTAGGAGACCTTTCATAACTGTCCTGCTTAGAGAAGTGCTAAGGAAGAGGTCCAAGGATCCAGTCAGGGCCAATTCGAAAAGCAAGGTCTATAGGCAATCCAAAGCCAGTCACAGCAAGTGCCAAGAGAAATGGACTAGCAGAGATATATAAGTCAGGAAGCTGGTTCTCAGGTGTTGTTCCAGCACCTACTGCTAGGAAATGAAGTCCTGTAAGCTTGAGCTATCAGAGCCCCATCAGAGCACAGCTGCAGGCCATTAGTGCCACTGAAGACGGAGCTGATCATTAGCACAGCCATGTGCACAAGGGTACCTTCACTTGCAAGTAGTTCCTAATCCTCCGACAGGCAATTCTGCATAGGGCAGGTGAGGGTGTCCTGACCCTGAGACAGCACTGCTGCCTGGGCTTGGCATCTGCCAAGGTCTGAGAGGGAGATAACTGTACCTTGAGGGTTAGTATCAACAGGTTTCTCCCCTGAGATCTCCTGAGCCACCTCAAAGTCTCTGACCCAGGCAGCTCTTCTGCAATCCTTGGCTCAGGGGCTCCTGGTCATTCTCTGGAGAAGAATCTTTGGGGAAGGGGTAGTGGCAAGATCAGTTGGACGTTGCAGCCAATTATCCAGCAGGTTGCTGGTCTCTGCCTTGCTGGAGGACCTGGGCTCTGTTGCTCCAGGTGTGCATTTCATGCATGGAGCCGTCGCTTGGGTTCAATGGCCTACTAATTTCCCCCAACACTATAATTCTGAAATGTGATGAGCTGAAACATGTGCCAGCAATCTATAAATGTGTAGTCGCCTTGCATGCCTAGATTTGTTGCCTAGCATGTTCAGTCGCTAAAAGTATCATCTGCTGTTCACAAGCTCCCAACCTCATTCTGTTTTGTTTTCTGTATTTTGTTAATCATCTAGTCTCTTGTACTGTGATCCTTCCACTGTTGCTACCATAGCCAGGATAAACATAATCATGGAGCTGCACTGCAAAGTCTCTCTCTCTCTCTCTCTCATAGGCCAGTGAAGGGAAGCTGGAGAAGATCCAGGTTTAAACCTGGAGCAGGAAGGCCTTCAAAAAGGGGAGAAAGAGGCTCTACTAATTACATTCATCATATGAGAGCTCTAGGTGTTGTCAGGCCTGGATTGTGGGAAGCAGTCAGAGGTGCACCAGGAACTTGAAGCCATGGGACAATTTGGTACTCAGGACTGAATGGGAAACCAAAGCTAGGGTGGACATGTGTACTCTTTTTTAGAGGATAATCTTCTGTTTGAAGGGCTGCCCATGGACAAGTATGCTCTGCTTAAAGGACTGGCCAGGCTAATTCTGATTTAAAAGTAAAATATCATAAGAAGGGAAAGTGAGCAGTGGCCTTGAAGTTGCCCTTTAAAAAACACCTGGATACTGGACTGAGCAAGGCACATGGTCTTGCACACTGTACTGAGGTGGTCTGTATTTCCATTTAAATTATCACAACTCTTTCTAAATTTAAGCTTTATATAAAGTCCCTTCCCTTCTCTTCCAGGCAGGCCCCCCAGCCCAAGACCAGCAGCTGCAGTCAGACTGTTTCCTTGGGGCTGCCTAATTACTTGTGCCAGGAAGGCTCCCATGCCCTGTCAAGCTCCATGATGGGCAGTCCTGCAACAAGGGGAAGTGCTCCCCTCCTGCCATGGGGCTGAGCTCTCCAAATGCCTGTCAGACCACTGTCCAAGGCCTTGGAGCCTGGCTGGGGGTGGTCAGCTGGAAACGCCACAGGCAGGATTGTCTCGTTCAGGCTGTGCTGCATCTCAGATGGGGTAGAGTGAAACTGTTGGCCTGACCTCATGTGTCGATTCGTGGTTGCTCAAGTGTGGTTGGTGGGAATCCTTTCCCATCTCCTCGCTGTGAGGGAAATGGTATGAGCTGGCCTCAGGATGGGACCAAGGGGGCGGGGGTGAGCAGAAAGTGGGATGCTCCCAGGGTTCAGGGTCAGAGGCCCCTCTATGGCCTGCCCCTTCAAATCCCCCCTATGGGGCATGGCAGGGTCATGGGGCTGCTGCTGAGATTGTGTATGAGGCAGTCAGCTGGGAATCTGGTGGGGAATAGCAGGGGCATTGCTCACAAATGTTGCCGGGTGGAGGAACTGGCCCAAAGGCCTGGCTAGCACTTGCAGGAGCTGGGCTACTGGCACATGCAGCACATCCCATCATTCCATTCTCTTTCATTCTTAAAACAAACAAGCTCTCCTTCATTTCATTATTCACTAAAATTACACTTGTTTTATTATTCATTAGTTTGCAGTACATTTCACTTCCATTACGCATGTGGGGGTGAGATAGGTTTTTCTTTTATCCTTTTTCTTTGCCACTGCAAAACACTTGAATGGTTATTTTTTCTGATCTGTAGGCATCTTGTCAAGATGTTGGCTGTGCGAAGGTCACCCCAGTTCACAGGGCAATTGAAGGGAGGGAAAGTGAGAGAGTAGGGTGAAGGGCAATGTGGGTGGAAGGGAAGCCAATGGAAGGCAGCTTGGCCTTATCACCTTCTCAGAGTTGCTACTGTTTTGTTGAAGCCCAGCCGGGAACTCCTCTTTTCTCACCTAGCCCACCAGCCTGGTGAAGCACTCCTCTCCTCAGAAGGGAATCACATTGTGATGTAACTGGTTGGAAGAAGTTCAGGATAGAATGGCAGAAAGAGAATAAAGACGAGCATCATATGGCACCCCCCAGTGCCATACAATGTTTCTAACCAAGGGAAGGGCTCTTGTGTAGATTCCCAACCCACAACGGCCTGCAAAGCTTCAGTCAGATGTTGTCCTTTTTTAAAAACTTTTGTTTTCATTGTGAATCCACTAGGGTAAAACAATTCAAAGAAGAGAAAATCTGAGTGAAGTGAAACTTATAGTTATATTCAGTATGTTTCCTCCTTTTTGGATTCACTCAGGTGTACAGATGTTCTTGTCAAAAGTTGAGGAGAGTTAGAGAAACAACCATATTGCTATTCATAAAGCATTCATGCAAAGAGAGCAGCGGATGGAAGCAGGGCAAGTCACATCGGTGGAGCGTAGCAGGTAGGTCAGGTGTGTGAAGCCCTTCTGAGGGTGTTAGCTGACCCTGGTTAGGCAATATTCATTTCATTAATTGCATTTCTATAGCTAAAGACCTCTGAGTGGCTTGCAAAAATTACAACCTGCAAATACAAGATAATACAGATGTAATGAAAAATTATCAACACAGAGCCAATGTAGTAGTTAAGAGTACAGAACTGGGACTCAGGGGATCTGGCTTTTAGTTCTCAGTTATGGCGCTAACTGGGTAATTTTGGGCATGTCACAGACCCTCAGGCTACCTACCTCACATAGTAGTTGTTGTGAGGATAAGACTCAGAGGAAGAGGAGAATTATGTAAGAAACCTTTAGTCTCTTGAAAAGAAAAAAGGCAGGATTTTAAATACAAAAAATGAACAAACAACAGTTGCAAACCCAGTTGCAATAGCAAGCCAGGCCCTGATGAAGCAATTGTAAATATACTGTTA
Organism: Varanus komodoensis; assembly: GCF_004798865.1. Lineage (NCBI taxonomy): Eukaryota > Metazoa > Chordata > Lepidosauria > Squamata > Varanidae > Varanus > Varanus komodoensis. The sequence goes on along the minus strand of NW_025336010.1, from coordinate 6,492,636 downwards.
TTTGTGGCCACATGCCAGGGAGTAGAAGAAAGTCTTGAGTTGGTGCTGAAGAGATGACAATGTTGGTACCAGGAGAACTTCAATGGGGAGAATATTCCTCAACTGGGAGGTTTTCCTTGGGAAGAGCCTCTCTCTTGCCGCTATTTTCTGAGCCTGCTGTGGGGGAAGCACTCAAAGGTAGGCCTTACATATTGATTTTTACTGTACAAAGAAGAGAGTAAAGGAGGTTGAAATATGGAAGAGGACTTATCTTTGCTGCTGCTTTTTGACACAGTGCAATCTAGAGGAGGCAAATCTCTCAGTAGGTCTGGGTGTTGAATTCAAGGCTGTGATTGAATTCAAGGCTGTGATTGTCAGCCTTGGGAGACCCAACCAGCCAGACCATATGGACTCCATTTTACCCAGGTCCAGGAGACAGAAAGCTCCCCTGGGCAATCAGCTGCAGGGCTCTGCTTCAGCAAAAGCCCAGGTCACCTGAGCCTGGGATGCAGATGTTCTGGCTGAGGTCACTTCAGTTGGCTGCCAGTTAGCCTTTCTGTTTAGCAGTAAACTGTCCAGGTGTTTGTACAATACAGGATTTTGGAGCTGGGGACAAGCTATTACTGCTTATTACTCGTTTTAAACTGCTTATTGTTGTGTGCTAGGAATCTGATCAACCTTTTTCCCAATCTTTATTTTTTTCCTGAACTTTTAATAAAACTATTACTGTTTTCACAAAAACCCAGATTGTGTGTTTTATGGGGAAAAGTGGAGGACTCTCAAGGCAGGATTCCATATTTTGTGGTGTCTTAGTGCCCAGGTTGCATGCAACTTTCTGAGCAAAACCAGTAAGTTAGCCATGTTTCCAGAGAAGCCCCAAAGAAGGGACCCCATTGGGATCTTTGGGCAGATGTTGCAGAGTGGCTGAGGGCACTTGTGGACTGAGGAGACTTGGTTTATATAGTACTGTTTGCACAGTATAGTTTGTTTGTACAGGCCTACCTCATTTTATTGTGCCTCACCATTATTGTGCAACACAGATGTGACCTTGTATCAAACATGCACGTCTATTGGCGCCATTTTACCAACAGGGGTCACTCACTTCATGTCTTTGTCTAGCGTTTTGGTAATGTGGACAAGGTACTTGGGATGATACACCCTACCACCTGTTTGCTTGACCTTTGCCCTTCTTGGCTACTTATGAAAGCCGGTCATGAGATTGGCAGCTGGGTCCAGGAAGTTATTAATGCCTCATTGAGGGAGGGCAGGATCCCTGCCCCATTAAAGGAGGTGGTGATCCGACCTGTCCTGAAAAAAGTGTCCCTGCACCAGAGGTGTCCACCAGTTATAGACCGGTGGCCAACATCCTGTTTTTGGGCAAGGTGTTGGAGTGGGTGGTGGCGGGACAACTCCAAGCACTCTTGGATGAAATGGATTATCTGGACCCATTTCAGTCTGTCTTCAGACCCAGTTATAGTACTGAATCTACCTTGGTCACCCTGTATGATGACCTGTACAGGGAGAGTGACAGGGGGAGTGTGTCCCTGTTGGTTCTACTGGACCTCTCAGTGGCTTTCAATACCATTGAGCGTGGTATCCTTCTGGATAGGCTGGCTGGGTTGGGAGTAGGAGGCTCTGCATGGCAGTGGTTCTGCTCCTACTTGGCTGGCCAATTCCAGAAGGTGGTGCTGGGGGACTATAGCTCTGTGCCATGCCAGCTTTGCCATGGGGCACTGCAGGGCTCCATTTTGTCCCCCATGCTCCTTAACATCTACATGAAACTGCTGGGAGAGATCATCAGGAGGTTTGGGCTGCGGAACCATCAGTATGCTGATGACACCGAGCTCTTCCTCTCATTTACATCTACCCCAGGTGAGGCAGTGGCTGTCCTGAACTGGCGCCTGGTCGAGGCAATGGGGTCAATAAACTGAGCCTCAATCCAGATAAGATGGAGGTCCTGTTGGTGGGCGGTTCAGGTTTTCAGCTAAGTGATTTTGATCCTATCCTGTATGGGGTTGCACTCCCTCTAAAGGACAGGGTCCACAGCTTAGGAGTGCTCCTTGACCCAGAGCTATCCCTGGAGACCCAGGTGACAGTGGTGGCGAGGAGCGCCTTCCTCCAGCTTTGGCTGGTACATCAGCTGCGTCCTTACCTGGACAAGCACTGCCTAGCAACGGTGATACATGCCCTGGCAACTTCCCGATTGGATTACTGTAACATGCTGTATGTGGGTCTGCCTTTGAAAATGGTCTGGATACTTTAATTGGTAAAAAAATAGAGCCGCCAGGTTGCTGATGGAGGCTGGTCGTTATTCTCATATAATGCCGGTCCTCTACCAGCTCCACTGGCTTCCAGTTGAAGTCTGGATCCAATTCAAGGTGTGAGTATTAACCTATAAAGCCCTAAATGGCTTGGGACCAGGATACCTGAAGGAACGTCTCCTTCCTTATATGCCCTCATGCCCCTTAAGATCTGCAGGAGAGGCCCTGCTCCGGGAACCCTCCTAGAAGGAGGTAAAGAGGAAGTCTACCTTGAGTAGGGCCTTTTCTGCAGTGGGGCCCAGATTGTGGAATGCGCTCCCCAGAGAGGTCCGCCTGGTGCTGAGCCTATATTCTTTTTGGCGCCAGGTGAAAACCTTTTTATTTGAACGTCATTTTAAGAATGAGGGATTTTAGAAGTCAAGTTAACAGTTGTTTTTTTTAATCTTAAATTATTTATATTTTCTTTTTCTTTTGAATGTGCTTTACTCATTTTTAACTCTGACTGTATTTTTATTACTATTGATTGTATTTATTATTGTTGTTGTTGTTAGTCGCGAAGTTGTGTCCGACCCATCGCGACCCCATGGACAACATTCTTCCAGGCCTCCACCATCCCCTGAAGTCCACTTAAGCTCACACCAGCTGCTTCAGTGACTCCATCTAGCCACCTCATTCTCTGCCGTCCCCTTCTTCTTTTGCCATCTATCGTTCCCAGCATTAGGCTCTTCTCCAGGGAGTCCTTCCTTCTCATAAAGTGGCCAAAGTATTTGAGTTTCATCTTCCGTATCTGGTCTTCTAAAGAGCAGTCAGGGTTGATCTCCTCTAGGACTGACCGATTTGATTGCCTTGCAGTCCAAGGGACTCACAGGAGTCTCCTCCAGCACCACAATTCAAAGGCCGCAGTCCTTCGGTGCTCAGCCTTCCTTATGGTCCAGCTTTCACAGCCATACATTGCAACTGGGAAAACCATAACCTTGACTATACGCACTTTTGTTGGCAGGGTGATGTCTCTGCTTTTTAGTATGCTGTCTAGATTTGCCATAGCGTTCCTCCCCAGGAGCAAGCGTCTTTTAATTTCATGGCTGCAGTCCCCGTCTGCGGTGATCTTGGAGCCCAGGAAAATAAAACCAGTCACTACCTCCATTTTTCCCCATCTATTTGCCAGGAAGTGAGAGGACTGGATGCCATGATCTTAGTTTTCTTAATGTTGAGTTTCAAGCCAACTTTTGCACTCTCTTCCTTCACCCGCATCAAGAGACTCTTTAGTTCCTCTTCAATTTCTGCCATGAGAGTGGCATATCTGAGGTTGTTGATATTTCTCCCAGCAATCTTAATTCCAACTGATGATTCATCTAGCCCCGCCTTTCTCATGATGTGCTCTGCATGTAAGTTAAATAGGCAGGGCAACAGTATACAGCTTTGCCGAACTCCTTTCTCAATTTTGAACCAGTCAGTGGTTCTGTGTCCAGTTCTCACTGTTGCTTCTTGACCCTCATATAGGTTTCTCAAGAGACAAATAAGATGGTCTGGTACTCCCATCTCTTTATGAACTTGCCACAATTTGTTGTGATCCACACAATCAAAGGTTTTAGCATAGTCAATGAAGCAGAAGTAGATGTTTTTCTGGAACTCCCTAGCTTTCTCCATGATCCAGCATATGTTGGCAATTTGTTCACTAGTTCCTCTCCCTCTTCGAAATCCTGCCTGTACTTCTGGTAGTTCTCGGTCCACATACTGCTGGAGCCTAGCTTGTAGGATTTTGAGCATAACTTTGCTGGCATGTGAAATGAGTGCAATGGTGCAGTAGTTTGAACATTCTTTGGCATTGCCCTTCTTTGGGATGGGAATGTAAACTGACCTTTTCCAATCCTGTGGCCACTGTTGAGTTTTCCAAATTTGCTGGCATATTGAATGTAGCACTTTTACTGCATTGTCTTTTAAGATTTTGAATAGCTCAACTGGAATACTGTCACCTCCACTAGCTTTGTTGTTGCTCAGACTTCCTAAGGCCCATTTGACTTCACATTCCAAGATGTTTGGCTTGAGGTCAGTGACCACCCCCTCGTGCTTATCAGGGATGTTAAGCTCTTTCTTGTATAGTTCTTCTGTGTAATCTTGCCCACCTCTTCTTAATCTCTTCTGCCTCTGTTAGGTCCCTGCCATTTTGGTCCTTTATCATGCCCATCTTTGCATGAAACTTTCCCTGCATATCTCCGATTTTCTTGAAGAGATCTCTGGTCCTCCCTATTCTATTGTTTTCTTCTGTTTCTTTGCACTGTTCATTTAAGAAGGCATTCTTATCTCCTCTAAGAATTCTGCATTCTCTGGAATTCTCTGGAATTCTGCATTCAACTGTTTGTATCTTCCTCTTTCTCCCTTGCCTTTCGCTTCCCTTCTTTCCTCAGCTATTTGTAAAGCTTCCTCAGACAGCCATTTTGCTTTCTTGCATTTCTTTTTCTTTGGGATGGCTTTAGTGGCTACCTTTTGTACAATGTTGTGAACCTCCGTCCATAGTTCTTCAGGCACTCTGTCTATCAGATCTAATTCCTTAAATCTATTTGTCACCTCTACTGTATATTCATCAGGGATATGATTTAGGTCATACCTGTGTGGACTAGTGCTTTTCCCTACTTTCTTCTATTTAAGCCTAAATTTTGCAACAAGAAGCTCATGATCTGAGCCACAGTCAGCTCCTGGTCTAGTTTTTACTGACTGTATTGAGCTTCTCCATCTTTGGCTGCAGAGCAAAGTCAATCTGATTTCTGTGTTGACTGTCTGGTGATGTCCATGTGTAGAGTCGTCTCTTGGGTTGTTGGAAAAGAGTGTTTGCTATGACCATTGTATTCTCTTGACAAAATTCTACTAGCCTGTGCCTTGCTTCAATTTGTACTCCAAGGCCAAACTTGCCTGTTATTCTAGTTATCTTTTGGCTTCCTACTTTAGCATTCCAATCCCCCATGATGATAAGGACATCATTTTTTGTTGTTAATTCTAGAAGGTGTTGTAGGCCTTCATTGAACCGGTCAACTTCAGCCTCTTCAGCACCAGTGGCTGGGACATAGACTTGGACTACTGTGATGTTGAATGGTTTGCCTTGGATTCGAACTGAGATCATTCTGTCATTTTGGAGATTGTATCCCAGTACTGCTTTTCCTACTCTTTTACTGACTATGAAGGCTACTCCATTTCTTCTGAGGGATTCTTGCCTGCAGTAGTATACCTGATGGTCATCTGAATTAAATTCACCCATTTCTAAGATGTTGATGTTCACTCTTGTCATCTCTTGTTTGACCACATCCAGCATGCCTTGATTCATGGAACTTACATTCCAGGTTCCTATGGAGTATAGATCTTTGCAGCATCGGACTTTCCTTTCACCACCAGATACATCTGCAACTGAGTGTCCTTTCAGCTTTGACCCAGTCTTCATTCTTTCTGGTACTCCTAGTACTAGCCCTCTGTTCTTCCCCAGTAGCATATTGGACACCTTCCAACCTGAGGGGCTCATCTTCCGGCATCATAACTTTTTGCCTTTTGGTTTACTTATTATTGTCTATTGCATTATTGTTTTATCATTGTTGTTGATTTTAAGCTTGTAAACTGTACTGAGATGCTGCCATGAAGGATGGGTTAGAAATGTTTCATTAAATTAAAAATTAATGTAATTCTTGCAATTTTGTACTATATTTCAAAATTTTCCATTATTGCACTGTATACTTCTTATGGTTATCTGTGATCACTGATGATACTGTGATCTTTGTTATTGTTTTGCGGTGTTTTGGCTGCACTACCTCTGTGTCTCTCCCACTTCTCCACCCTCCCTATTCCCTGAGACACTGTCGTGCCTGGCACCCCAACAGAGGCAGCACCCCATGAGGAGGATTTATGCTTGAGACCCTGTAGCCAAATGTCCCTCCCACAACCTAGCTCAGGAATGGCTGAACAGATAGCCATACCTCATCCTGACCCTTTACTCATTGAGCAAACAGCCGAGCCTACATCAAAGCAAGAGGGCTCTGAGGGAAAAGGCACTATGAGTTCTGCTCATGGGGAGCCTGAGCAGGCTGCCCCCCTCCCTCCTGACACTGAACCTCCTGAGCATGACACAGGAGACACAGGGGGCGGAACAGATCTTTCCCGCTCGGCCCTTAGACGTTATCTGCGCAGATTGGAGCAAAAGGAAGTTTTGTCCTGCCTCAGGGAGGAAAGGTGGGGCCAAGTTAGCTAGTCCCATGTGGGATCCCTGAGAGACATCACTAAGGAGTTAGCATCTGCCTTGTAAAGACCTTTGCTGTAGAGCTTATCTGTAGTGTTGTAAATCTTGCAGATAAGTAGCAATAAAAGACTTTAGTATGGGTTGTTTACATAGGGAGCCATCATTCACAACAGCATGCTAACTCCTCAGCCAAACACTCTCCCAAAAACAAGAGCATTTTAACCCACACAACCAGGCAAAGATTTTTTTTTCCTCTCTGCATCCACTATTTTTCTTTTTCCACTTTCGAGAAATCACATCAATGGACCCAACTGCACAAGTTCCTCCTGAACTTCAAAATCTAAGGAATGAAAACACCCTTCTGGGAAAGAAATATGCAGAGGCTACACAGCGGATGGATTCTATGCAAATTGAGCTGGATAAATTCCATGCTAAGCAGCAAACAGCAGCAGCCGCCACACAAAGCTAGGAGCTGACTTTAAATTGATGCCCGGTGGAGCCCCCCTCACCCAAAAACGATGGGAAAAAAGAAGGATTTACAACTTTCAAAGCACAATGTGAACTCTACAGTAATCTATGCCTTAGTGACTTCACCAAGGAAAAGTTGAAGATAGACTTTTTGATAAATCAACTCACGGGGGCCCCAGCCCACTGGGCAACAGCAATGCTGATAGCTCGAGACCCCATGTTAAATGATGCAAACATGTTTATGGATGCCCTGGGGAGGTTCCTTGTTGCAGAATCTTGCAAGGAAATGGCCATCCACGAGATAAAGCATCTTAAACAGGGGCATGCCTCAGCTAATGAATACACTACTAAATTCCAGCTCCTTATGAATGACTTGGGGTGGAGTGAGGAGGCCTTAATGGTGCAATATCAAGAAGGCTTGAGGGAGGAGGTTTTGGATGATTTAGCACGCACATCAATGCCAACAACTTTGCAGCAGTTGATGCTTCTGACAATACAGATTGATGAATGGCTTAATGAGAGAGCCCGTGCTAAGCAGGAACGCCACGCTGGCCTGCTGCCAACTAAAGAAAGATGGTTCCCGCGCATGGAAGCCAGGCCCCAACAATTCCCGCCCGATAACTACGTTGCTATGACGACACCTCAGCCAGAGCCGGAACCTGAGCCAATGCAGCTGGGAGCTGCCGGGCCTCGCATTCCGAGGAGAGATAGGGCCTACCGCCGCCCGACTGGACCGTGTTTTGTCTGTGGACATAATGGCCATCTGGCCTGGTCGTGTCCTTTGAAAAAGCAGGCGGGAAACTTCCAGTCCCAGCGTTGTTAAGCACCGCGACAATGGGACCTGTCAATAAATCACAAGGGTGCCCCTCCCTGGGAAAAACTCCTACAGCCCGACACCTGCTGGTTGATGCCACTTTGTAAGCACACCCACAGCCTGTAATTCGAGCCACAGCACTGATTGATAGTGGTGCTACTGCTTCCTTCATGGATGAAGAATTTGCTGAGAAACAATTTTCCTACGTCAATACTACCAACCCTGCTCCAGGTGGACTCTATCCAGAAACATCCTCTGCAAGGGGGCCCCTCCTCCTGCCAATCCTCACCTCTCACTCTACAAATTGGCAAACACTGCAAACAAACAGCTTTTTTTATTAGTGAAAGATCTACAGTACCCTGTGGTACTTGGCATGGACTGGTTAATTAGACACAGGCCCCAGATATCTTGGGACTCGGGGCAAATACATTTCAATTCCACATTTTGTTCGCAGCAATGCAGCAACCCTACAACCCACACTCCTCTTACCTCCCCACCGCCTTCCACCACTGCCCTCCCGCCACAATACCAAGACTTCTGGGATGTTTTTGACCCACAGGAGGCAGACAAGCTGCCACCTCACTGCCCATGTGACATGGAGATTCACATACAACCAGGAGCAACCCTCCCAGTCGACAAGCTGCAACCCATGTCACCTAAAGAACTCCAAGTCCTCAAAGACTTCATATCAACCAATTTAAAAAAGGGCTTCATCCGTCCGTCCTCATCACCCACTTCAGCAACGCCCATCATTGTGCCTCAGAAAAATTCTGAGGAACCTAGAGTTTGTATCGACTACCGCTGCTTGAACACAATCACCGTTCCCAACAGGCACTCCATGCCACTGATCTCGGAGATTTTGGAACGCCTGGGCCAAGCGTGCATTTTTACCAAACTGGATCTCCGTAACGCCTACAATTTGTTGTGTATCCGCCCTGGACATGAACATTTAACAGCTTTTTCAACCCGATTCGGCAACTTCGAATTTTTAGTAACATCTTTTGGACTTGTGAATTTGGGACAATTGTTTTGCAGATTGATTAACGAGATCTTCCATGATTTTCTCAACAACTTCTTGATCGCCTACCTGGATGATTTGCTGATCTTCTCAGATGACCCCGAGTCTCACGTACGCCATGTGCGAGCCATCCTACAACGCATGCGAGAGCATCAACTCTCTGCTAAACTGGAAAAATGCGAATTCCACACCACTTCCCTCCTGTACCTGGGCTACCGCATTTCCCCAGATGGGCTGCAGATGGACCCTGAAAAGATACGGGCAGTTCTATCCTGGCAACTGCCACGGACAAAGAGAGAACTACAAAAGTTCTTGGGATTCGTGAACTTCTATCGTCGGTTCATACTGCACTTCTCCCATTTAACTATGCCCTTGACAGACCTTTTGAAAGACAAGGGATGCCACCTGAATTGGCCACCCAATGCCGCATCCGCATTCAACACTTTAAAAAGCCAATTCACTAACTGATCCATCCCGACACATCCGCACCTTTCATACTACAAACTGATGCCTCCGACAAAGCCATTGGAGCTGTCCTACAACTACAAAACAGGTCCGCCACTGACCTCAGACCGGTGGCTTCCTATTCTCATAAACTCTCCAGTTAAGAGCAGAACTACACAATTTGGGAGAAGGAACTGTTAGCGATCAAAGCTGCCTTAGAAGAATGGCGACATTTGCTTGAAGGTTCTCCACACATGATCCTCATCCAAACAGATCACAAGAACCTAGTCCATTTCACTTCCACCAAAATACTCAACCAAAGACAAGCACAATGGGCTCTATTCTTTGCTTGCTTTCACTTTTGCATCGAATACATACCCCCTTCAAAAAACCTCCTGGCTGATGCTCTGTTCAGGAAACCCAAATACTTCCCCAACAACGAAGTGCAGCCTGACCCAACCCCGATCTTGCAACTGAAATTGCAGCCGCAGCAACTATCTCCACCTTCTGCAATGCTGAACTCTGCCAAGCTGAACAAGCTGACCCCTTCGTCCGGACAAAGAGGGAACAAAGAAGGATGAGCACCCTTCCTGCCGCCTACTCGTTTGAGGATGATATTCTGCTCTACAACCATGTTCTGTATGTTCCATTGCCACTCTGTGAACGAATACTGTAGCAATGCCATGACTCTCCACCTGCTACACACTCTCTCCAGAGACTATTGGTGGCCCTGCATGTACCACTATGTCAAATCGTACATACTCTCCTGCCCCACGTGCCAACGTGCCAAACGCCAACCGGGAAAACCCCCAGGACTACTCCACCCAGTGGAACCCCCCCCCCCCGGGCCCTGGCATACCGTTTCAATGGACTTCATTACTGATTTGCCCAGATCGAGTGGCTTCAACACCATACTGGTCATCACGGACCTATTCACAAAGATGACCCACTTTATCCCCTGCACGGGACTTCCCTCGGTCAAGACCACCGCTTCCCTATTCGTCCATCATATTTATAGGGCACATGGGTGGCCCCTTGCTTTAATTACCGACAGGGGCAGTCAGTTCACGTCCCGATTTTGGCGGGAACTCTTAACCTTGCTCAAGGTTGACCTGCGCCTCTCTTCAGCTCATCACCCACAAACTGATGGGCAAACAGAACGTCTCAATACGACACTCGAGCGATACCTCTGCTGCTACGTGAACTGTCAACAGGACGACTGGCTCTCTTTCCTTCCGTTGGCAGATTTTGTGTACAACAACTCCGTCCACGCCTCCACCCGTCAAACTCCTTTCTTCGCAAACTTTGGTTATCATCCTCATGCCTGCCCTTCAGCACTCCCGTCGTCGTCCGTCCCTGCTACCGGAAATTTCCTGCACGACTTAGCCTCAGTACAGTCCGTACTCAAACAACAATTGGACAGGGCCAAAGCAACCTACAAAGAAGTTGCTGACCAACACAGACAGCTCGGACCTCCTCTGCATGTTGGCGACTGGGTCAGTTGTCCACCGAGTTTCTTCCCCTTTTGGTGCCCTCCCGCAAATTAGCCCACAAACGTGCTGGACCATTCCGTATCATCTCTCAAATCAATCCCGTCGCCTTCCGCTTGGCTTTACCCCCCTCCATAAGGTTCCATCTGGTCTTCCACCGAGCACTACTCTCTCCAGCCCCGTGGCAACACCCCCTCCGCTCTCAGCTTCTGCCACCCTCACCTATAATAGTTGATGGAGAAGAAGAATTTGAAATTGAAGAGATCCTCGACTCTAGATTCCGGAGGAGACGCCTGCAATATCTAGTGCACTGGAAAGGCTACCCCCCACGAGGACTGAAGTTGGGAGCCCATTGCCAACATTCATACACCTATCCTCCTGAGACAATTCTACTCCTGTTTCCCGCATAAGCCAGGGGGCACCCATCTCCATCACCACCGGGGAGGGGGAGGTCGTGGGGGGGGGGTAGTGTCGTGCCTGATGCCCTGACAGAGACAGCACCCCACGAGGAGGATTTATGCTTGAGACCCTGTAGCCAAATGTCCCTCTCACAACCTAGCTCAGGAATGGCTGAACAGATAGCCATACCTCATCCTGACCCTTTACCCATTGAGCAAACAGCCGAGCCTACATCAAAGCAAGAGAGCTCCAAGGGAAAAGGCACTATGAGTTCTGCTCATGGAGAGCCTGAGCAGGCTGCCCCCCTCCCTCCTGACACTGAACCTCCTGAGCATGACACAGGAGACACAGGGGGCGGAACAGATCTTTCCCGTGCACCCTTAGGCCCTTAGACGTTCTCTGAGCAGATTGGAGCAAAAGCAAGCTTTGTCCCGCCTCCAGAAGGAAAGGTGGGGCCAAGATAGTTAGTCCCATGTGGGCTCCCTGAGAGACATCACTAAGGAGTTAGCATCTACATTGTAAAGATCTTTTCAGTAGAGCTTATCTGTAGAGTTGTAAATCTTGTAGATAAGTAGCAATAAAAGACTTTAGTTTTATTGCTCACAAACTTGTGGGTTGTTTACATAGAGAGCCCTCATCCACAACAGACACAGCAATACATATGCAAAGTAGGCCAATTTCTGCAATAGCCCTAGAATGCCCCTGCGAGTTCTAGTGAAAGGAAGCTAGAAAACCTAGCAAGATGACCATTCAAGTCTACGCTCCAACAACAGATGCTGAAGAAGAAGAAGAAATTGAAAAAGTTTGTGCAGGCATCTAAGAGGAAATTAATAACATGTCGATTATAGCAGCTGCCCCTCACCCCTCTCCACCCAGCCCCACAGCCAGCCCTCCAGGAACTACACCTCTGTTACAAAACATGTCTTTATTTTTCAGGATCATGGGGATTTGTTGTAGGAAAAGGTTGGCTGTGCCAGAGAGAATAGTGTGCCATGTTTTAATAAAAACTAGTGGTCACTTCTGCTGGTGTGTAAGCTCTGCTGCCCTACAGATGTGCCCACATAGTATCTCCCCCACACACAGCTTCCCACTCCAAGCTACCATACATCCAGCCCCTGGATGCAGATGCCATACTTCCATCATTCACTGCACCTGGCACTGCACAGACATATGAACCGCTAGCTTGCAGCAATGCACGAGGAACTCCAAGAGCTGCTTCTGGGGCTGTTGAGGGTGGAAGCATCTGCACCATGACTCCATCCACCCTCCATCCCTCTGCAATGCAGGCAGAATGCCCAGAGGGGCAATGTAACATGACTGGTGGCAGAAAGTAGGCTGGCATCCATGGTGGCAAGGAGGTTCTACTAGTAAAACTTTGATGGGTAGTTGTCCCAGATCCGCTGGGCAATCATTGCATGGCTTTCCTGTGGCTCACACCTGGCGGCAGTGTGTATTGGTGTGTTCAGAGGTGGGGCTTGTTGATTGTCTTGAAGAATGCAAGATGGGAGTGATGGAGAGGGTGGGAGCCAGAGTTGCGGACATGGGCTTTTCAGGATGATTGCCTTCTTGGTGATGGCTCACATGTGCTCCTCTTGTGTACTGCTGACTTTGCAGAGATGGTGGAGGTTTCTGTCAGAAAAATATTGGCAGATCAGCTCATGGGCAGTGTTTGTGTGAGCTACAGTGACCAGACAGGAGTGCCAGACATGGCTGTCTCCAAGGTTGCTGCAGGAGGTGATGCTGTATTCTTCTCCACTGCCAGTAATATTCCAAAACCACAGGTGGGCATCTGGAAGGCAGTGGAGATGGCAGCCAGAGGCAGGAGGAAGGGCAGAGCAGGCGATCTGATTGTGGCTGGAGCTCACATATCAGCTGCTAGGCAGATCTGAATTGTGGAGGATGCAGGCAGGAGTGTCACTTCCAGCAGTGGCTGCTCTTTCCCCTGGACTCTATGGTACCTGCATGGAAACCATGTTTCTGGGTTCATATGATTGGACAAGACATGATGAAGCATGAAAATCATATAACAGACCATTGTTTCTTTCTATGGTTCCACGAAAACCAATTTTGCCGTGTGGCAAGTCCCTGACAGGGTTCATACAATACAACAGATTATACCATGGTGGTTTCCTCCATGACTTGCAGTTATGTCTGAACACAGCCATTGATGGGACAAAAGTTACTCTGTGAGCTTCATGGAAGAATAAGGAATTGAATCCAGGTCTTCCTGGTGCTAGTTTGACATGTGAATCACTGCACCCCTCTGACTCTCATATAGTACAAAGAATCACAAAATTATTCTTTTGAATTGTTTTCTGTCCTAAGTACATCTTCAATTAAAATTGCTGTTGTTCTGGATGTCTGGGAGAAAAGAGCAAATATTTAACAGAGATCTGCAAATGGGTTGTCTGAATTAGTTTGATATATAATTAATCTTAAAATAAACTGTATAACAAATTGAAAAGGGGAGAAACTTGAAAGCCATTTTAAAAGGGCCCAGGGGAGAGTTATGCTGACACTCTGCCACCATAAAAGCTGTTAACTTTCACCTTTGCTTTGTACAGTTCTTATATAATAAATCACCAGAGCCTTAGGGAAAAAACACTTTTTATTTTAAAAAAAATTCCTAGCAAATGTATAGCAGAAATAGAAGCTTTTCTGTCTGTGAGTCAGTGACCCCAAACACTTCAGCTTTTATTAATGAATAAGGCTTTGCATTTCAAGTGTGCTTTCTATCGGGAGGACTCCCAGAGCATGGGCAGCACCATGTGAGTACAGAATTATGGGGACGAAGCACAGCAACAATTGTGAAAAGTGATTTTTCTTTTGCAAGCCAAGAGCTGTGAGAAAGCCCTAATTTTACAGCTACAACATCCCCATGTTCTTGACCTCATCAGTGTTCCTACATAGCATGAGGTAATCTTCCCCAAGGTGCCCTACAGGTGTGTTGGACCATAATCCCAATCTTCTCCAGTCAGCATGCCCATGGGAAGTTAGGCTTCGGATGAGTCCTTGAATCAAGCATTGCCCTCACTTTACAAAGATGGACATCCTTGTGGATGGTACTAAAATCCCCTTTTAGAATGAATGGCATGCCATGAAGCTTAATGAAAAACAAAACTCTTCAAAGATGTTTTTACAACTGTGAAAGCTTTGGTCCTGTTGATAACTTAGAAGAAGCCCAGTTCAAACTGCCCTTTCCCATATTTTATCATCTCTTCCAGCAAATGCAAAGATTTTTAGTAATTGTACTCTACAACTGCCACAAGAACATTCACCTCACCTCTGTCTCCTTGGGATGCCCTAACATATGGGTGTAGAGGAGGGAGAAAGAGCAATCTTTGGGAGATTCCTGCTACCTAGTTTGCTCCCTCCATGCTGAGTGTTCCTTGTCCCATGAGTAATATGGCAGGCAACTGGATGGAGAGGCCTTATCCACATGCACCACTCCCATCTGGGTGAGTAACTTAAGCCAAAATTAGAAGCCACACTAAAATGCACAGCTACCACTCAAAGCAGCAGCCACATCTCTTTAAAGCCAACATTGCATGCACAACTCACTTCTTTTAAGCCACTCTCCTGCCCTTGGTGTACTGCACGTGTGGAAAAAAGAAAAGCAGTTTTAAACAGGCTGGCATCCTATTTCTGGCTCCAACTGGAGCGTCTCTTGAAATAAAAATAGCCATTTTCAGTGAGGGCATTTTTGTTGGTACCAGTCCCAAGACTGCTTCCATGGCCACTGTTAAGCTACAAACATCATGCAGGTTAATTGCATGCAGACAATCAGCATCATATTCAGCTTGGCCCAAAGAGAATCTGTACGATGGGAATGCTGACAGAGTACGCAAAAGAAGCCCAGAAGGGCAGAGGTAAGGTTTGGGCAGCACAATAACGCACACTTGAGTGTGAAGCCTGGGAATCTATAATAGGCATTTGAGCAGGTATTGTAATGCATGAGTCACTGATGTGTCACATGATGACCACTCCAAGCTGTCCTCCTGACACTATTTCTTCCATCATACCTTTGGACCAATTATATAATAGCTTTTTAATATGCTGAGTTTGTTCTGAGGTATGTGTTCTAGGTTGTGCTAAGCCTGCAGTACAGTTCCCCTGGGAGGAGGGGGGGGGGCTTCAGAGGGCTTGGTGGGCTGGGGGTGGAGTGGCCCTGCAAGAGGAAGTGTCCTGTCAGGCTCAAAACAGCAGCCACTCCGAGGAGGAAATAAACCTGATCAACCTTCAGTGCCTGCCCCGCACCGCACAACTTTCTCTCTCCACTTCTCTGACATGCCCATCGAACTGGAGAGTAAATGTAATGCAATGCTGCACACTAACTACAACTCACCCGTATCCATGTATAATCACAAGCAAACCACGTTATTGTCAGAGATGCATATGCAGAAGTAAATAATATTGTTTCCAATGGTGCTTAGGAAAGTCAGCATATGGAGAGGAGTTGCACTGGGAATTGCTTTTTGGGTGGAAGGGAATGAGGGTGCTTGATTCCACCAGCTTGGGAGAAGAAAGAATGGCAGAAAGCAGCACTACACCTTCTCCCTGTTCTCTCCCCATCTCCCTTTTTCCAAGATTTTTTGTGAGGGAGCAGGAGGAACTGTCAATATCCCGCCCCTGCCCCCAGCGCTTTAAAAACATCTCTCCCTGTCCATTCCTTTGCACTTTTGCATTGCTTAATGGATGAGCAAGAACCATTTTTAAAAGGGCCATTGCCCTGCACACATCCCTTTCCAACTCCTACTTCCCCCACTATTATATTTGTGTGTAACATAAAGCCACATGCTCAACACAGTGGAAATGGCACTGTATTTACTAACATGCAGGGAAAGTGGGTGGGGAGGCATTTTCTTTCTTTCCTGCAATATTGGAACCAGGGATCATCCCAGGAAGCTGATCCAGCATGGATCTTCTTATGCTGTCATGTCTCTCAACAGTAGAAAATCCATTTAGCATAAATACCATACTAATGATACCTAATAAATGGAAAGGATTCTGATGTAGATCCCCCCCTAGATTGAACCATGGGTTGTTCAGAAATGGGTTACCATGTAGCCAAGATAACAAACCATGGTGGACAACCTGTAGTTCACAGCCCAACAACTAATCATGGTTGCTCTTCATGGGTTATTCATGATTCACAAATCATAGCTTTTTAGTGCAGCGGGGTCCAGACAATACGATTATCCACATTTCAACAGCAACCCTGGTTCAACATCAGTCTCAGGCAGAGAGAGAGAAGCAGAGCAAGCTGATGCCCATATTAGATAGTGAGGCAATTGTATATAAAATATGTTCGCCTTGTTCACATAAAGCAAATGGTGGAGGATACTTCCATCAATTAGTCAGTCTGCCTACCTATCCATCAACTGATTGATCTACCATTGCAATGATGTATGTGTCACTTTCCAGGATACAAATCCCACCAAGGCAGCCTACAAGTAACATAAAAATAAGAAAATCACAATAAACAATATTAAGAACCAACTCTGCCCCACTCATTACACAACACAAAGCGTTTGGGAAGGGGAGGGAACTGAGCTCCCCTCCTCCTTATCTCCCTGTGCTTCATAGATTCAGACAATTTCCTTCCCACTTGGCTCATTTTTGTTACAAGATCCCAGCTGGGAGAAAATGGTTTGGAAGCTACAGCGCTCAGTCAAATGTACCAGGGGATGGTGCATGTCTTGCTCCTCTCCCCCACGTCCTTTTTGTGGGACAAGAAGCATCAGTCTCACTTCATGCATGGAAGTGGCAAACAGGCTTAGAAGACCTGCAACTACCTCACACGTGTCTAGTTTGGCCCTGAGAAAGAGGCCCCGCAGAGAGCACTGAGGAAGCGTGTGTGGGAGAGGCCCGGAAAGACAGAACAGAGTCCCGGGCTGCAAGGCAGGAAAGGGGCTTCTGGAGAGGAAGGCCATCAAATAGGGTGGTGTTGTGACCTACTTTGCAGACGACAGTCTGAAGGAGCCTGATTAGTTTAACTAAAGTTATTTGCTTTTAGCCTAACAAACTCCATTTGCTTTCTGTATAACTGCTTGCTTTGGAGAGGAAAAGGGAGAAGGCAAAGGAATGTTGATAAGCGACAGTGAGTGAGAGAAGGCCCCCCACACAAGGACTGGCACGTAGTCATCACGCTCCCCCTGGATGCAGATAAGGGGCCTTCAGTGGACTTGCAGACCCCATGCAGGCCCCACAAGAGGATTGGTTAAAGGGTCAGGCAGACCCTGAGAGGGGATTGGATAAGGGAACAATGGGGGCGAGATTAAGTGAAAAAGAGAGAAAAAAGCAGGGTTGTGTTTGTGTTGCTGCCTGCCTGCGTGTGGGAGCAGTCACCCGGTGCCTTTGCTCAGCTGAATAAAGGAAACAAAATGAATCTCTGCCTTGCTGAACCTTACTGGCATTTGGTTTAGGGGTCTGTAAGTCACCTGACTAGCAGGGACACCAACAAGTCCTCTATGAGAAAGGCCCTTGGCTGCTTTTTTACCACAGGAGCCTGCCTGACCCTTTGCCACCTGAGGCTGTCCTACAGCACTGCACCATCCGAAGTGAGGTGGGTGGCAACTCTCATGGCAGTCATGCTTTCTCACGCATGGGATGTCTTCTGAGAATGTGCTAAGGAGGGCAAGCAGGGGCCATGCAGTAGTCCATCTGCAGTGTGTCCTTGGGCACCTGCCAAGTGTGATGCTACATGCTTATATTGCTATGTGTTGCACAGGAGGACTTCTTTTAGCATTGCACTGATTAGGATAAAAGGATCCACCTGGTATTGTAACCAGGGCAGGACAGATTTGTATGGACACTTTCTCAGTCAAGGCTACCTTTTAATCTTGCATTTTGTGCTCTGTTTATGTTTCAGAACAAACGTTATACTATAAAGATCACCTACTGAGCTATAGCCCATTTCTCTTTCAATTATAATTTCTGCATTCATACCTCTATTTATTTGTTAGATTTCTATCCTGCTTTTTCCTTACAATGAGCTCAAAGCAGCTGACATCATTCTCCTCCACCTGCTCTCACTCTTATCCCCACAACTCTGTGAGGTAGGCTGGGCTGAGAGTCTGTGACTGCCCAAAGTTACCAAGTTGGTTTCATAGCTGAGTGGGGACTTGAACCCAGATCACCTGGGTCCCAGTCCCATGCTCTTAACCACGACACCACAATAATGTAGAAATTATCTCATGCACATTTTATGGAAAACCACGTCCTCTTTTATGCAAAACTATATCCTCTTTGGTTTTCATTATGGGTGTTATATAAATGGCCACCTGATTGTATCCCACCTTGATAGCTTTGCTGAAGGGCAACTTAAGGCACAAGCCTGCATGTGTTTAGGCAGAACGCATCCCCCCCTGCAGCTCCCAGCATGGCCCAGCCAGCTCCCAGCTGTAGGCCCTTTTTCTGTCTAAATATGCAGGATTGCACTCTCAAATATCTTTTACAGAAAGAAAATGAGTTACTTTAACTGGTGTTCCTGCAAATGCCTCACTGTGGCTAGAAAGCTAGGATTATGCAGCCATTTCTTATCAAGCCTGTCTACAGAGAGGCAGCTAAATGCCAACAGCTGCAGCAGGAATGTTGGACAGAATGTAAAGCCTCGGGCACCAAAGGCATGAATATCAGTATAGACATCTGTTCAAGGGGGCAGTTATTGCTGCCTATAAAATAGCAAGACCAGTTGTTCTGATAACTGAGCAGGCAAATGCAGCTCCAAGGCGTTATCCAGTTCAGGTAGCTTGCCAGTTGTTTGCTTTAGAGCGTTTGCTCCTTGCACAATCTAAGCCATTGGAATATATTGGGAGATCTATTCAGTCTCAGAATTAGAAATATATTTCTTGTCAACCTCCTGCTGCATTAATTGTTTTCTGCATTGAAACCATTTTTATAGGAGCAAATGAAATATAAGACATGCACAAACCTTCTATGTATTTCAAAAAACGCTGCACCTATTATTATTATTATTTTTACAAGGAACACCTACTGTTTCTAGGAAAGAAGGAGAGCGTGTGTGCTGCAGGTGGGGTTGGGGCAGGGTGTGGGGGAGATATATATTTTCTGCTTCGTGCTGGCATGGCTGAAGATATAGTTTCACAAGGGGGCTGTATCTGAGTTTAAAATGCCAAAACATGGATAAGGCAGTCTCCAAGCTAAAGACATTGTTCTTCAGATCAGCATGGTTTTGGGTTTTGATCTGAAGTATATCTGATCTGCAAGGTCTATGCTTTCCACAAAGCTTGCTTGACACTTATTATTTGAAATAAAGATAGAGAAGCATGATTCTCAATGTGCAGTTTAAATAAGTTAATAATCTGCAGCTATCCCTGACCACCTTTCAAATGGAAAAGTCACAGATCTTGTCATTTTCCTCACACTCCTCATTTTTGTTATTTCAGAGGAGAAAGAAGGTGGACAGTGCCCTGAAAGCAACAGAATTAGGTAGCAAAAAGCAAGTAGGCTGTTTTCCCTGCAAATGCAAAACTAACATGGCAAAGAGAGGGCTGGAGAGGAATATTTCTCATCTAGAGTGGCCTTGTGTCCTACTCAGCAGTTCAAAGACTAAGAGTGGACAGTTCTCTGCTTGAAGGGTCACCCATTCTAAATCTGTTTAAAAGATAACCATTAGCTATGGGAGCTACCAGGGCCTTGAAGTTGCCATTCAACCATGAGCATTTGGACAAAAGGTTGACCAGGTACACAGGTCACCTGAACCTGCCCTTCCCTGCAATGGAGAGGTGTATATTTATTTACATTTATATCCCACTTTTTTCTTCTTCTTCAAGAAACCCAAAGGTGCTTACATAATCCTCCCCCCTCCATTTTATTCTCACAACAACCCTGTGAGGTAGGTTAGGCTAAAAGTCAGTGACTGGCCAAAAGTCACCCAGTCAGCTTCATGGCCAAGTGGAGACTAGTGCTAAGCTAGGTTGAAAATGACTTTGACATGATATAAGATATTTTCCTGTGTTGGGATACTGTTTGGCAGACAGAGGTTTTATCAGAAATAAATGTAGGACATTAAAAGTCTGTTCTTCCATCTGTCACTGAATTTGCTTCAATTTTATTGAGTATACTATTGGTAAAAATACTCTGTGAAGCTTACTATTTGATATGTAGTGGAGACAACTAGCTTCTGTGTCAGTGGGCAGTGTCTCTACTCTAGGCTGCAGTCTGGACTTTCAAGGAGCTATTCATGGTGTGGAACCTAAATGGGGGGGTTAGGGTTAAGCACCATGGAGATCTCCTTTAAAGTTCACACTGAATTCCATTGTGGATACATAGCCCTGCTGCTACTGGAGCCAGCAGCTTCCATGGTCATTACAACAGTAGAAGTGGAGAAAGTCTACCCACACCCACCCACACTTTGGAAGAGAAATGGCCCCACTGTACACCACTGCTTGTCAGGTGTATCTGTGGGTATTTTGTTCAGCTTTATTCTTTGGGTAGGAAGTGAATAGGCTGTCCATGTATGCTTTGTTACTTCAAATCCACTCAGAGAGAACATTGTCTGCTGTAGTTGATCCTATTGTAGATAAGCAGGAAAAGCTTCCTGAGATGTGCTTGGCTTTCTTTCTTTGTTTTTTTTTTTAAACTACTTCAGATAAATGTTAATCCAATAAGTACACATCATTTTGTTTGTAACATACTTGTCCAAGCAGTTGCATATCCCATTGGGTTCTTACTCTGGAGAAATAGGAAAACTAACCATTTTTTTCTAATGTCTCTGTCAAGGAGAAGTGCTAGGCTAAGAGGCTGCTCTTAAAAAAAGGAAAGGAAAGAAACGAGAACTGCTCACTCCAGAATATCAGGGGCAGAGTCTGGCCCTCTAACGATCTCTCCTACAACGGCTCCATGCAGCCTGGGCAGCATCCAGTGTGCTCTTCCCACTCTGCCTGGGCCCGACACTAGTGCAACAGAAAGCTTGTAGTTCCTGAGCAATAAAAAACAGGCATTTCCACTCATTTCCAGAATAGCACAGGTTAGTGGAGCTCACAGGAGTCCTTTCCTGTTCCTTTAGGAAGCATGAGTTCCTGTTGCATTCAGGGTGCAACACAGTGCCTTTGCAAGGGCAAAGGAACAAGTAGAGGAAGACGTGGTAATTAATATCAAAGCATTTGTTCTACACTTCCATTTCAATCACCACGTACAATTCTGCCTTCCACTGTCAGAGGTGCTAAAGATGGCTGTTTTACAAATACCAAAAGTCTAGGGGAGAACCAGGCCTCAGAAGTACCTACGTTTATTAATGCCCAATACATTTCAGAAAACAAAGATTCCTTCCTTGAGGACATTCTAGAAACATCAAGGCTCACATGTACATGCAGAGATGCAAAACAAAACAGAACACTTGACACATTTTAAAAATGGCAGACAAGAAATCTGATGTGTTGTTGCTACATGCTTTCAAGTCATCTCCAACTTATGGCGACCCTATTGGTTGATTGGTTGATTAATTTCGTTTCTATACTGCCCCACAACAATACATAAAACAGACAATAAAATGCAATAAAATATCACAAAAGCAGACAAAACATTAGGAAGTTTAAAGCAGCTAAAATAAATAATAACAAGGAATGAGTCTGTAAAGCACCTAGGACCCTATGACTGAATGCCCTCCAAAATGGTGTGTCCATCACAGCCCTGCTCAGCCCCTGCACACTCAAGGCTGTGGCTTTCTTGATGGAAGAGATTCATCCCGTATTTGGTCTTTCTTTTTTCCTTCTGCTTTGCTGTTCCCCAGAATGGTTGTCTTCTCCAGTGAGTCTTGTCTGCTCATGATGTGCCTGATATATGACAACTTCAATTTTGTCATTTTTGCTTCCAGGGAATGTTCTGGCTTGAGCAACCAATCTATACCATGTATAAATAACATTGATGTTAACTAGGTAACTATTGGAAACTGAAGAGCTTTTGATGTCTCTTGAAGTCATATCTATTTACTTAAGCATTCCTTAACTTGTGATCTCCTGCTCTCTTCTGTTGCTCAGGTTAACATTTTAAAAGTATTTGTTATTTTATATTGTTTTAACATCGGTCTTGTATTGCATTTTATCTATTTTTCTGTAAACTGCTTAGAGAACCTAGTATATCAAGTGGCATATGTGTAGTTTTTAATAAATAAACCCTACTTATATGATCTTTTCGATTAAGAATATAAATAATTATAATGTTGTAAACAACCAGAGCACAGCTTTTTAACAGTTTATAACATGGTTGAGTTTACTGGGGCTGACGTGTTAAATTTTAATAGATCTTTATATATAACTGTGTGTATTTTCCTTTGTGCTTTAAAAAATGCCCCTGTGGAAGGGAACGGGCTGCTTCTGGCAAAAACATGCTCCCCAGCATTCCCACTATGAATGTAGTGCAAAGTCCACCAGCATGGTATTTCGCAGACAATGTCTGAGCAGCGTTGTTACACAAATGCCACAAGCAGGCACATTCAGGATGACAGAGAAAGAACCTCTCACCTCCCCTGCATAAAAATAAAAAGGCTCAGAATCCTCTGTGATCAAAGAGAGATCCGTTCTCTACCCAAATACTAAAGCACATGTGCTGGATGATTAGACATGCACACATCAGTAATTCTAGCACAAGAGCAGTTCCCATTAGCCCTAATTACAGACAAAGGCGACTTTGTCCTAGGCATTACTCAGCTTCACGTGGTTTGGGATAAAAACTAATACATAAAGCATTAGGCTGTCCTGTACTCTAACATCCAAAATTCAACATCCTGGGTTCAGCCTGATGGGTTGCTGGCAATTTCCAGGGAAGGGGGCTGTTGGTGTTGGGCAGCTCCTCCCAGGAGCAAATCACATAGACTGAGGGACTAGCGCTAAGCTCAGGGCTGGGCTGGGGTCACTGGATACTATTTAGGTTGGGCTGGTTGATAAGGCAGCCAGCCAGCCAGCCCACAGAGCTTTCGGCCCTGGCTTGCAGGGAGAATCAGTGAACTAGTAGCACAGAGCCTCGGTTATGCCTCTGCTAGAGCCCCATCTTGAAGAGTTTTTTTGTGTTAAGGGACCCTGAGAAATACTCAAAAATCCCTCTTCCCTCCTCTCCATGCACTACCCCATACCCCTGAAAACAGGCAAGGGTTGCACATGCAAATGGTCCTCACACTACCAATGAATATGGGCAAGAGAAGGTGGCCCCTGAGCCAAAGTTCCCACTTGCCAGACTCCTTTGCTTGCCTGGAGAGAAACAAGGTGGGACCTGTTACTCCTGACAGCCATGATCTAACGCGAAGACCCCGGTTCCTGGGGCAAGCTTCTGGCTTGGAGCCTTTCTAGCTGTTATGATGTGCCTAGATGCAGCCTGTATGTAAGGGACTAGTTCTGGAAGATTTATTCAAAGAGGTGAGGAGAGGAGGGCAAGTAAACACAAAATAAAGGAGCTGTTCTGAAGTGTCACCAGTGTAATAAAATGCCCTTTAGGGAGTACTAATGAGCCTAGCCATACACTGCTGGAGGCAAGTGCTAAATAGGGACAGATCTATATACAGCCAAAGGAATTTGACATGAAACAGACCTGTGCTTTCTTTCCAGCTGACACAAATGCTGCCAAGCCACTGTTAGTGCAATCTTTCATCCAGGCTGCTAATTATATTTCTCAGCACTTTTAAAGATTGTAACTGCACTTATAGGCTCCAGTTCTACCTGGGGGAGGAGGGGCAAGTCCTTTGCTGCGATTAAGTCAGATTGAACACAAGTGAATTCACATTTGACTAAACAGATCCAGGACTGCACTTGGAAATATCCTTGGAAGGCCACCGCTCCCATCAGGTCCCAGCAGGCTGAGCTGTTGTTACTGTGACCTACACCAGTGGTGCAGAGAGGCCTGAACTTTGCCCTACTCCCCTCAAAGGACCAGCCTCAGGGCAGCAGGTGTCAGGGCAGCTGAAGTAAAACAAGTTTGATCCTCTAGTCCAGGGGTCTCAAACTCAACTTACCTGGGGGCAGTCTGGGTGAGGCTGGGCTGCATCAAGTATTCTACCACTGCGGTGGTGGTCGGCCGCTCATCCCGCGTTGCTCCCGGAGGCCGGCCTGGGCGCCGCCGGTGCTTTGAAGGCCGCAGGGCCCCTCCCCTGTGCCCTGCTCATCCCAGCAATTGGCCCGCGGGCTATGAGTTTGAGACCCCTGCTCTAGTCAACTTGCTGGTGTGATTTAAGTGGGTTTAAAATGCAAAACTTCAGATGCTCAGTATTTGTTCTTTTCCCCATCAAGGCTGGAAGGAAGTTCTGCTGTTTTTCTGTAAAGCAGAAAGGTAGAAGCAGTGCACTAACCTGGAATGGTGGCAGAATCTGCGGAGAAGAGAAAAGTTTATTGTGCACTTAACAATGGAAGCAATGCCGAATGGCCACTTGAGGAGAAGCCCTTCCCGCCCCATAGGACCACAAAGTCCAGGGTCTAAAATGGCCTAGCTACACCACTGCCAGAGATATCTGGTTGGCTGCTGTGGGATGCAGGATGCTGGATTAGAGAGGCCCTTGGTCTGATCCAGCGGGCTCTTTTTATGTTCCTAGCCTTAGACTTACTGTCTCTGTGGGAAGAAAACAAACCACACAGAAAGCAGTTGCCACCATTGCTGCTAGCTTGCTACATCAGAAGAAGTGCCAATGGCAACAGTGACTGCTGAGGTTTTTTTAAGCAGTGTGCGCGCTATCATGTGAGCATAAGTCTGTCTTCTTCCTAAGGAAGGTATGTCATACACTAACTCCGTCTTATTCTA
The DNA here is from genome assembly GCF_004798865.1 of Varanus komodoensis. Classification (NCBI taxonomy): domain Eukaryota; kingdom Metazoa; phylum Chordata; class Lepidosauria; order Squamata; family Varanidae; genus Varanus; species Varanus komodoensis. The sequence continues at coordinate 6,467,804 of NW_025336010.1, read as the reverse complement.
CCTGCCTCTTATAGAGACATAGCAATATATATATTGTTATATGCGAACCACCAAACTCTGGAGCTACTGGGCATTTCCTTGGAGTCATCTCTTCCTCTGCTTTTCTCTCCTCCTCTTCCCCATCCATCCATCCATCCATCCATCCATCCATCCATCCATCCATCCATCACCTTTGTATACAGTCACAATAGCCACATGTCTGTCTGGATGGTTTACACAATTTCTTCCCCTTTCCATTCTCCAGTCTGCTCACATCATAATTTGGGCCTGGAGATTGTCCAGGGGTTGCCATTCTAATGCCCAGCTTCTTAAGAGCAGTGCTTCATAGAATCATAGAACGGTAGAGTTGGAAGGGGCCTTGAAGGCCATTGGGTTCAACCCCCTGTTGTTGCAGGACAACAGGTTACACTATCCCACTCAGATGGCTGTCCAGTTTCTTTTTGAATGTCTCTACTGTGGGATAGCCTGCCTCCTGTCTAGGCAACTGGTTCCACTGAGGAAGCTTTTCCTGATATCTAGCCTGAGTCTGGGTTGTCACAACTTGAACTGATTGTTCTGTGTCCTGCACTCTGGTATCAGAGAAGAGATCTTGAGCTTCCTATTTGACAGCCTTTGAGGTATTTATAGAGGGATACCATCTCCCCCCTCAATCTTCTCTGCTCAGGGCTGAACATGCCCAGTTCTTTCAGTTTCTCCTCATAGGGCAGTGTTTCCAAACCCTGGATCATTTTTGTTGCCCTCCTCTGGAGCCTTTCTAATTTTTCTGCATCTTCTTAAATCTTGGTGCCCAAAACTGGACACAGTATTCCAGATGAAGTCTGACTAGTGAGGAGTATAGGGGAATTGCTACTTCTTGTGATTTGGAAGTAATACTTCTATTAATGCATCCAAAAATAGCATTTGCCCTTTTTGCACAATTACTCTGAGGTCTTTTTCTTTTTCAGTTCTGTTGAACCATATATTCCCCATCTTGTATTGATGCATTTTGATTCCTTTTCGTAGGTGGAGGACTTGGCACTTGTCCTTATTGAATCTCATTCTGTTGCTTTCAGCCCAGTGTTCAAGTTTATCAAGATTGCTCTAGATCTTCATTCTGTCTTCTAGGGTGTTTGCTATTCCACCCAGTTTTGTATCATCTGCAAATCTGATTATCTTTCCTTGTACATCTGCATCTAAATAATTAATAAAGATGTTGATAAAGATGTCCTTTCCCTCTCAGTCTTGGGGGGATTCATGTATAGCTTTGGAAACTTGCAGGGGGAAAAGCTTTAGAAGGTGATTTGGAGTGGAAAAGCTACATGTGATAAATAGGTAAAGAATCTGTCCCTTCCTTGTTAAAAATCAATAACTTCTGATGCTGTCTTTCAGCAAAGCAACAGGCTGTTGGGATTTTCTGAAATGCAGGTACAGTTTGGCTGTCAGACCTTCCCATCTGGAGTGCTACATGCAGTAGAGCCCATATGGAGGGCTTTTTACCACCCAAGCCAAAATAAGAAGTCAGCTAGAGGAAAGAAGTGGATTAGTCTACTGCTCCTGATGTTTTGCTTCACTGGGAAGCATAAAGGTACATACATGTTCTCTTGCTTGCAACCTGGCAACCATATGTGGTTTTGGTCTTCTCAAAACTCTGGTATTTGCTTTGACTGTTTGCCTTAAAGTAAATTCCACCAAAAGATTTTTAGAACTGGGCTTTTGTCTCTGAGGGACTTCTATGGACAAGAAGGCTGAGTCACAGGGCCCTTGCATCTCAGCACTAATTCTGCACTCTTGGTTGTGGAAGAGGACCTGTCCACACACCCTGGTGTTCTTAGAGGCCAGGATCTAGAGAAGATGCTGGTATACCACCCCTTGGAGATGCCCTTCCTGGAAGCAGAGGTGATGATGAGTTTGAGCCAAAGCTCAGATTGAAAGGTGCAGTGCAGGGCTGGCAGCATGAGCCTTCACGTCTCTGTGCCCTACTTGATAGAAAGAATCGTGATCCCAGGTAGCCTCCAAATCAGGACCTCAGAGCAGCTTCAGGAAGGGGAGAGGCAGCAGGGCCAGGCATAAGACCTCTTACTTGCTCTCTGCATGTTGCTGCTGCCTGGCCAGCTTCTAGCAGCCATGGGTTTTCAGTGGCTCTGTGGTGTCACACCACACACCCCAAAACCCACTCTACCCATTGGACAGCTCTTTGGCCTCACCAGTGGCTCACATTTGGGGGGCAGGAATAGAGCTGTTTCTCCATTAGGTAAATGCAATATGAACACCTGTCACTTGGTGGGTGCTGGGCAGAACCGCAATTGTGTCCTGGTGCTGTTGGCACCAGCAATTCCTGGGTTCTGTTATTGGCTTCCATGTCTTTGTCCCCCAATACACCAGTGAGAACGAGCTGGATAAGACCTAAAGACTCTGTGTGCTTACCTCCTGTGTGTGAGCACACTCTCCCTGTCTGAAACATCTGCCATCAGAGCTCCAGTTAGTCCTGTCAGGTACCCTTGGAGAGTCCCCCTGGGCCGCACCGAGACTGCCCAAGCATTTCCGTGCCATTCCTTCCATGACAGCCCATGAGCAGAGTGCCTGCCTGTGCTGCTAGCAAAGTTGTCTGCAGTCATCCTTGTCAGTTCTCTCATGCATGAAAATGTCTTTGCAGACCCCTGCTGGAGGAGGATCTGTTTTTGACATTCACCCATGGAAAGGGGAGGCAGACAGGCAGAGGCAAATGCAGTGCTGCTTCAGTGTCAAGCCAAATGTATCCTGGGTAACTGTAGCGCACAGGGACTCCCCCCCCCCCCCCCCCCCGCCTTTGATGCTGCCGTAAGTCAGGAAACCCAAAGCATTCCCTGGCATTCTGTGGCCAGCAAATTTAAGCAAGGTGCAAGTTGTGCCATTTTCATGGGGAGGAAGTGAATACAACAAGTATGCAGGGTCAGGAGGGTGGCCACTTATGCATTACTTGTAAGACAGGATGTAGATTTACATAAAATTTGCATGAGGCCATTTATATGTATAGAGTGCACCTTTAGAAATGGCTGTACTTTAAATAAGGAACACGTGCCACATGGCGAGGAAGTCCATGGTGGGGTGACCTCCTTGCTCTTGCTCAGTCTGCTGTCCAGGTGCTCATTGTTGACTGGCAACTTCAAGGCCCTTCCTTGCTCTACCTTTTAATGGTTCTTTACCTTTAATTTGTACTTGGATTGGATAACCCTTCAGGTGAAGCACAACTTCAAACAGAGCACAGTGATCTGAGGAGAACACAGATGCTTTAAGAATCAAAGATCCTTACTAGAAAGTCAGGTCCGGACAGGAAGGTGACTTTCCCTGCATGCAAGAGCCAACATTATGGCAGCGGTTAATGTTTGCTTATCAATTTGTCTTAGGAGTGGTTCATGTTTGGAAAACAAGCTCCTTCTGCCACATTGCAAACTCAGATCTCAGCTGAAAGCTTTGGTGACCTGCCAACAGGAGCAGAGAGTACAGTCCATACAGCACCCCAAGAGGGCTATCAGTTGTTATTATGCCCAAAGCACTGAGGTTTTCAGAAGAATGGATAATACTTAGCACAAATAGTAGGAATTGTGAAAGGAATGTGGAACGTTATTAACTTTCTCAATGCGGAAGCCCGAAGTCGCACTGAATCCCACAACAAGTGAAAAGGAAAGGAACACACCAAGGCAGCAAACAATGTCCTGTAGGGATAACTAGGACCCAACTAGATGTGACATGGAGAACCACTTTCAGGATCAATATTTTCAAAAGAAGTTAACAGCAGTCACGGGGAGATGGTGCAGCCCATTTGATTGTTGCCTTTGTTTTAAACCTTTCCCATAAGCCATTTCTGCAACTAAAATCCTTCCCCTAGTTCTTCATCTTAAAACTTTTGGGGTTCTTCTTTGTGCCAGGGTGGGGTGGGTGAAGGTAAAGTTACCCTCTTTCTAAACAGAGGGGTGTCTCCCCAGGAGTGCAGGCATTGCCTTTTCCTTTTGTGCAACCTGATATCACTTTTAGATGCTGGCGTCATTTATGCCACAATCTTGCTGAAGTTTAATCAGTTCCACTGACCGCAGACCTTGCAAGTTCAGTAGGGCTTACTCTCAGGTAAGCATGTACAAGATTGCAGCATACATCCGCAGAATTTGCTTAGCATCCAGCATGTAGATCTGAGGACCAACTGATCAGTTTTGTGGGGTTTGTGAGAACTCTGTGATACAAGGTAGCACCTGTTTCTTTCTTTTTTTTTAAGTACCTGACTTCAGAATCCACATGATGCCCTTCCTACAAGTGCCATGGTGGGGACAAGAAAGGGCATTCAACTTGGTCACAACCTGGTCCAGAAACAATGCAATATTTCCTGCAGTTATGATTGTACAGCAACTATTCATGGCTCAAATTAACTGTAATTTTCTGCTCTACATCTCTGGTCTAGTTTTGAATGGATAAGAGCAGCTGTTAAGAGGCTAAATGCAAAAAAACCAAAAAACAAAAAGGAGGTAAGGACCCAAAGTTATAGTGCATAAAGTTAACAATTCATCTGAGTCATGAACGACTGTTGAGCAATCATAAATGAGGGGAAGAATGTCCATTTTCCGGTCTAGATTGTGGCCATTTTGAATAGTCCCCTCCTGGCCCCACCATAATGTTTGTGGGATTTGCAACATGTGGATGCCAAGTACGATGGGGATTAACACCTGAGGACAAGCCAGGCTGCAATATTATATAACAGCTTTACATGGAAAACCCAATCTGCTTCCCCTTTAAGAAGAATTCTGTTGAATTTGATAGCTGGCTTGCCACTCTGATGTTGATTTGCCCCTTATAAATGTTCCTACTGTTGCCTTTGCACAGTCCTCAGAAATCAGTATAACCCTCTTTCAAACACAGTGTTGCAGCCATACTAATAATATCCTTTTTTAAAAAAAAAATGCCTATAATATTCTAGCACCCTGCACATTTTTCAAAACATGGGGGCCCTCCCTGAAGCTTTACACCCTCTAAGACAAATGCAGAAGGGAAGAGGTCCCATAAGGAATGGAAATTAATAAGCCAGAAATAAATAACATTCATGAAAGAGATTCAGCAAATAAAAAAGAATCTTTTAAAGGAAACCAGAGTGCCAAGTTGCATCGCAGTAGGTAGGGAATTTCAAGCAAAATGGCTGATGCAAAGGGGCAAAGTTAGGGAAAAAAGATTAGAATCCAAAATTAAAAATAGAGAGGGGTGGCGGGCAAACAAAAGCAGAAGTCATAAAAAAGAGGCAAGATCACATGCAAATCTGAGCCAGAGCAGCTTATATTGAACGTAGGCAGGAGTATGAGGCCCAAAAAAACACCAGGAATGTCCCAAGACATTTTGCTGCCTTAGGTGAAGGACAAAATGATGCTCTCTTGGTCCTACCCACTCCTTGTACAGCAGGAATGGACAACTTGTGGCTCTCCAAATGTTTTGGTCTATAGCTCCCCACACTGTCTATGCTGGCTAGGGTTGAGGGGAGTTGTGGCCTCCAGAGGTTTTGGTCCAGAGGTTGCCCACCACCATTGCACAGAAATGGACCAGACTTGCAGCTGAATTTTACTTGAAGAGCAGCAATGGAAGAGCATCCTTCATTGTCCTGAGGGCAGCAGCAGGTTAGCTTAAGGGTGCAATGCAGGATGTGTAGCACATGAAGCTCTTATCAAAACACTCCCTGCCAGACTCCATCCCCCAAGCATCTGCCGTCTGAGGCAGCTTCTTCACTCTGCCTCATGGTAGGGCATGGCCTAAAAAACACCGTCATGGAGCTGAGAAAATGAAGCAAGTAAGGCAAGTTGTCAAAGGGAAAGGATGAGAACAATAACATAGTAATAGTCTGTATGTGTAAGATGGCCAGGGGTTTTGCTACATGACAATTCTTGGGATGCTTCCACTAAAGACATACCTATACATTCTTCCTAGGTTATGGTTTCATCATGGTGGTAGTGGAGGGGCTTATGGGAGAGCTCCCACACATAAATCCACAATGTTGGGTTTAGGTTAGCCTTTCTGCATTTTGCCCTTAAAAGCTTGAAAAATAAATCAGTTATTGTTTTTAAATTTGGTGGGATCGTCAGTAAATATAATCATAACCCAGCTGCTTTTGAGAAAGGTGTTTTAGGCTGTATAAAATTGACCTGAAATGAGTATTCCAGGAGAGTCATGAGTTCAAATATCTGATTCCATATGCTGTCCAAGCTAAAAATATAATGTGTGTCTGCACTCACAGGAAAGCCTCTAACATTTTGCCAATGGAAACGATGACACTTGTGCATTTGTAACAGCTATTCTTTCTTTGAGTGCCTTTACCTCAGTCTTTCTCAACCTGGTGTTCTTCAGATGCTTTGGACTACAATTATCAGAATCTTCCATCTAGGCAGTCCTCTCCCCTCCACCTTTCTTCTGTGCCATCTCCAAGTTAAGACACAGGGTATGTTGCTAAACTGGTCATCCGAGTTTTCTTTAGCCATCACTATCACCTGAAGTTCATTAACTAGAACATTTGAGCTGGTGTCCCAGAATGATGCCAAGAGGAAAGCTTTGGAAAGGCCCCATCCTGAATGTGAAGGGCAGATAACCAAGCCAAAGTGGGGATGTTGGAGCAAGAAAAGGAGAACCCGGAGGAAAATCAAACAAATCTATTGGAAATGTCCTCACCCTTTCACAAAGTCAAGGGTACATGGTGATGAAAAAAGTGCATAACCAATATGAAGACTGTTGCAAAAACTAGGCCTGGAGGGTGGAGATTTTGCATCTCTGCTCTAAAACTATACTTATTTAAATGAGACAGGTAGCTACTTCAAATGTTACGGATTTCATAGCATACAAGAGAGCTCTGATTTATGACTCTTCGTGTTCCTACTTTTAAACCTCTAACCACCAAAAGGGCTCTCAAATGGTATGAAATCCCAGTATCTTTGGGGGGAATTCATGCAGAAGAAAACACTAACAAAAATAATTCCCTGCAGCTTAAACTTCAGGGAAGAGAAAGAGCTTCTTGACCCATTCAATCTTTTGGCAATCTTATCATCTTGGGCTGTGCTTTTGGCTAGGTATAACATAGTAATGACAGTCTGCGCTTGTCAGTACTTGAATGGGAAGCCTAAAATATATATTTTTGAGCTTTGGATGAAGGAGGGAGGAAGAAGAAAGCATTACAATACAATGAGAGAAAACACTCTTAGATGCGGCTCCATCCAACTCAACCTCTGCCTCCAGATCTTGGCCCCCCTACTAAGACAAAGTCATGAGGAGATTTTTTAAAAGAAGAATGGTAGCAACCCTCACCTGCCTTGCTCTCTCCTCCCGGTACTGGTGTGAATTATCCCAGACAGAAAAGGCAAGCAAAGACACCATGGCAAGAAGATGGACACATTCAGGAGGGGCCCTGCTGATGTCATCCTATACAACCCCCTCCCCCGGAGAACAGCTAGTATCAGCACTGCCTGGGTCCCTGTCATTTGACTCACATGCACAAATAGGTATCAACAAGTCATTCTATAGTGGAGTCCTGCCTGGGGCGGAGGCAATGGAGCCAGGTGGGGTTACAGGCAGGCACTCGTTAATTAGCAGGGGCTCTGATGTCATCTGCCACCCGCCCCACCCCTCAGTATTCTCCCTTCCTGCTGAGCTTAATAACGATCCTCACAGGAGCTGGGAAGAAATGAATGACCAAGGTATTAATAATCAAGTGTGAGACCAATAACTTAGTATTCCCTGTTGTAATGCAAAATATTATGGGGTAGCTTGATCTTGAGTGGGCAGCCAGGTTCCTCAGTCTTACAAAAGCTGATGAAAATTCCCAAAGCTGGCTTGTCATCAATAGTGCTTATTTGCAGGTACCTATGTATAAAATGGCAGGCTATCTGGACTTGTAAAAGAGCTACTACAGAAGGGATTAGAATTAGCTGCATAGCCAGAGGTAAAAGTTCCATCTGCCCCAACCCATTTTTTTCCCTATCTTTACGGATGAAAGGAGCTATACAGTAAATTATTAAATGCTTTTCTAAAAATTAATAGACCTTGCTTCTTAGATCTGAATTATTATTTCAAGATGCCTCGTCTCACTAGTGTGAAAGAGAGCGAGCCCTCACAAATCCATTTCAACTTTAGTTTGTGGAGTTCACCCGCTGAAAGCATAAATGCCTGCAATGAACTCAAGCTGGATTTTGTTTTGACTGATTACATAATTTATTTCCTTAGATTAGGCAATGCTATGGCAGGGGAAAACCAAGGCTGGTAAACCCTGAAAAGCTTTGTAGATTTCACAGTTCTTATCATTCATACGGAGATAAGGATTCAATAGGGCTGCTAAGTGCCACACACACTGGCAAATTTTTTAAGGCTACAGTCACAAGGATTTGGCTCCATGTAGAGACAGTGTGGGGGTGTCTCCTCTCACATGCCTTTTGCATTCTGTGATGATCTAAGTTGGGGACAGATGTGTGACCCTCAAAGGTGTGGTTGGACTTCAGTTCCCATCATCCCTCACCATTGATCCTGCAGGCTAGGACTGATGGGAATTACAGTCCATTCAATGAAATAAGAGATGCTTGATATTTGCATCAGAGGGGGCAGTCTAAACACCCCTGCTGCCCATGCAACTTGTGCACCAATTTGGCTGCTGACCACTCACTGGGTAGCCCCGCTAATGTGTTTGGCAGGAAAGAGAACATGGCCTGACACATATACATCTGTGTGCATGCAGGCCTGGGCTCCTCCACTCAGTCCTTTGCCAAGCAAGGTTCTCAGAGGGTGGAGGAACCCCATGACCATACAACTGTGTGAATGTGTCCTTTTCTCACTAGTGCCAAATGCTCTGGTGCTGTGGAGCATGGCCAGTGGGCATATGCCTGCCACCACCTTGCACATTCATTCAAGAGACAAGGGGGGTTATTTGCACCCAATGTCAGTTCTTGGGAGCCACTGCAAACTTCCTCCCTCTTGCCTCATGTGAGTGTGAAGGGCAGAGTCCTACAACTCTGTAATCTTTTCAGACAAGTAATCCTGGCCGCTAAATAAGCCCTTGACATTTTTTAGGCAGAATACATGTTGCATTTTGTTTTTAATCAGGGGGAGACAGAAATAATGTATCTCAGGGATCTATGGGAATTTCATTTTAGTATGCACATCATTTGAACTCACTCCACATGCAATTCTGCACTTGACCATATTTTTTTTCAAAAACAGTTAATAAATTCCTGAACTTGTGATAGTGTTTCAAAAATTGCTGTGAACTGCCCAGGGAGATTTAGCTAAACTGGAATGAATGAATGAATGAATGAATGAATGAATGAATGAATGCCTATTTTGAAAAAGCACGCACTTTATGAAGAACTTTTATTTTTTAAAAATACACATTTTCATGCTTCAGTCATTGCGGGGAACAAATGCTCTCTTTTGAAAAATGCACATGAAAATACACACAGACATGCACATTGTTTCCTGTCAGGGGAACCCAAGCATATTTTTCTGCCTCATGTTGGTTGGCTGTGCATCTGTAGATAGGAAGGGGAAGGTCAGGGCCAGCATTAGAGGTGCACATGGCTGGGCACCCAAAGAGAAGTGCTCCTCCTCTTCAGCATTTGCTCCGCTGCCTGTCACTTTCGCTCAGGCCACAGGGCTGGTGAGGAGGAGGAAAGCAGATGCTACTGCTTGCTTCCATGTTGGCTCTTGAGCAAACTAGTGCTAGCCCTTACGAGAAGCAGGATGAAAAGCAGGATCAGCTGGTGACAACACTGCTAAGGAAGAAGATGCTGAGGCAGGGGCTCTGTTGAAAGAATCTTGGTCAAGGGTCCTCAGAGCCTGGAGCCAGCACTGGGGATGCTGGATACATGCATGGATGAGGCCAAGGAAAAGGTCCCCATCACACATACATAGCATTATGCACATGTAGTTGTATAAATGTAATCCCACATTGAGATGCATATCTTTGTCTACATCATAATGCTTACCCATGCCCTTAGTGTACTAGTCTGGAGTGTGTGCACGAGAGGGAAGACTTGTGGCCCTCTAGAAGTTTTGCCCTGTGGCTGCCATCAGCTCTGTGCAGCACGGCCAACAGTGAGCGATCATGAGAGTTACGGCCCTCCAGCAGTTTTGGCCTGCACTCTGCCCACTCTTAGACTAGCTGGATGATGCAAGTGGAGGTGTGTATGTTCTATAGGGGCGACCAGCTGCGATTAGTTAAAAACGTCTGTTAAAGTTCTGGTCACCACAGATCCTTCTATGTTGAGGACAGTTCTCTATTTGAAGGCATCCTCTATTTGAAGTGTGCCTCAACCCAAGTGCTTTGAAGAGTGAGAGCCCTGAGAAAGGAGAACAGATGCCTTGAAGCTGCCCATCAACAGTGCCTGGAGAGTGGACTGAGCAAGGCATGCATGATGCTTGGTCACAGACTCCCTTGCTGTGTTTAGATGTGCTGATTTTTATTTAAATTAGGCTAATGACTTCTAAATTGGTGCTTCTATCTATAAAACAGCACATGCAAATGTTATGCAAATATGCATCCTCTTTTTGTGGATGCTTTTCCTCCTTTTTGGCAATGCCTGGGCAGCCACAGTGATTGGGGCCAAAATATTGTAAGCTTGGTCTATCTAGTTGCTCACGGTGGAAGCATGTAGGCCAGTGCACCTCATGTAAAGGATGATTCCTGGTCCTCCAAGGATTCTGCCTGTGTGCAACACTCAACTCACAAGTCAGGCTCTCTAGTAATGTGCAATTTCCTAGGAAAATGGCTGTCTGGAGGCCCCCATGTGTGTTTCTAGGGACTTTTAATGACTCTTTGTTCCAGGCAAATTGTTCAGTTCTGCTGTTGGTTGGCTTAATATCCTAAAATTGCTGTTTACAAAAAAGCAAATGTTTCACTGGTAGCTAATCCAGCTTGTTTGCAAAAGCCCTTAAGGTTAATTTGAATTGCCAGTAAATGATTCTTAACTATATCAATGAGAGCAAGTCGAGGCTGAGAGGATTTCTGAGATTTTGCACCATAATAAGGAGTTAGGAAATGAATTAGCCCCAAATTGAAAAGGGGAAGGTTTCAATCGAAATCGGACAAATTTGAGACATCATCAAGTAAAGATAATCACTCTGTGGAATTACAATGAGGATCTTGCTTATCGCGTTTGCACGGAGAATTTTTAATATGCCTTTAGCAGAACTGACTGCTTTGGATTTGGGAGACAACTCAATAAGAAAGTTAATGAAGAAAAGGGAAATCAGCCTAACCTAAATGCCTCAGGACTAGAGTTGCTAACAAGAGCCAAAAACTTGGTCTTTTATGGATGTAGCACTGCCAGTTCTTCACTCAGAGAAAATGCCTGTCTTTTAAAAACAGGCTACCCTAACCTGGGTCATCTGTAGACAGTTGGACTACAGCTACCAACATCCTTGTCTTTTGGTCATGCTGGCTAGAGCAGATGTGACTACGTAGGAGTCCAACAGCCGGAGTATCACCGGTTCCTACTTACATGCTCTGAGGCACCAGAGATGAGGATGACGCAGCTGCTGCATTTCTTACATCCAAGTGTCTTGTTGCTTTCCTTTTTCTCCTGCCTGTTGTTCCAAGAGAGGTCTGGTTGTTCCCTACATCTTCTCCCTATGTCATGGAGGTTTTAAAGCAGAGCTGGGGAGACTTTGGCTGAACTCCTTGATTTTCGCCATTTGAGGCAACTGCAAAATATGTGCGTAAATCTTAACTTGCTATTATTGTCCCTGGGAGTGGTCATTAACCAAAGGATCCTAAAACATCAGATTTTTCATAAACCAAGGTAACATGTATTAAGATTTTGTATCTATGCTGAAGCATGTAGGATGGAACAAGTATGTTTCCTGGCAGCTACTACACGGGAAGGCACCCATCATATCTTACATTACACATTCTGGCAAGCACCCTTTTTTTGCCTGCACAAAGGATCTATTAGCATATAGAACCTTTTATGCAGAGAATAAATGATCCCCCAGAAATGGCTATTGACTTGGAGAAATTGTGTACGTCACTGTGCTTAAATTCTGCAAATTCTCGGATGCTTCCTACTTCGAGGAGATTGCCAGTCTATCACATCAGAGAATTTGTGATCAGATGTGTTGTATCTGCTGGAAGTGATAGGCCCATCTGAGTGATGAGCTGTGAACCTTGCTCTCAATGCTTCTTTGTGTGCTTTGCCTCTCTTGTTGGAGCTTGCAAGCAAGCCACCTGTTTGGCCCAAAGGGCTCAATTTTGGCAGCTTGGAAACTGGAGTATGTGTCTTGGGGTGGTGGACAGAAAAGGCAAGACAGAAGGAGCAAAGTTGTTCCAACAAGTAACTTGGAGGCAGAGGAAAGATGCAATGGTCTGCTTTGGGGTAGACAATCAGGTGCCCTCTGGATGTGCTGGACTACAACCGCAGTCATCCCCAACCATCATAGCTAGTGCTCAGGTATTATGGGGAGGTGTAATTCTTCTGGAAGAAATCTTCCCTACCCCTGGTGTACTTGATTAGATGTTTGATGAGAGGACAGGTACAGAAGTAAGAACAGAAGCAGTGGTAGTGGAGAGGTTTGCAGAAGCACACTCAAGTAGCTGTCAACCAATGTGCACCAATGTGTTTCTCCTACAGTCAGAGAAGGCCGGTGACTCCTGTGTGAATGGGGCTCTTCATCCATTACAAGGTTTCTTTTCAGTGGTGTAGAAGGTTTGTAGGAGCTATCCATGGTGCTGAACTCCATCCATCAAACAGGTGCCTCTTATGTAGCTGAAAAGAAAAGCTGCAATGGATGAGGAAGCCAACAAACATGTGTGACCAGCTTCTGCTGTAAACACAGCCTTTATATCTTCATGTCAGCCACCCTGCCTGTTCCAGAGGCCACCCCCTCTCTGAGAAGTGGAAATCTATGGGAAGGAGTGCTGAACTGAGGGGCTGAATTGCTCTCCCAAAGGTTGGGTATTATCAGTGGGCATGGCCATATCAGCAGGCATTTTGCCTTTCTCCATGGCGTGATAAAAGAGTCTCGCCTGCTGTTCCCAGCACTGACCAGAAACTGTGTTCTTGTAAGCCACAAAGTCTCCACTGGCATTTGGAATTGTGCCAAGTGATATCTCGGAAAGGTTGACTGGAAGACTCAGGACTTCCATGCCAACATTCCAAGTGATGGGGCATTTTTCACTACTGAAAGAATCCCTATTTCCCTCTGTTTTTTAAGGGTCAAACTGCAAGGTACTTAAATATGTTGCATGCAACAGACCTTTTCTTTTCTACTCACAAGTAAGCACATGGGGCCTGATTTGGATTAGGACCATCATATGCACATAGGGCAGGGGTGGGCTATGTGTGGTCCTACAAGATGCTTTGGCTTACAGCCCCCCAAAATCCTAGCCAGCTGATGGGGTTTGTAGGCCAAAACATATGGGGGACCAAAAGTTACTTATCCCATGGATAGGAGAAATGTCTGCTGGTATCAGTGCAGGTTTTCCTCAACCCTGCTTTTAGGGTACAGAGGTTTAAATCTCTCTCTGTGGTGGTTCTGATCCAGATTGGCATGTACTTGTGAATAAACAGCAAAGAGAAGGTCAGCTGCAGCTATTTTCCATGACATGGAGATTGAATTCATCCATGCTTGGAAAGAAAGTGGGTGGAGAATGAGGAGAGGAAACAATAAGCAGAATAAAGGAAGGCTAAGACCTATCTCAGCATAAGTTTCAACTGTCCACATGAAATCTACTTTGAAATGCATGGATGCTCCAATGTATTTTATAAACTGGAGTTTACTATTTCTGTCATTTTAAGTGTTTTCTGTTGCTGTTTTGATCTGTTTGGAACATTATGCATGTTTAGACAGAAAAAGTCCTACAGTTCTATACATGCTGGGAATTACAGGACTCTTTTCTGTCTAAATGTGCATTGGATTGCAACTTCAATGATATATATAATTTTCATTTTGTCTTGTATATTTTATATTTGGTTATTGGAAATGTTTACCTTGTAAACCATCTGGAGGAGGCTTTGTTATGAAAAGCAGGAACTTAAAAAAAAAAGGTAAAGATTGATGGACACTTGTTGTTCTTTTGCCAGAGATACCGTCTTGCATTAACCATTATTTGCTTGAGGTTTCTGCTCCTCCAAAGTCTCTACATTTCAGGAATGTACAGCATGGCCATTAATCTGGGATGATGGGGTCCATATCTGGAGGGCATCAGAGGCCTCTGGAGGGCACCTGAAGGGCATCTAGAAGCCATCCAAAAGGGTCATCCTGAAAACTCTAATAGCACCAGGACAGCTCTGATAAATCTTTCTGTTGTGCAAGTGGTTGCCTGTTATACTTGTGCAACTGGTTGTGTAACTGATTGCACAGAGGAGTATGCAAGCAGAATGCACAACTGGTTGCACAAAAGATTGTACGATGGGTTATATGAACATAGCCATTTTGGCTAACAGGGTGGGACAGAAATCTAATAAACAAACAGACAAATAAATAAAGTACAACTGTTTCCACAGCAGCACTTGTGCAAACTTAACTTTAGTTGGATTCTTTTTCATGCATAGTTGAGAAGCTACTTTTCAGTGGTGCTATGTCATTTGTGTTGGCAGAATGACACAGCTGAGGGCTGCCCCAGGTTCCTTACCTCTGCTGTACATTCAAATCTCTGAGGGTGTCTGCCATATGGTAGATACATCTTTTCTCTGGTGTGCATACATGCACTAAGAATATACAGTACATAATGCATTTCATGGTAAAGCTCATTTGAACTCTTAGAAATGATGATGCATCCTAGGGCCACTATATTTCTTTCTACTATATCTTTAACCCAAGGAACAATCATCCCATTTGTTTTTATATCATATGGCCAGATCCACAAGTGAAAACAGAAATTTTGCAAGCACACACATGCAAACTAATCTCAGTTCCTATCAGTTCCTAATTTTTTCAGTCTAAACTCTGGTCCACCTTGAACATTCAGGTTTTCTCTCCCTTTAAGTTCTGTTCATGCTGAGCCCTGAGAATAAAAAAGAGAAACATTGCATGAAAATTCATGAGTATTTTGTGCACATTTCTGTAAATGCATTCATTTTATCCATGTTTGCCTAATTAATGCTTTTGAAAGCAGTTTTCTAATACAATGCAAATTTTAGCATTACATTCTCTACAGTTTTGTATGCATTTTTTATTAGATATCTCCATTACAAAATTTGGAAAAATGCAAATTCCAGCAGATAACTGAGTTTCAATTCACATGGTCATCTAAAAGTGAAAATTAAGTTTGCATTAAAACATGAACTGAATGAATTTCTGGCCTATCTGCATTTTTATCTGTACATACTGAATGGTATGTGTTGTTTATGCAATTGGGATAATCAGGGCTTTAAGACTCAGCAGAAGTGTGGGTGAAGAAATGAGTGTAGGGTATCAGAATAGTTAATTGTGGGCTGTAGATATATGTTCATTGTATGTGGGGAACTAGAAATATAGTCTGACTAGATATACACAGAGCTGCCTCAGTACTTAAATTAAACTTTCTAAAGCGTCCTTTATACAGGATTACCAAGTCAAGCTGCAGTTGCTGTGTGCAAAAGAGAGCTTTGGCTGTTTGGTGATATGGAAACGTATCCTCATCCATCTCCCATCACAGGACCATAGTGATGGAAGATACTGCACCTGTCAATAGTAGAACAGTCAGGCCAGGGCTTGCAAGAGGTGTAGCATCAACACTGTTTGATTAACAGGGATGCTGACATCCTCTGCCAGCCCCTTCAGAATTCGCTGCTCCCTCTCAGGTTATTTCTAATCCTCATAGTAGCTTACTTCTAATCCTCACGGTCTGAGAATTTTCATATCAACAGTATATAGTTGTAAACTGTCCCTGTTATTAAAGTATTTTGTGATGGCTATCCATGAATGGGCAATAAAGACCCACTACCTTTATATAAAAATACCTTTTTGGTAGAGATCATTAACTGTAGATTGATCCCCTCCACATGCTTCAAAATACAAATCTATTAATACCTGAACATTGGCCATACTGGTGAGAGCTATTGGGAGTTGTAGTCCAAAATATCTGGAGGAAACCAGATGCTGCCTGTACCTGCTGTAGATATTTCCCTAAACATTATACAAGCATTTTCAGGATCTATACTTGGAAACCCTTATGATAAGAACAACCAGACCTGAAGGTGATTAGGTCCATTAGACTGGTTTCAAATGTGATTTTCTAAATCAGTGATTTATTTTTTAGACAGTTAGCTTGATCGGCTTTGGAGGACTGCCTGGATCTATGCTTTTTCTTGTGGGGAGGTATGCATACTCTAAGTGCACACAAGATTTCAAATTAGTTCCTTGGAATATATTCTGCTCCAGATTAATTTTTAGCAGGACCTAGATTTACTATTTCATGACCACTCTTTCCTCTTAAATACACAGCAACACAGAAAGGACAGCTGAATAGATAAGATGGCAGCATTTACTGCAGCAAGTCATTCTCTGTACTGCCGGGATTGAAATCACGGCTGAGCTATGCTTTTATCAGGTTTTTTTTTAGCAAGTTAGAGGATTAGCAGGCTTCTTGAATGTGGAAGGCAGGAGAGACCATGCAGGAACCATTCTGTGGGGCTGAAGGACCAGCATCAGAATCTAATGGGCCTTTGGCCAACTAGCCTGCATGCCTCACCTACTTGCCTGAGGACGAAGCTGCCTGCCTTTCCATGCCTCCTGCCCATCCACCAAAGCAATCGACCTGCCTACCACCTACCCACTTGCTCATTCACCCATCTCCCTTTAGCAAGCCTGTGTGGTGTAGTGGTTAAGAACGCAGGACGAGGACTCAGGCGGTATGGGTTCTGGTCCCCACTCACCCATGGAACCCATTGGGTGACTTTGGGCCAGTTACAGACTCTCAGCCCAACCTACCTCACAGGGTTGTTGTAAGATTGAGAGCAGCAGGAGGAGAATGTGTGCCACCTTGAGTTCCTTGAAAGGAAAATGGCGGGATATAAATCTAATACATTCATTTTCTGGTGTTTCCTCCTACCTCATAGCGGGGGCTGCTGCTGCTCTTCTAGTGACTTCTCTTGCGGCCCAGTCAGCCCCACTGCAAGGCTCCTTGGCACCAGCTAGCCCTTACATTCTGGGTAGCAGCCATCTGAGCCAAAGAGATGCTGTCTCCAGGGAGACTGCAAACCACGGCAACAGAGGGATGATGTAAAGAGTGCCCTGTGCCCTCATTGGACAGGTCCCCTCCAGAGGCAGCATCTGATTGGTTCAGATTTCCGCTCCTTGGGATGTAAGTAAAGATTTGTTGCCATGAGGCCTGCAGGCTTGGTATGGCAATGCCTTTTACTTGTGGGACTGACCAGGAGGTCATGGAGGAGGATGGTGGCTGCTGAGGCGTGCTCAGGGGCAGCAATGTTTGCTGAGGCTGAAGGCTGACACAGGGCCTGTGGGGAGAATGCTCCATTTGCACATTCCTCTCATATCGGTGGAGATGTACTCATGGATTATTTGTGTCTTCCTTTTAAGCTTTTAGTTTCAACTATTGCCAGGAAAAAACTGCCAGTCCCAATCAGAGGTGGCAAATCCTATTGTTTCGACTTCACAGATGGTGTGAATTGTGTGTGCAGCTTGCATGCCATTGCAAAAGCTGTCTGGAGCGTTAGGAATGGTATCAAAGCCTGCCTAGTTTCTGTGCCTCCTTAAGCTGGTTGACACGCTAGCTTTGGAGGGCGACAGGCTCCTCCGAAGTCTTAAAATAAGCAAGTTGATTTTTTTAAGAGGCAAAAAGAGAAGAAAGATTAATCCCACTTCAAAACATAAATGAGACCCAAGTAAATAATATCATGCTCTGTTTGTAGGGGCTTCACTAATGAGACGAATAAACCTTGTTGCTCTTAAGGTCTACTAATCCTAAAATATGTGAACTTTGGAAACAAACTGGCAGCAAGGATGTTTGTTAGCACTTGCTTGCAAAAAGAAATATCTTGGCTTTGCTTCAGCTTCTTTCATCGCTTATTTAAGCACAACCTCTCATTAGCAAGTGTCTTCACAGACATGAAGGCAAAGTATCAAAGAGAAAGTAAACAGAGAAATCTCTACAAAAAAGGGGGCCTCTGGCAAAAACAAAAGTTTTCATGTGGGGGTATTTAAATGTGTAGGCAAGGAACATTTCAGTCTATTAATGGACCACTATCTAGACATCCTGGGGATGTCTACACTGGGAATTGGGTACAGGAGGTTTTGCTGCTACTACTGTGAAAACCAGTGGTCCTGCATCTCCTCATTATGTTTTCATAAGGGTGGACAACTTGTGGCTCTTCAGAAAAAGTTCACTGTTTTTGTACTGCAAGCTGCCTTGAGGAGACCACAGTCTTGAAAGGTGGCTAAACATTTCCATAAAATACATTTAAAAAACCCTTGAGTGCATATTTCTTTTAAAAAGTAATTCAAAGCCTGTCTTGTTTCATCAAGCTTTTGCTGGGTTTGGAAGTTGTATTCTGCTGCCTTTAAAAGAGTGATGTTATTGTAGAGGTTCTAAAGAACTTTTTATATAATATCTGTTGTAAGAGGCACATGACTCTAAAGTAGGATTTATAAATATAGAAAGGAATGAATGAATGAGTTTTCTGTCTTTCAGTCTGGTTAAGACACTAGCAGCCCCTGGCATGGTGGTTAGAGCACTGGACTGGAACTGGGAAACATGGATTCTAGTCCTCACTTGGCCATGAAGCTCACTGAGTGAGCTTGGGTCAGTCATGGACACTCACCCTATCCTCCCTCACAGGGTTGTTGTGAGGATAAAATGGAGAGGAGGCACTTTGGGTTCCTTGCAAAAGGAGGAAAGACAGCATAAAATGCAATGTAATCATAGTTGTTGTTAGTCGTGAAGTCGTGCCCGACCCATCACGACCCCATGGACCACATTCCTCCAGGCTTTCCTGTCCTCCATCATCCCCCGGAGTCCACCCAAGCTCACACCAACCGCTTCAGTGACTCCTTCTAGCCACCTCATCCTCTGCCATCCCCTTCTTTTGCCATCTATTGTTCCCAGCATTAGGCTCTTCTCCAGGGAGTCCTTCCTTCTCGTTAGGTGGCCAAAGTATTTGAGTTTCATCTTCAGTATCTGGCCTTCTAAAGAGCAGTCAGGGTTGATCTCCTGTAGGACTGAACGGTTTGATCACCTTGCTGTCCAAGGGACTCGCAGGAATCTCCGCCAGCACCACAATTCAAAGGCCTCAATTCTTTGGCGCTCAGCCTTCCTTATGGTCTAAATTTCACAGCCATACATTGCAAGTAATCATAGCAAGAAGAAACATATAGAAACAGGTGTATGCATGGAAGAAACTTTTGCTTCTTCTCATTAGTACTCCTGTCTTGACAAACCAAAGAATTCAATAAAACTGGCAGGTTTCCAGAGCTCAGTTGAGACATGTAAGCACAAGCTGTTTTAGTAGCTTAGGATGAAAATTCAGATTTATGCATCTGTTTCTAGTCATGCAGATGCTAGAAGGAAAGTAATTAGATGCATGAATATTGACTGAGCCCACACAGTGCCTTTCAAAACATTATGGACGGGAATAATATGGGTGGTCCACATCGTTAGTCTGACCACAAGCTCCTCAGGATGAACACAGGCAGAAGGAAGGACAGGGCAACCACTGTATTTTCAACTCCTGATGATGGTATTCTCCATGGGGTTGGAAGCAGATTTACCATTATGGCTCATTGCAGTAGTCTCTGATCTGCCTAGCTGAGACCTGCCAAACATAAATGGATGAAGCAAACTCTTGCTGAGCTGGATGGAAGGAATGAATTAGTTGCTCTCACATGGAAAATGCAAGAGGACATGTGAGGACGCAAGGTCACAATTACAAAACTGATCTGCAACTTGCTTAACTATTTCATTCCCAGCCTTCCTTCCATGTTTTAGTGTGGGTATCCTGCCCACCTGCACAGGAGACTGCATGCCATCTCCTGCTACCTGGATCGTACAGGTGACATTGGAACAGTTATACCAGGTTGTAAAACCACGGACCCACAGAAAAGGTGGCTTTAGTGGATGAGGGTGGAGCCAGAGCCAAAAGTGGGTGGAACTTCCAGGACTTCATAGTGTTCTCTCTCAATCTCAATCTCCTTCCATACCACCCCATCTCTCTGTTTCACCCCAACAACTCACATGAAATTAGGTCAAGAGTCACAAAATATATGGTTGATAGCCACATATGGTAAATTGGTGAAAATAACTCAGTTTGCTCAATCAATCAGTGAACAAGAGCTAGACAATTCCTTCCTGGTCCCCATGGATCAACTAGTTACTCCCATACAGCTGGCTACCAGCAGTGTTAGGGTCTATTGTTTGGAGTAGATGGGGCTGCTTGAAATTGTGGTGCCCATGCCATCCTCCCTCCCAAAGCTTAGCCTTGAAAACCAGCCCTATTCATTCCAACATCTTCATGATTCTCCAGAAAGCAACATTCCACACAAGTGCATAAAGCAGAGGAACAGAAACCTTGTAATGAACACTTACTTGCAAACAGCCAGTGCGCATCTAGTTTTCTCTCACCCACTTCATAAAAGTGGAGTCAAATTATGCTCGTGTTTATGCATTTTATTTAAAACACTTATCTCGTACCTTTCCTCAACAAGACCAGGGAGGCTAGAAACATAATTTAAATCAACAGGTTAAATCAGCAGCATGAATCCAATTTCAAGAAGTCCCACTGAAATGAACAGAACTTTAGTTACTATGGTGAACTTAAGTTCATTAATTTCAGTGCCTCTGCTCTAAGAAATATTAATGTTGGATTTAACCCATTAATGTAGCCATTTTAAAAACAGTTCAACAACAGCAAGAAATGCAATGAAGTAGTCATAAAGCTCTAAAACAGCAGAGAATAGTGAGAAAAGGAAATGCAGACGGCCATAGAAATAATTTAACTGCAGGAAATTAAACCATTTTTTAAAAGGAGCAACAATTTATGGCCCAAAAGTCTTCTGAAAAGGGAGAGTTTGGGACATTCCACAGCAGGCCATAAAACAGAGGGGTAAAATGGGCCTCCTCTGAGTGGGAGTTCCAGAGCCCATCTCCAAGAACGCCATGCTCCATGATGCCAGTGTATCAATGCAGGCAGCATGCCCAGCGTGGACTCTTGGAGAGATGGAGGATCAGCAGACCAGAGGCTGGAAGCATATTCTTTTAAGGTTTTCCACTTTGCAGGAAGGGGCATCATCTGAGAAGGGGTTTCTGGACTGAAGCATGAAAGTTGCAGTCTGCTCTTAGGTGCTGCCACATCTGGCCTCTCTTCCTGCTCTGAACCCCAAGGGCTCCTGCCTTGGACCAGAACATAACTGGAAAGCAGCTGCATGTCTTCCATAGATGTGGCTCCAGGCTGCAGCTCTCTGGGTCAACTGTAGTTTTGGAGCACTACTCAAAGACAACCCTGTGCAGAGTACAGTGCAATAATCCACATGTCTGGTCAAGCTTGTGATTCCCAGGAACAGGAATAGTTGGTATACCAGTCAAATCTGGGCAAAGACACTTCTGGACACAACCAGTGCCTGAGAATCTCAGACCTTCTAAGGTATGAACTTGCATTTTGAAGGGGTGCTGCCCCAACCAGTTCTGGTTAAATTTATATTCTTCACTTACCTCTGCTAACCAAGAACACTTCTGTCTTGTCTGCATTAAGATTAAGACTCAATTGCCCAAATCCAGTCTGCTATTATCTCCTGGAACAGGTTCGCAGTACATTTGTAGGACCTGGCTGGGAACACTGCGATATCATAACATGAGAAGAATTCTGCAAGGTTACAGAAGGAAGGAGAACTAGACACGGGCTGGCTGTTTTAGCAGTCACACATTTACCACACTATTAAATTTGCTTCCCCTGCACGTTTTCAGCCCTTGATACACTGATGGTGATGTGTGACTGCACCACCATATCCTTTTATTTTCCCAACAAACAACCAGGAGGGGAGGAGTACAATTCAGATTATGATTACAGAATTGAGGAAGGGGTGTTCATCCTTCCCCCATGCCATTTTCACTATTGAAAATGCCCTTCCCCAAAGCTGCTATTTTCTCTGGCAAGAGAAATGCACATAAACATCATTATTTTTGCACGTATTCAGGCCAAATAGCTTCCCAGGAGGGAAATGGTGCAAGGGGGACCTTAACCCTCCTTTCTTTCTGTGCCATGGTCTTGATCTAGACCTGATGGTGACTTTGAACCCACCTGTTAGTACCAATAAATGCAGTACCTTGTCTTGAGGCAGCATGATAGCTAACCTGAGCATTACCAGCCTGCTGCTACTGGAGGTACAGGGCAGTCCCTGAGTTATAAATGAGTTTTGTTCCAGAGAATGTCTTTAAGTCAAATTTGGATGCAAGTCGGATCATGTTGTATTTAGCATGAGTAAGCCAAATGTTTGTCTTAATATACAAATATATTTTACCTTCTATGCATATAAAACACTTAAGAAACACTTCCATATACAATAAAACATCTTAAGCACAATACAGTACTGCACTGGAAGTTATGGAAGGCAGTGCTAACTGCATGTGACTCAAAACACACTGGCTTGGATACATTCAAGCTGACAAACAACCGATGCTATGGAACATTTTCATAAGTATTAAAAATAGTTCCTGTGTTGGTACTGATGTACAAATCAGTACAGTGGTACCTCGGTTCACAAACTTCATTCGTTCCACAAATCTGGTCACGAACCGAATTGGTTATGAACCGAGTCCAATTTGCCCATAAGGTTCAATGTATATAAGGTTACTCTGTTCTGCACCATATGTAATTTTTTCTAACCACAAAAATATGAAACACAGTACAGTACAGTATGAAGAGAGAGAACACTAACCTTGCTTGAGGCAACTTCTGGCATGGAGGACAGGAAGGTGGGTGGGGAGGAGGTTATTGTTTGGAGGGAGAGTCTGCGACCGTGATCTCGACTAAAGGAATCTGCGACCATGTGTCAGAGTGGGAAAGATGGCCATGTTCGTGTTCATGCGAACACGATCGTGGCCATCTTCCCCGCATGAACACAATTGCGGCCATCTTCCCCGCACCACAACCAATATCAGAGTGTGTTCAAGCAGGGAAATGGCCACGATCATGTTCATCACCAGATGCGATGTTCGCAAACAGAAGCAAAATTTTGCCGAACTTTCTGTTCACGAACTGAGGTATTACTGTAGGAAGAACTTTCATTGGTTAAATCATGCAATCATTGACAGGCCTGAGAAAAACCCTCTTTTCCAGAAATCAGCATGTGCGCCTCCTTGAAATGTAGCTGACACTGGCCAGGTACCATTTCAGAGAAAGCTAGTTGGCACTTGACAGATAATAGCAGCTCAGGCAAAGGGCAATTCACCCCACCCCAGCCAATCTTCCTCCTCTTCTATGTAATAGCACCTCATCGTCCCCCTCTTCAGAGGATCTTCTTTGGTATGCAAGTGGGAAAAATCTGTGTTATGTGTAGCCCTCTAATGAGCAATGTATAAAAGGCCCAACTGAGGACTGCTCAGGTGCACCATCTGGAATGATTTGTTGGTAGCCAGCTATTTTCAGGAATAAATCCTTTAAAAGAAAACATTCCCCTGCTGTGTATTTTGGGCATATGCACACCAGAACATGGATCATTTGGTCAACAGTACTATGAACCATTTGTCTGTAATGTGAATTTTTAAATAATAGGCTTTATGGCAGTTCATTCATGAGTTTTTCATAATTTTGACATTTGCAGTCCCCAGATTATGAACATCTGAGTTGCAAACATCCATACCTACAAATGAACTGCCATAAAACCTATTAATTTTTTAAAAATTTCTGCTGGAAATCATTATCACCACAGAGAGAGGAGAAGCAAGAGGGAAGCAAGGGAGCACCTCTGAAACATCACCATAGGGAGAGAGGAAGCAAAAGGGGAGAGAGGGAGGCCTCCAAAGCAGACCTTCCTCCCCTGCCCATCTGGAGAGGGAAATCTTTTCAGCATTTCTTTGCCTTGATGCAAGGAGGAGGCACTGGTGAGTTTGGGTGGGGAGGAGAGGGGGCTTAGAGAGAGTTGTGGTTTTTCTACTTTCATGGGGTCCTGCGAATGTGGAGGGCTGGCTATACGTGATCTGACTTACATACAAATTTGACTTAAAGATGAATTTCTATTTTCTTAGGAATGCAACTCATTTGTAACCCCAGGACTGCCTGTACTTTGCTCTGTGATATTTATTGTTTCTACTTGTTATCCTTTTTGCTTGCCATGGTAGAGGAGCTCTGCACCTTCTCCTTGCAACTAACAGGAAAAATAACAAAAGCAGCTCTGAAAAAAGGGTTCCTGAAGGATTTTCCTCATGATTGCTCCAAGTGAAAAACAAATTCCTGTTTGTTTACTTATTTTTGCATTCCTCCTCCTTGTTTAATTGTATTTGCTGCTTTAAAGACTAATCCTTTAAGTGCCTGCTGTGCTATTAAAAGGTTTGTTTTTAACACTGAATCAGAAAGCTCCGTCTCCCAGTTAAATAATATTTGGAAAGCAAAATAGGTGCCTGACAGCTTGCAGCAGCCTTACACCTGCTGGATGCTGGGTGAGATACATTCCATCATTGCTTCTGCCTTCAGCGGCTGGCCTGGATGCACTGGATAACAGTCTGGTTACATGAGGGAGTTGCAGTACACTCAAGCCAGAGCAAGGTGGTGTATGAATATTTCAGGAGTGACATTTGCAAAGATGTGCATTCCTACAAACTACCGAGCATGCTTTCCCTATAAGGTTAGTACAGCATAAAGTCTTCTCTGGCAGACTGTTTGGTCATAATCTAGTCCAGTGGCTGAAGCTCTTGGATGAAAACTATCCCTCCCTGAGAATTCCAGGCTTTTTCTATAAAGGACCTGAAAAGAAGATTCCATAACTTCTTGGGCAACATCTTGACAAGGAGCTTCTGAGGCTAGGGGCCTTCTTTACTGCATGGCCTTGCTCTGTGCAGTGAGTTATCAGAGCAGCAGCATCCCCAGCAATGAACTGTTCCCAGGCTGTGGATTGGCTCAGAGGCATGGGCTAGTTGTTTGGCACTCTCAGGCAGGAAGGGCTATAAAAAGCTTCCTGTTTGTGTTGGCTCATTTCCTGCGAAACAACGGTCTTCCTGAATCTGGCGTTTCTGTGTGTCTCTCAGTAGCAAATTCTGGGCTTGGCCTGCTATCTTTGATTCTTCGGGGGAAGGGCTGGAACTCAGCAGGGGAACACAGATTTTAAGTCCCTGGTTTAGCCCCTGGCATATGCAAATACAGTTGGGAAAGAGTTCCTGCCTCGATGCCTAGTAAGCTGCTGTGAGTGAACATAGACCAGTTTTCGGGAGCCTCCAAGTTCCCCATCTGGCCTGCCAGCTCCTTCTCCAGGCCTGCTTCCTCTCTTGATAAGGCCAAGCTCTTTTTTTTCCTTATGAGCACTGATAAAGACTCCCTTTCTTATTATTTTCCATCAGCAGATGATCAGAGATAAAAGCTTTCCCTTGCTGGGGAGAAGGTCTGGGGTCTGGGGAAGAAGTTGCTGAATGTCTCAGTCCTGCTGTGGTTTGGCAGCTTATTTCTGACTGAGCGTAAAACGCGTCAGATTAAAATGCCCCTTTCGCCCCCTGGTTGATGGAATGCAGCTCCAAAACCATTCCCAGGTTGGAATTAAGCCCTTGAACTGAAAAAGGTTCCCCACTGCTGGCACCGTGATGATAATGCAGATGGACCAAATCTCTGTTTCATTATGAGGCAGTGTCCTCCCTTCACACATTAAAAGCCACAGACCTTTCTTGCAACACATGTTTTATTGACCAAAGCATGTTCCAGAAGAACAAACATCCAGAATGAATCTGTTTGTTGAACCCAATCTAGTATTCACCATCAGGAACTTTCCTTAGGAACCTCCTGGGCCCCGGCATTTTGGGAACGGCCTTCTTAAAACAAGCATGCCTCTTCTCTGCATGCTGATCCTTTGATTGGGCTGCTCTCCTCTGTCACATCATGGGGTGAAGAGCCACGTCTGCCTCATCTGTCTCTGAGAAAGTCCCCTGTTCCAAGTCGCCTCCCAATAGCTGTACATACTGGTCATTCCCAGAGGCTGCTGGAGCACCTGGGAATCTGACCTGGAGATAAGTGCCTCCACTTCTCTCATGTCAACATCTGGAACTGGCCCACATTCCAAGCCCCCCCTCCCCAAAGTCCAGCCAGCAGGCCTTGAGAATGCACACCAAGATGACTTTCTGCCTCTAATACTACTTTTTGGCACTTCTTTGACAATGGCCTATGTCTCAGTCAAATAACATCAGATGGTCTTCCAAATGTGCCACTTTCCCTTCCTTCTGTTTAGCAAGTGAAGAACACATTCTGGAGGGACAGTCTTGTCCCCTGAGTCTTGCAGCACTTTAAAGACCCGCACAGATTTATTGTGGCCACAAAAGTGTACACCACAACAAAATCTGCTACCGTTTTAAGTGGAGAAGACTTGTTCTAGATCTGCTTTCAGGGAAGCTTACAATTTTTTAAACTGTTGCCATAGCTCCTGACTTAACAATGTTAACATTTGTAGAGTTAAACAAAGCTATCTCTTGATCGAGTGTTGACATGCTTAGTTTTAACAAAGATTTCTGGGAGGAAAAACATACCCATTTTTCCCTGAAAGGAGTTGTGGACCCAAATCTTCAAGTTGCATTTAAGAGCATGTGGAATGTAGAATGACCGTCAAAACAAATGCTGACAGCTGTCTGGAGCATTCTGGGAGTTGTAGGTGTTCTTGTGTCTAAAGGAGTGGACCTTTAAATTCATGGTTCACAGATGAGATTTAACTTAGAATTGCCTTACTTAAGGAGAAGAGATCTTTGCTGAAGGAAAATCATAGAATTTGCTGGTCTGGAATGGAAATGACCATTTAAAGATGTCCGTGCTTTATTTTTATTTTTATTGTATGGAAACCCCCCTCCCTTATTTTTCTCTTGCAAGAAATCCAAGGTGACTCACATAATCCTCTTCCACTGCCATTTTATTCTCACAACAGCGCTGTGAGGTGGGTGAGGCTGGGAGTTCGTGACTGGCCCGAAGACATCCAGTGAGTTTCATGGCCAAGGGGAGACTGTAACCTTTATCTTCTGAGTCTCGGTGCAGCTCTCTGACCACTATATCACAGTGGCTCTCACCTTGAAACTCATTTTTTTTTTTAAAGTAGTCAAATGGCAGGAAGAAAAACATCTCACGATTTTAAGGTGCTTATGTGGTGTCTATGGTATTGAACATCTGAGTGTTGGCAGGTAAGAATAGGTCATGGATGGAAATGCCTTTGTCTGGCTCATGTATCTGAGCTCCATGCTTCAGTAACAGGATGGTTTTAGCAAGGACTGCTACCTGTTTGTTTATGTCAGGACTCCTGTTCTCCAAGAGGGCACAGAGAACTTTGGCTGTGGGGCATTAGAGAAATAGTTAGAGAGCTAAAAGCTCAGTGGGTGCTGCTTTCCCCGTCACTGTATCTTTGTGTCAGGAGAATTGTCTAGCAAACTGCACATCTGCCGAAAGCTCGGGAGCCCTGCCCAGACTTAAACGACTCATGACAAAAGCCCATCTGTCATCATCCTAAACTCACCTCCAGCCCTGGTGATTCCACATGTTTCCTTGGGGGAAGCGGCTAGTAATGAGGGATGTGACTGAAATCTGCAATGGACTCAAAAAAGTTGGCATTTTTAAGAATTCAGCCCGCAGATTATACAGCAGGCTGGATTCTTTTATTCTGCAGAGTTGCGGACCTTTTTTTATTTCTGTTTTTTATCATTGTGCACAAATTTAGTCATAGAAATATTTAAAAAGATACTGGCCAAGAGTGTGCATTTCCCCCATATGGGATTTGCACATTTTGGGGAGTGTGAGGTGGTGGGAGTGTGAATGTGCACAGTTCATCTGAATGCATTTGCACAAAATCTGATTCTGTCAATGAGTAGACAGGAGAATGAAAGGTGCCTGACAATCTGTGAAATGTAGATGGGGTGGATTTTACAACATCTGTATTTCCTCAGCTGTGGCTCACTGGCAGAGCACCTGCTTTGTATGCAGATATTCCAGTTTAATTCCTGGTTTCTCCAATAAAAAGGTCTCTCAGGTAGAAAGTCCGGGAAAGGGCTTGGCCTGAGGCCTTGGAGAACTGCTGCTGGAGTGAAAATGATGGAGTTAGATGAGGCAGCTGCCTATACTCATATGCCGATTTGTCAGAAGCGGTTTCCTTAATATGCTTTACCGTAGCTTGAATCCATTGCTACATGTCCCTCCCGCCAAGGGCCTATGTAAACATTTGTTCCTTTTTTCATGACATTCTTTTAGATTCTTGCAATATCACTGTTTTTCTTGTAATTGCTTCATTCCCCCACCCCATAGATGTCCTGTTCACTCATCCATTCCTAACAAATGCCATATGTTCCAAAGCTTCAACTTATTACTCCTGCTCTTGAGTTTTCTGGCATGCTAAAAATGCAGCAACCAAACTCAGCTCAACCTTTTATCTAATCAGCGCCAGGCAGACCAGTGCTTTAACCATTTTGCATGAATGTTTTTGATGATGATGATGAAAAAATTAACCATAATAGGCAGCATTTTTTTTTGAAACACACTAAATCAAGGATGGGCAGAAGGTAGGTCAGGATCTTTTAGCAGGTCTCTGGGTAATTTGCTGTGGACCAGCAGAGGTTTCTGACTTCGTGTAATATTAGAACAAAATTACTGCTGAAATTAAGAAAGCTCGGGTGGAAACAGGAGCAGATTTGTATCTGAAAGAATTTGTGTATGAGCTCATGTTTTGGTTCTGAGGCAAATCCTGGAGTGAGAGTGTATTCAGTGGCACTTAGTTGTCCAAATATGTGCCTGCCTTTTTGAACCAATATTTTACAGCTGGCCACAGAATACTGTTGATCAACAGAGCTGACTGTGTAAGCCTAAACCCTGCAACTTCTTGTATTAAGTGGACTACGGCTGATTTTCTGTCTTGTGCAGGGTAGGGCCACCTCCACTTTACAGGCGCAATCCAGCATGCAGTTTATTTTATTTATTTATTTATTTGGGATTCTTGTATGCCGCCCCATTCTCATAAGCCTTGGGGCGGCTTCCAACAAATAAATAACAATACAATACATAAAAAACTGGAAACATCCAGGCAATAATTTAAAACCAATAAATAAGTTGGCAATTAATTAAAATAATGTTTAAATAAAAAGGTATTGCCCTGGCGCCAAAAAACAAATAATGACGGCACCAGGCAGACCTCTCTGGGGAGCGCATTCCATAAGTGCACTCAGTTTCCCCAACCCATTGCCACCCCTTCCCAAGCTCCTCCTCCTCTTCTAGCAGGCCCTCATTTCTAGAGGGCTCCTCTTTGTATGAGGAAGAGCTGGCTGTACTGAGTCTAGAGAACCTTAAGGAGAGCCATGATAGCAGGTCTTCAAATTTCTGAAGGGGAGTCATGAAAAAGATGGAACAGAGTTTTCTTTTGCTTCAGAGGGCAGGGCTAGAACCAATGGGAAGAAATTCAGATGGAGCTGATTCAAGCAGGGAAAGACTTCCTAATGGCCAGAGACAATGGAACAGACTGCCTTGGGAAGTGGTGGGCTCTCCTTCTCTGGAGGTATTTAAACAGTGGCTGGACAGCTACATTTGCAAGATTCCTGCACTGAGCTGGGGTTAGGCTAGATGAATTATAAGGAGCTTTCAAGACATAAAATTCTTTGTGTTCATGATTTCTGTTGCAACCAGTCTAGCCCTCTGGATCAGCCTAGACCAGCATGTGTGCACTGGTTAAAAGTGCCTACCATTTACAGTGCCCCAAGAGTACTGAATGAAACTCTTCAATATTTAAAGAGCACATTACTGCAATTAGATAGGCTATATAATCTCATCATTTCTCGTCTCATCAATCCCAAATTACTCTAATGACCTGAAACATGCATGTGTTTGTGTGTAGGAGATGTAAGCAGATAGGTAATTTTTACATCATGGGGAAAGTACACTCTTGTGTAAGAATTGTGAGATAGCCTAATAACGATGATGTTGATAGTAATGCAGCACCATCAGAACATCCCATTTTACAACAGGGGTGGGCAGAAGGTAGATCTGGTTCTAGTTGTGGATCTCTGGGTGATTTGTGATGGATTAGCAAATCATTCCCGACACCGATGATTTAACAATAGTGACAACATAAGGCCTTGTTTTCATCTTAACTAAGAACACTTGGAGGGAAATAGGGGTAGATTTGTATATAAACAGATCCATGTGCAAGCTCCAGTTCTGGTACTGAAAAAAATCATCCTAATCTGAACATGGAATGAGAGGCAGCTTATTCCACACTTCTGTGCCCTTCTTCTTAAGCCACTATTTTGCATCAAGCTCCTGTGCAAGAGGACTTTGGGGTTCTCATGAAAAATACAGTAGATCCTGCAAGTTGAACACGGGACAAGTGACCCCTTTGGACCCATGGGCACAGTTGCCAATTTGAGAAACAATCTTTGGCACCACCACAAAATGGGTTATACCACAGAGGATAACATTGGCCTGCACCCACCTTCCATCTTTGTTTCTTAAGAGCTCCATGTGTGGTGTGCAGGCATTCATGGGAAAAGAAAACAGAAGCAGCCAGGGGCTCTCATTTTGCTTTGAAGTGATCCCAGCTGCCAGTCAGAAGAAGTGCTATTAAAACAAGAAGTGGGAGTGGAAGTGCACCTCTACGGGCACCATGAATGTAGTCTTGAGGATGCTCTGGAATCACTCCTGCCACTCTGAGACATGACAAAGGAAGGTTTTCCTTCTCCTGGAGCTTACACTCTCGAACAGGCAGTGGCCTGGTTTGCATGACACAGTGGTGGTTAATAAGCCACAGTGGGTTGTTTACCATCCCTCTGCATGCCAGCCCATTTCCCCAATTATCCTCACCATGTGTGGGTCCTTGTCCCATCCTGATAAACCATCTAGAGTTCATGGCCTAGTGCAGGGTTGTGAGGCGGTCTCCAAACCCTCCCTGCTAATCCTTCTCTGTTGGGTTTGGAGGACATGAGAAGTCCTGGTGAGAGCATGATCAGCAACCTGGTGCCAGTGGATGCTGCAGTGACCACGCAGATCAGGTCTATGGGGGAAATCATCTGGCGGAAAGAGGAAAAGGCAAGGAGGAAGAGGGGTGGGATTAAGGGGTTGAGGAGGAATGGAGAATCTGAGGTTCTCCTGCTGTTGCTGGACTCCAACTTCCATCAGACCCAGACAGCATAGCCAGTGGTCAAGAATAATGGGAGGTATATTCCAACAACATCTGGAGAATCACAGCTTCCCCTACTCTAGGGGTAAGCCAAGGGCAGTACAGGAAACGGGTTTTCAGGAGAGATTTGACAGGAAAAAGAGATATAGTGTAATACCCATTTTCAGGAACAGAATTTCACACATGGGGTCAGCAGTGGAGAAAGGTCAATTTGTTTCATTACTTTTTCTTGAAAGAAAATGACACTGCTGCTGTTTGATCTAGTGCTGAATATTTTTATTTATTGAAGGATATTACATGAGACTGAAGGGTGTTAAACACATACTGGTGGTAATATTGCTGTTTTTATAGCTATTTGACTGCCATTGACTGCATGATTTGTGTGCATCTGTGTAGTGTTTTATGATGAAGAAGAGGGAGAGAGATAAAGAGGGATGGAAGAGAAACAAAGAGAAAAGGAGGGAGCAGAAAGAGAAGAATGACCTACTGCTGGCTGTGGCCCCTCAAGCTGTTGAACTGTGCCCACAACAGGTTACTCATGAGGGAATGCAGCTGCTTATGGGAAAACGGTTGCCCAACTTTGCATATATGTTCTGAGAAGTGGAAAAAGCACAGCCAGGGTTGCTGCATCTGTCTGATCCACACACAGGCGCTCACATGGGAACATGGAGCTACAAGCAGATTTTCCAGTTAAAATGAACACCAGAAGCCGTGGGCAGAAGGAATGGAAGTGGCTGGTGACTTCTTGGATTACTGAGCTGACAGTTATGGGCTGGAGGCTTCTAGCTGCAGAGCAAACCTCCAGGCGGAGGGCGCTGGCACCACACAATCTCATTAGGGCTGAAGAGCATGTCCTCCAAGCCGCAGAAGCCCGAGGCTGCCTGTCATCCTCTTTGCATAGCAGCGGAAGAGCATTCAAAGGGACGGGAAAGGCCTTGCCATGTAATGGGTGCAGGATGAACACCGGGGATGTTGCAGGGCCCTGAGATAGAACAGCACTCACTGGGCATGCTTTGGCTTCTTGAAAAATCCTTCTCTGAATGAAATCCTCTGAATGCTGCTGGGGGCAGGGTGCAAGGGCATGCCCACAACTATCCGCCTCCCTCCCATCTCAGCATCCCCACTGCTGGCTGAGTTCTGTGTCCTTCTCAGTACAAATCTTTGTTCTCTGTGTATTTCTTTGCACCGCTCCTCAGATGAGCCTGCCATTGTTAACCCTGGGAGTCACCAAACCTGGCATTGGCAGCTGCACGGTGTAAATATGGCGGGGAATGTGTGGCCCTGCAGATGTTGACCAACGCCATCTCCTATCAGCTCCAGGCTGCGTTGCCCATGGTCAGGGATTATGAGAGTTGGTGTCCAACAACATCCACGGCTTCCCCACCTGTCCTATACACAGTACTGTTAGCACTGGGACAGAACCATCCCTTAGATTATTTTCCAGGCCACTGTCTCTAGTTTCCCATGTAGTTCACTGAGCACATGAGATGGGGTTAGTACCATAGAAACATAGAAACAGAGCGAGTCAGAAGGGGCCACCCGGGCCATCTAGTCTGACCTCCGGCACCAGCCGGCTCCGCTCACGACATGCCCACCATGTGCACGTCCAGCCTATCCTTGAACACCCTCACCGATGGGGCCTCAATGACCTCCCGTGGAAGCCCATTCCACACCCTCGGGGTCCTGACTGTCACGAAGTGCTTCCTGGCATCCAAATGGAACCTTGGCTCCCTGAGCTTTGCTCCGTTGGAGCACGTCCTGCCTTCCTCTGCAGGGGAGAACAGGTCTCTACCCATCTCCGTGTGACATTCCCTCACATACCTGTATGTCGCCAACATATCCCCTCTGAGTCTCCTCTTCTCCAGGCTGAAGAGACCCAGTTCCCTCAGTCTTGCCTCATACCCCATTGTGGCCCTACGCTGCACTGACTCTAACCTGGCTATATTCTTCTGTAATGAGGAGCCCAAAACTGAGCACAATACTCCAGTTGCGGGCACACCAGAGTCGTGTAGAGTGGTAGTAATACCTCTCTTGACCTAGAAGCCAGACTTCTGGCTATGCAACCAAGGGTGGCGTTTGCCCTCTTGACTCATCACACTGCTGACTCATGTTTAGCCTGCAGTCAACCAGTACCCTGAGGTCCCTTTCATAAGTGCTGCTCTCTAGCCACTTGTCCCCTAATCTGTACTTATGACACCTATTCCTGTGCCCCAAGTGCAAGACCTTGCACTTATCCACATTGAACGCCATCCTGTTGTCTCTTGCCCACTTCCATAGTCTGTCCAGATCCTTTTGGATCTGGAGTACCTGCTCCTCAGTTGTGGCCACTGCTCCAGTTTAGCATGGGGATTCGGTGAGAACAGATAGTGCTTTGTGCACCAATCCCAGATTACCAATCAGATCTGACTTTACTGGACTGAACTGTAAGTTTTTGTTCTGAAAAAGTTTTACTGGTTTTTCAGAACCTACCATCAGTGTCATTTATTTCTTTATTTGCTGTTGCCTCCATCTCCTGGCACTTGTTTAAGCTCCTCATGTGCTGCTAGAGTCTACCCTGGCTCCAACAATGACTCATCTGATTCTGCCTTGTTTTGTGCCTCAGCACCAGACTCACTCTCCTGGCCCAACCTATCACCACCCTTTTGTCATGCTCAGGGGATCAGTGCTTTGGAAAGCAAAATTTGGCATGTATACACCAAATTAGATGAGACAGTGGCTGGGTTTGCCTAACATGGCAAACAAGAATTAACTATTGTTCTTTGGTTGGTTGTAGGGCAATGCAAACCCTTTCATGGTTGCAACAATTCATTCTTACTGTGTTAATAGGGCTTGGTGCCCAGCTGCTTTGCCATGATGATGTTTCACTGAGACACTGCCATGATGCCCCATCTTGCATCGCTGTGATACCCTGTTTTGCTTCTCTACAATGCCCCATCTCATCTCACCACCATGCTCTGTCTTGCCTTGCATTATCACCACGTCTCTGCAATGCCCCATCTCAGGAGGCAAGACGGCATGGCAGTGAGGTGAGACAGGTCATCACAATGAGGTGATGCAATGAGACGGGGAATCCTGGCAAGGCAGTGAGACAAGATGGGGCAACATGGCAAAATAGTGAGGCAAGATGGGGCACCACAGTGAGGTGAGAAGGAGGCATTGTGGTGAGGTTGTGAGGTGAGGCATCATGGCAACTGGGTGCTAGGCATTTGGTTGATGCATCCTGGCAGGGAGGAAAGGGAGCATGGAGGTAGCCAATCAGTTTCCTGCTTCTGGAAACTCAACAGTTGCTAGGCAGAACAGGCCAGTGGAAAATGGCAGCTTGAGTGACTGTGCTATCGTGACTGTTCTTGACGCCAAATTCACTGTCAGAAATGTGGAAACCAAGTCACACATAATGAGCACAGAAACTTGAGAACAGATTGCTGGCTCTCCATAGGGATTCACGGTAATGAAACCGGCAGCACTTCACCATGCTTGTTACATTCACATGTGACAATGGGCAATCTCCAGCATGGCTTGCCTTATGTGTGAACCCAGCCAGTGTCAAGGAGCAATCTGTGCCACTGGCTCAAGAGGAGACCTCTGCAACCGGTGGCATGGTGCTCTCTGTATGGAGTGGATTGGACTTCCCAGTGTCACTAGCTAGAGAGGTCTCCTTTTGAGCTGGCAACTCCATGCTGCCATCTTAAGCCCAGGTTGGTAGCACAGGATGAAGCTGTCATCTGTGCCACCAGCTTGAGAGGAGACCTTTCCAGCTAGAAGAATAGACCAGCTCTGCCTTGTGCCACTCTGTTGCATGGAACTAGGGTCTTTTTGCCTGAAAGAAGGTGGTGATGACATTTTTTCTTCACACCACTTTCCAGTGCTCAGGGTGGTGGAATGGAGTGGATCATGCTTCTTCACCTGTTGCTCAAGAGATTTGCTCTTGAACAGCTGGCTGGGATGACATTTCCTCTCTGTACTGCTGCCCTAGCACAGGGCAGAGTTTAGGGAAGACTTCTCCATCACTTCGATTTAAGTCCTGTCTGCACAATGGGGCAGTGTGATTGTAGCCATCGGGAGAGGAAGTTCATTGCTCTTTGTGGGGTCCCTGGGATTCTGCTGGAGGAACGAAGGGGAAGGAGCAGGGGAAGCAAAGCACCAACAGTGAGCTCAATCATCTGTTGTTCCTCATGGGTGCTTGGGGAGCTCCATCACCCCATCATGGTGAATCATCATGATTAGTTGGCCTTATGTATGGGAATATTTGCAATAAAGATTATACAATAGTCTTTCCAAAAATCTAGAAATACCAACTTCTCATTAATGAAAAAAGAGATTAAGTATGAGTATTGTTTTAGAAATTTATGATTCTGAAATGTAACTAATAGTACCCATCTGCAAGCAATGGTATTCCCAAATCACTGTTTTTCACTCACACAGTTATGAGCCAGTTTCATCTTAGTACCAGCATTCCAAATTCTGAATGGTTGCATTTAATGTGTCTGATTTCCAAATAAAAATTGCAACCAGGGGAGTGTGTGCAACCAGGCCATGCTCCAAATAAAAGACACCTCAAAACTGCTAGCCCCTTTAGGGTGGATTCTGCTGCCACCACCACATGCCATGGGATGGATCCCAATAGGGGAAAGGAGTACGTTGCTATGTTAAATGTACCAAACTCATTAGATGCACACCCCCCCCCCGCAAGTGATGACAACAGAGTTGCTACCGCTGGACATAGGTTTCCTTATTTATGCACAAAATGTATTTCTCTTGGTGTTTATGCGAGAGCCTATGAGAGGTTTTCAATCAGGTCATGGGATGTTGTTCAGATTCTTAAACCACTTTGGGTTGCTTGCAAGAGGAAGAAAGGCAAGGTATAAATATAATATAATTATAATAATGTGTAGATGTGCATACGTATCTGCTGTGTATGTGTTTGTAGCTAAACTGGTTTTTATATTATGCATAATGCTGTATTATTGAGGTTTTAAATCTTTATAAACTGCCCAAACAGCTCTGGCTATTGGACAGCAACGAAATGTAATCACTGAATAAATGTGTATGCCCAAGTTGGTAACAAAATTAAAACAGCACAGAGCGACAAAATTACAATAATACACAGCAGTAAGAGCAACACAAATGAATGCAAAATGGTTTTTAGGAAAGTAAGGCCTGTGTAATACCCCACTGTCCTGGAGTTGCCTAGCTGTGGTTCCATCCATCCATCCATCCATTTATATACTGCCCAATAGCCAAAGTGCTCTGGCAGTGAAGCACAGCAACAGTCTGGGATAAGGTGTCGGGAGTCAGCACCACGGACAGCTCCTGGCGAAGCACTGCCGGGCTGGAGCAGCAAACAGCAATTCTGGCAAGAGACCATGTTAGGGAATGTCCTGCTAAGACCAGAGCCCTGAATCATTCATGTGGAGCCCCAGATCTGTGGAGACCATCTGCCCCACCACCCTGCTATCCATGGCATTTGCTGAAATAAAGATACAGGAACCTTGATGGTCAATGTGGCATCTCATTCATTCATTCATTTGTATCCCACCTTTCTGCCCTTGTGGAACTCAAAGCGACTACACGTGATTCCCAGGGGGCCTCCCCTCCAAGCTCAGGCCAGCCCAGGACCTGTTTAGCTTCATCCATATATTGTGGGTGGCAGCAGTTGTACTCTTTGTCCCATCCCTGTTGCCCTATGCCATATGCCCTGCCCACCTCTCGAATGCAACCCTCAAGAGCTTTAAGTTTGGCCCTTGAAACGTCAAAATGGTGAGTCAAAGACTCTTTGACTGATCATCCAAGAGAGCTGAAGGGTGGGGTGGGCAAGAAATGTTAGTTATGTGTGAAGCTGTTGCCTCTTGAGCCACATGACCTACATAACAACATCATATTACTGCTTGAAAACTGTGGCTGTCCTTGGCTGGGTTAATTTATTCATCTCTATCAAATATTCTTTTCATTAAATGAATCCAATGGTGCATTTCTGAAATTCTGCCCTTGATCTAGCAATTATTCAGCAGCTTCTCCCCTCCATTTCCTCACCAACTCCTGAATGTCTTGTGGCCCTGGCTGTGTGAATCAATCAAATAGAAAAATATCCTCCCACTGGGATTAGTGAAGACAGCAACTCTGCAGGCAAGAGGGGGGTTTTGTGGTCTGATTGCTAATGATTACCCAGGGGGTGGGGGGAGGCAGCTGGGTATTGGTTGTCTTTCTGGGCTAGCCCACGAGTGTAGGCTCAGTTCAAAAGAGTGGATCCCCCCCCCCCCCCCGCCACCACCACATTGTTGATAGGATTTCCCCAAACTGTACTGTATTGTTTGTGTTTGTATAGGAACTGAAACAATGGACCATGGATGGACCATGGTAAAGTCCTGGAGCCAGGTATTTGTCAAAGACTGCAAATGTATTCATTCATATTTGATGTTTAATATTGACACTCAGTATTATCTTTCACTATTTCATGGCTTATATTTGATCACTGCTATTTGACAGGCAATATTCGATATTTGGTACTTGATATTCATTACCTGCCATTCTCCATAGTATAGTGCCTGAGCGATTAATGCACATAAAATATAGATGGCAGTGTCTTCCCAAACTGCAGACTCACAGCAAATTGCTCTGCATCCATTCATCTGTGTTCCAGAGCTGCCATAGCTTAAGGGCTGAGCAGTGAATCAGGAAGCCCCTGCTTTGAATTGTGCCTCCTTTATGGAATCACTTGGTTAGGGTAGGCAAACCTCTGAATGTTTGGAATTACGGCTCCCATCAGCCCCAGCCAGCATAACTGTGGTCAGAATGATGGCAGCTGTGCTCTGAAATATGTGGGGGGTGCCATATCAGCTCACCTATCTTTGCACTGGATCAGCTTTTCCCAACTTGATGCCTCCAGATGAGTTGGACTGCACCAGTGAGGTGGGTTTTCCATAAAATTTTGAATTGCATTTTTCCTGGAATAATATCCAGGA
This sequence comes from Varanus komodoensis, assembly GCF_004798865.1. Taxonomy (NCBI): domain Eukaryota; kingdom Metazoa; phylum Chordata; class Lepidosauria; order Squamata; family Varanidae; genus Varanus; species Varanus komodoensis. Next base: position 6,429,630 of record NW_025336010.1, on the reverse strand, counting down.
ATAATGTAAATTAGGTTAGGCTAATTTGCATAGGGCTATTTGCATAGGAAAAATTGTCTGTTTCAGAAACGTTTTCCAGTACAAATTAAGGTCATTCATAGGGAACATTTCAGTTGGCATTGGAAACATTCTGAGATCCTAAAGCAGGGATGGGCAAGGAGTGGAGGTTTTGGCCTACAACTCATTGGCTATGCTGGCTGAAGCTGATGGGAACCATCAGTGAAAACATCTGGAAAATCATGTTGCTTTGGATGTGAGATTCTGGGGAGCAGAAAAACTCACAGAAGATGAAATCTTCCTATATAGAAAGGAAATGGTGTGGATTCTAAGGATAAAAGCCTTTGTCACATAAGGATTTAATGAGGAATTGGTTTCCTTTCCTCCACTGTAATTTAACTTTTTTCTTTGCTGACACTTCCTTTGTTTTCTGTGCAATTAGATAACTACATAGGAAAAATGTGCATTAGATAACTCAGAACATTCTGGACGTATCTCTTTGAAATTGCTAGCACCTGAGTAAGCGACCGCCCTCACCCATGTAAGAGATATTTAATCTGATAATTTAATAATAATTTTACCTGCTAGTTGTTGAGCTGAAGAGATAGAGTTTCAGAACTTGGGCAATTCTAAAGTACAAAGGTATATTTGTATTGAATATATATGCTGTTGTTTGTGCATTGATTTTGTGCATTGTTTCTATTGTGTTTGAGGCTGAAATGTATCAGGCTTTTTTGAAGATAAAATTATAATTCCCAGCACCTTGAGTCGTGTTTTTATTCTGTAGATCAAAACTCCAGGAGGACCACAAATTGCATACCTTTCAAGGGATCTAACTTAGCATACTATATTTAGTAGACAAGGCTAACGTCCTTCATGTTCATTTTTTGCTCCAACATACCACAAGTGTTTGTCCCAAAATATTTGATGGAAGAAAATTAAAGCCTTGTTGCAGCTTGACACATTCAGGTGTGTAGGAGTTTTCATAGTCCCACCTATCAAGTTGGAAAATCTCCTTCAGTCTTGAAGTTGGGAATCCCCACTTGGATTCCACTCTTTTGCCTGCAGTGGAAAGGGAAAGAGCTGCACCAGCTGCTTCCCTGGGGTCACAAGAATGACCTTGGGTAGTACAGGGGAGAGGGGCAGATGGGTGCCTGCAGGGTACAAAACCTGGTTGGAGGCACCTCAACTTCTTCCTTTCCTGCTCCGAAGTGCTGCATATTGAGGGCTGGAATCACCTGCACATGTGCAGGGAAGTGACCTTTGCCTCCACGCTTCCCTCACCCTTCATTGGATGCCCCTAATCCTCCTGAAGGGTTACAGGCATCCCCCTTTGATGGTGCCTTTAGTGTGAATTAAATGTTACCCAGAAAATTGTGGCGTACTTGTAAAAAAAGAAAGTCAATGGTGTGCTTCCCTTGTTTTCTTTAAATTTAAGCAAAACAACCTCCAAACTGTCAACTGAGCATTGTTGGCACACTAATTTGAGCAATGCAATGATGTACTGACAACCTCTCATACTTTTCTACAGAGTTTAGCTCTTTTCCTCTAAGATTTTGGGGTACCTTCAGTTTCACTAATCAGCTAATCCCTACTGATTAGCTCCATTTCACCCTGAAACACACAGTAGTTCAATCACATCTGTGTATTCTCTCACTAACTTGCTAGGACAATCACCTAAAAAACATTAATTAGAACTTTCAAAGTGCCGGGCTTTCCTAGCACCGTACTTTCAGTTGGCATCCATTCATTTTTACTAATGAATTTATGAAATGAAAAAATGATGCCTTTGTCTATTCTGATTCAGTATTTGCCTGGCTTTGTGAGAATGCTAAAGCATGTTCCTCTTACTTACCAGGAAAATTAAACACATTTTGTTCCCTGTCCAGTATGGCTTCGATGTTGTCATTTCCCACGTGATTAATACAGACAGCTTTTGCAGCAACAGCAACATTGTGGAGAGGTTCTTGAGGGTGCAGGGGGACATCCTTCAAGCTGAAAACATCCTTCAAAAACATTCTTCTTACTGATAATACCAGCAAGAAACTCCCCTTTCCCACAGGACAAGGTATCAGACAGACTGGAGCATTTTCATAGCTTTTTATGTCAGAGCACAGAAAAGCAGAAACCAACTCCCAGAAGCACAAACCCACTGTATTTATTCACTAAAATTATAAGAAAAAGGCAAACAAGCAAGTCATGATATAGATACAGAGCAGATGTATTCCAGGTCAGACCATTTGTTAGTCTGTCTCAGTATTGTTTATATCAGCTTTCTCCAACCCAGAGTCCACCAGAGTTGCTGTCCAGTTGGGAATAATGAGCATTGTAGTCCAATACCTGTGGTGGTTGGGGAAGGTTGGTCAACACACTGACTGGTTGTAACTCTCCAGCATTTCATACAAGGCCCTTTCCCAGCTATGCCTGGAGCTGCTGAATATGGGGCTTCTTTTGCAGGCCATACAGCTGCACTACCAGTGAGTTATGCCTCAGGATATGTGAAAAATTCATTTTAGTTTGTTTTGATCAGGATTTTACCCAGTCTGCCTCTACTGGATCAAACGTGGACTCTGTCACAATCTGCAGTAAAAGAATGTACAGTTGTGAGCTCACAATGTGATTTGTGGATCAGAAGCACTCCTTTTGACATTGTGCATACATTTTGGCATGGTGGGTATATTTCAAAGATGCATATACTTAAAAATGAGTACATTTCAAAAATCATTTATTTTAAATGCTTACATTTCAAAAGGAGTACATTTTAAAATTGTCCACAATCAAGAAATATGCATGGATTTTCATGTAAATAGGAAAGACAGAGTTCCCAATCTGATGTGGACTTCAGCCAGAATGAGCTTTTAGAAGAATTTGCAGAATGTAAGGAGTTTGTGTTTTGCTTCTTTACACAACCCTAGCTATGGCCTTTTCTAATTTCAGCTGCACATAAATATTGGGGATACATTTCTGTGACTTTCAGGACTCTTAGGTGTCCTCCAGAGGTCTAAGCCATGCTACCAACCCTCAGAATTCTTTTGCAAGAGCTTTTGGAGGACTGGAAATGCTTCTGGCACATGAAAGGAGGGGGTGCCTTTCTGCATCTCAAGGTCAATCTCTGTTGGACAAAATCAGCCCAACGAGGACTCAGCAAAGTGAGGAGTGCACTCTTCATGGCTCCACTGCTGATCTTTTAATCCAGGAATATGGCAACCAATGGCAGGTCTCCCTTGTATTTCTCTGTTGCCATTGCCCCCTCGCAGCCCTCTTTCTCATCCTGGGCTATCATACTAGAATTATAGTTAAGTTCACACCTCCACAATTCTTAATCCATGGGAACTTTTCCTCCCCCCACCCCCGCCACCCCAATTCTGTACTCACTGTGCAATTAGGAGCACTTTGAAAGAACCAAATTAATCTGCTGTTTAACCATGCTGTGATTTGAAATGGTGGTTAAAGCAGTACATTGAAGGATATTTAATCTGCATTATAGTTTTGCCGGAGGGGGCACGGAGTTGGAACATCTTGCTCGCCTGTTTGTTTTGTGCACAGCAAGGATGGTTTTGGTGAAGAAGGCATCTTATCTTTCTTTGCTTTGTTTCAGGGTGAACAGGATACCTAAATGCATCCAAAATGTCTTTGCCAAAAGGGAGCATTTGTGTTGCCACATAATCCCAGTAAAATAGGGGCTATCCAGGGAACTGCTCACTAAGCACTATGAAATCAGGATGTTTTCATTGTGCTAGCAATTGGCCTAAATGAAGGGTTAGAAACTCATTACCGCATTAGCAAAGAGTAGAATTCAAAGCAGCATTTTCAGCAGCATTCACTGCAACAGAGGTGGGGAACTATGTTGGGGTGGGGTGTGGGTGAATGATGTCAGAAGTCATGGCCATGCTGCCTGTGGCATCTGATTCCTGATCAAAATGCTGGCTGGAGCTTTGCCTGGGGATCAGCTTTGCTGGGTGCAGCATTTCCCAGGAAAAGCTTGTGTGTAAAGAAACTGCCTTGGCCAGTGGCTTATCCTCCTTACCTGGGCGGAGTGCAGAATGAGTGAGTTCCTGGCTTTGTGGTAGAGCTTCAGTTGCATGGGGGTGATGTCCAGGGCATGAACAAACTTGGCTGGTCCTGAGAAGAGATAATGGAGGGGATTCCTTCAGGAGGCACAGAGTGGAGGCCAAGCTCCAGCTCCAGCTCCTGCTCCTGGAGATACCCAGGAAGGCTCCGTGGGCTGGATGGGGAATTTCACAGGTTGGATTAAGCCCATGGAATTGAGTTTCTCCATTCTTGCACTAAAGGATGGTACTACCCCCACCCCTGCAATACAATTAGAAGAACATATTTTAACAATTAGTTTGGATGTATTTTATTATATTTAAAAGAAACACATCATGAGAAGGCAAAACTTCCTGGAGAGGGCAATCATATGAGGGAAAGTTATAGGCAGAAGAGGAAGACCATGAGAAGCATGGACTCCATTAAGGAAGCCACAACCTGGAATTTACAAGAGCTGGGCTGGGCTGGCATAGACATGCTTTTTGGAGGGCATTCATTCACTCCAGCCCCCTGCTCTGCTTCCATGTGTGCTCACTCATCTGGCTGCAGGCTCACACCTTTCCGACTTAGCAAAGGTGACTTGACATGCTAGCTTGATGTATTGCTATGCAGATGCAGCTATGGCAGGGCTGTTATGGGGCAGCAGGGAGCTGCACTGCAAAATCTGGGGTGTGTGAATGTTGGTTCCAAAGAGAAAAATCAGGTGAGTTCTTGTTAAAATGAGAACTGAAGGAATTTCTCTGTCATCCTTATTAATATGCACTCCTGCTCAGGAAATACACAATAAAACTCAAGTCCATGATCAAGCTGGCCTGTTTTCTTGGTGGTTTACATTATGATTGGAATCCTTAATTAAAATTGCACTGATTTAGGTCCCTTCATGTGTTCAGCTCAGTCTGGTGCATGTTCACTCAGGTAACTCCTGTGCTCTGCAGTGGGCCTTTCTCCTTAGTCCCTGGATTCAGGACTGCAACTGTGTTCATCTCCGGTTGGGATGCTCACTTTTACCCAGTGGCTGACAGGAAGAATTGGATTGTTGTCTGGAAGAGCTCTGAAAAGGAATGTGCCTGGTGGCAGCCACAACTGGGCGTGAGAGGAAGCCACAGATGGGATTTCAGTGCGAGTCTCTAACAACTGTTATGGAGCGCATAGAGGTGAATCCTCACAAGCTTTGCTCATGTGGGCTGACTTTGCCAAATAGATGTATCTCATAATTTCATAAGACTTGATGTAAATATTATGCAATGTACACTAAGGGAGCTGATTAATATACAAGGGTTCTTCAAAAAGTTTTCACACTTTTTAAAAATTCTATTTGTTAAGAATTTCAAAAACAAATTACATCCCTTTCCTACATAGTCACCTCCCTTTGCAATGCATTTTCCCCAACTTTTTAATGCCATCAGCAAAAAAATATATAGAATATATTTATAAAATATAAAAGTGCGGAAACTTTTTGAAGACCCCTCGTATAAAGTGGCCATGACAAAATAGTCTGTTCTTTCCAGTGGGTGCTTATCTCTGTATTAGCCCAGCAGCAAAACCAGCAAAAGAGGGAAGAATAGGAAAACCTTCCCACCCATCTAAATTTCATTGTCGGGGTGAGAGATTCTTGTATTAGTTCTGCTGCCCTTCTCCAGCAGCACAACATCAATTTGAGGTTGGTTGCCTGTCGCCTGTCAGTTCTCGGCCGGAGAGACCACAAATATTTCTCAGTGCAGGGTGGATTAGTTGATGTGATGTAATCTACAGCAACAGTAGTTGTAGTAGCAGGGTGAGTGCCTGTCTGTCCATCACTGGCATGGCTTTGTTGTTGTGACACCAAGACACGTGAAACTTGACATGCATACTAATAGGGCCCTATGTGTGTACACCTCAGCATTATTTTGCTTCTTGAAGATGTGTTTGTTAATATCCCTTCATTCATTCAGATGTGTCCATGTGTTTGAAGCTTTTGGTTCCTGGGAGGCGGCTTCCCTAACTTTGCAGTCAACGTGGTCTGAATCCAGGAGACACTAGCAAGCCCAGAGACAGAGCTTATAAGCTTGCCCCTCTGACCTGTTCTGGGGAAGCTTCCCTTCAGGGGAATGAAGTGGACAGACCCCATGTGTATGGCTTTGCAGGAGCTGGCAGGCACAGTTTTGCTCTGATGAGTTAGGCACGGTGTGTTCAATTCTGACAGCTGTGTAAGTTTGCTGGAAGGGTCTGTGGTATCAAAGGAAGGATTCTTCCTTCCAACCCATGCCAGGCCATGATCACTTGATAATTTAAAATAAAGAGCAGGAGGGTTGGGATGCAGGGCAAATTGGCAATGGACTAAAATGAATTAGGCTATCTGGGGTTTTCCTGCAGTGGACTGGATTCTCCCAAGTTGCGTGGATTTCATGGCTTGCCGGACATTTTTGAATTCTTCAGAATATTGTAAATTTAGCCATAGAAAATATGAAAAATAAGACACCACTGACCCCAAACTTCCTCCTAGGCTACAGCATGAAGACAAACATTTCAGAGGGATTGGTGTATTTTGGGGGATTTGTGCATTTTCAGGAGTGGATTTGCACAACTATGAATTTCTGCAACTGTGTATGAATACATTTGCACGAAGTCTGTATCTGTCAATGAGAGGATGGCAGAATGAAAAGTCCCCAACAGTTTTGGGTAGGACAGATCTGACAATGGCTGGTGTTCTAGAGCAGGTGTTTAATTACTATTAGAGTAGCTTCCAAGCTTACTGAAAATGTGTGAATGAGAAGGATTCCAAGGAAGGTAAGCAAGAGGGAGATTTAGTATTGGACCAGTTCAAAAAGTCTAAAGGAGGTAAGCTGAGTTGGCCAGCTTGTTAGTCAAAGAATGCACCTTCTTCTATCCAGGACAGCAAGACGGGAAAAGGGAGCAGACGGAGATGATTGGGCATAATCTTCATCTCCTTCTTTCTGTCTAAAGGAGAAACTGCTGTAGAACATCACTGTTTTTTCATGCTTCCTTTACTGAAAATACTGAAAACATTTGGAAAAATATATTTAACACTATCTATATTCCTTATCCCTCCCACTGCTAGATTAAGTTACATAAAATAAAGTCTACAGTTCTTCTGGATGCAAGTTGGTTATACAGAAACAAGTATAATATTGATACAACCCTTCCATACTCAATTACATTAGTATATTCAATAAATGGTAACCAAACTGTCTCAAAAGAATCAAACATTTGTTGGTCTCTCATAACCTGTAATGTGTATGACAATTTTTCCATTATTGCTGTCTTCCATAGCAGATTATACCATTCATTCAAATCTGTAAATTTAAAATCCTTCCACTGTGACACTATTACTCTGTTATGGAGATTTCAGGGCAGGGGCTGAGTCTCCAGGTTACTATGCTAAAAACAATGGCATATTTGTTTTGTTTTTAGTTTTGCCCTTTTCTACTTCTGATCATGATTTGGAGCTCTTTGCCACACTTCCTCCAACGGTTCACCAATCACCTCTTTGAACACGTTTGTCTGAAAACTGGAAGGTTTCAAAATTGGATTTGTCATTAAGGAGACAGATGTGAATAAGAAAATACTTTGCTCCTCGGTATATGGAGGAAGGTATTCGAAAGGTGGAGGACCACACTGACAAAGGATTGATTCTACAGTAATGTCTTGTCTATAATTTTGCACGTATTTCAGGGCTTATCTAAAATATATGAAAAGCTCTACCTCCTACTATTTCCTGAGTGCTCACAGTAGAAAGAAGTAGAAGGATATTGATGATAGGCAGAAGGTAGAGCACAATCCAGTGATCCAGTGATAGCTCCCGGGATGTTCCGTAGGAGATTGGCCAGGATTTCTTATTTTCCTCTTTTATTAACAATGGCAATAACATTGCCAGTGTGGTGTAGTGGTTAAGAACATGGGACTGGGACTCAGGCGATCCAAGTTCGAGTCTCTGCTCGGCCATGGAGCCAACTGGGTGACTTTGGGCCAGTCACAGACTCTCAGCCCAACCTACCTCACAGGGTTGTTGTTGTGGGGATAAGATGGAGGAGGAGAATGATGTAAGCTGCCTTGAGCCCTCTGGATATAAATCAAAAAATGAAATAAAATAAAATAATAAAATAAAATAAACATAAAAGACAGCTTTCCCCCCAAATTATGCACTTTGCATCCAGGCAGAGAGTCAAATGTAAGATTGGACTGGTGTTCACAGGTCTTCCCAGTCTATGATGTCAGGGGATATAGTAGGTAATGGCTTTCCTCCTGAACCATCATTTTCTTCCTGGTTTCATTCCACAAGCAATTACGCTGTGCGGGGCGGGTCTGGTGGATGAAGCAGTGGTGGTGAGTAGGGCTGGGACAAATCTAGTGGAGCCCATCCCTCTGTTGCCGGCTATGTTTCCACCTCCGAATGAACACCAGCCTCAGGCTCTTTCTCTGACAAAATGTTCTTTATTGCTTCCAAATGCAAGATGACTCTCTGAGCATATACAAAGCAGTTTATTGCACCAATCTAGTGCTTACTTTCCAAAACACTCATGAGCATGCCTGTTCCCCACCCTTTCAGGAGGGTCTCTCTGAAAGCAAGCATACCTCCTCTGCACTTGCTGCTCATCTAATTCGGCCTCTCACCTCTGCTGGTGCCTTGCCATGGGGTCCAGCTCTGAGGGGAGGGTTAATCCCCTCCTGGGAGTTCCTTGTGCCCCACAGCCCCTCCAACTTGCTGCCCACTCAAGCCACTCTCAGGAATGGTCCGCCATGGTGAAGGGGATGACCTTAAGACAATCTCCTTCTCCTCCTGTTGCTTCCCAGGACATTGGGTCAGCCAAGCTCCTCACTTTCACTGAGACATTCCTCCTCCTCCTCCTCTGAATCTGAGTAAGCATCTCTGATGCTGCTGGAGTCCCATGGGAATGCTTGCCCATGCCCACCATCTCCCTTGCTCCTGATACCCTCCAGCTTTCCCAGACTTCCAGTCTTGGAAGACAAGCCGAACTGAAAGAAAGCACACCTGGCAAGCATCTTCTGCAGCAGGTGCAGCAACACAAACAAAGGTTGCCGCACCTTGCACAGAATAACGGCACCGCTTGTGCAGTGCGCAGAGCTCAGTTCCTGGCAAGAGCCCCACAAGTGTTTGGTCTGCTCACCAAAAGTTGGGCTCAAGTATGTGAGAAGCCAGCTGAGAGCTGCTCCCCTGTTGCAAGAGCTTCACTTGCTACTAGTCTGATAACAAGCCATTCAAAGTGACTAGTTACGGCCGAAATTACCTTGGGTAAATTATTACTACTACTGCTACAACTGGTAGTATTAATTTTGTGAGCAGTTCATGACAACCAGTCAAAAGTACAATAATAAAAACAGATATAGTTCAAATACAAGTGCTATACTGTGTAAACTTCCAAAGCACAAAATTAAAGCAGTATAAACATCTAAAACAATTTCAGGAAGAACAAGACTTGTTAATATAGCTAACATATTCCACTGTATGCCAATAAACCATTGAGTATGTGGGTGTAGAGGGCAGTTTTAACCTGATGCTGAAAAGATGACAAATACGGATGGCAGGTGAGCCTCAGTGGGGAGATCATTCCCTAAATGTGGGGCCACCACAGAGAAGGCCTTCCTCCTTGTGACCTTTTCCTATACCTCTCTTGGAGGTGGGAGTCAGAGGGAGGCCTCTGATGTGGATCTGGGCAGATTGAAATTATTCTATTAGGTATTGTGGTTCCTAGGCATGGAAGGCTTTATAGGTTAAAATCAGCACCTTGAATTGGTCTCAGAAGCATATAAGCAGCCAGTGCAAACAGACCAGAATTGGTCCTATATGATTGGATCATCTGCTCCCAATTATTATTTGGGCCACTTTATTTGCACTTTATTGCTTCTTAATATTATTCAAGGACCTCCCCACATAGAGTGCATTGCAGTAATCTAAGTTAGAGATCACCAGAGTGTAGATCACTGAAGTTAGGATCAGGGTAGCTCAATAAAGCTATGAGCTATGCCATGCAGGGTCACCCAAGATGGACAGGTCATAGCAGAGAGCTATGACAAAATGTGATCCACTGGAGAAGGAAATGGCAACCCACTCCAGTATCTTTGCCATGAAAACCCCATGGACAGTACCAAAAGGCAAAAAGATATGGCACTGGAAGATTAGCCCTTCAGGTCGGAAGGTGTCAAATATGCTACTGGGGAAGAGCAGAGGGCTAGTACTAGTAGCACCTGAAAGAATGAAGTGACTGGGTCAAAGCCGAAAGGACACTCAGTTGCAGATGTATCTGGTGGTGAAAGGAGAGTCCGATGCTGCAAAGATCTATACTCCATAGGAACCTGGAATGTAAGATCCATGAATCAAGGCAAGCTGGATGTGGTCACACAAGAGATGACAAGACTGAACATCGACATCTTAGGAATCAGTGAACTGAAATGGACAGGAATGGGTGAATTTAATTCAGATGACCATCAGGTATACTACTGCAGACAAGAATCCCTCAGAAGAAATGGAGTGGCCTTCATAGTCAATAAAAGAGTAGGAAAAGCAGTACTGGGATAAAATCTCCAAAATGACAGAATGATCTCAGTTCAAATCCAAGGAAAACCATTCAACATCACAATAGTCCAAGTCTATGCCCCAACCATCGGTGCAGAAGAGGCTGAAGTTGACCGGTTCTATGAAGGCCTACAACACCTTCTAGAATTAACACCAAAAAATGATGTCCTTATCATCATGGGGGATTGAAATGCTAAAGTAGGAAGCCAAAAGATAACTGGAATAACAGGCAAGTTTGGCCTTGGAGTACAAAATGAAGCAGGGCACAGGCTGGTAGACTTTTGTCAAGAGAATACAATGGTCATAGCAAACACTCTTTTCCAACAACCCAAGAGATGACTCTACACATTGACATCACCAGATGGTCAACATAGAAATCAGATTGACTATGTGCTCTGCAGCCAAAGATGGAGAAGCTCAATACAGTCAGTAAAAACTAGACCAGGAGCTGACGGTGGCTCAGATCATGAGCTTCTTGTTGCAAAATTTAGGCTTAAGTTGAAGAAAGTAGGGAAAAGCACTAGTCCACATAGGTATGACCTAAATCATATCCCTGATGAATATACAGTAGAGGTGACAAATAGATTTAAGGAATTAGATCTGATAGACAGAGTGCCTGAAGAACTATGGATGGACGTTCACAACATTGTACAAAAGGTAGCAACTAAAACCATTCCAAAGAAAAAGAAATGCAAGAAAGCAAAACGGCTGTCTGAGGAAGCTTTACAAATAGCTGAGGAAAGAAGGGAAGTGAAAAGCAAGGGAGAAAGAGAAAGATACAAACAATTGAATGCAGAATTTCAGAGAACAGCTAGAAGAGATAAGAATGCCTTCTTAAACATTAGATGGCAAAAGAGGAAGGGGACGGCAGAGGATGTGGTGGCTAGATGGAGTTACTGAAGCAGTTGGTGTGAGCTTGGGTGGACTCTGGGGAATGGTGGAGGACAGGAAGGCCTGGAGGAATGTTGTCCATGGGGTCGCGATGGGTCGGACATGACTTCGCGACTGACAACAGCAATAGCTGGACCACAAGTGGAAGCTGGTAGAAGGTATTTTGTGCCACTGAGCATCTCTGAGTCTCAAGTGAAAAGATGGATCAAGGAGAAACCCCAAACAAGAAAAGTTCTAGCCACTAGCAGTGTTTCAGTCTTGTCTGGATTGAGTATCACTTTATTCACCCTCATCCAGTCCATTGTAGTCTCCAGATACAAGTTTACAGCATCCATCAGCTGATCAGGAGGAAGAGGAGAAATAGAATTGCATGGCATCAGCACACTCATGGCAAAAGTAACACGTTCACCCATCTTAGCTCAGACAAAAATCTTTTTAAAAAATACAAACCCATATTGTGCATTGCAGTATCAAAGTGCATCTTGGGAACTGTATTCCAGAAATGCCTGGTGTGCCATGATGTCATGTGTTACCACATTATGTGCCTATATCCTGGTTGGCTATTCCTATGGCTTGCGTGTGTGATGTGACGTTTATCTGCTGTCCTCAATAGTCAATATATGGAAGAGAGAAGACGATGCACCTACAAAGTTCTCCTGCTTGTCATGAAGCTAGAGCTGCTGCACTCATGTCCCACTTGTGTGTGCCTGTGGGAAGCTGGTTGGCCATTGTGTGGACAGAACGGTGGACCAGAGGGACTTTTGATCTGATCCAGCAGGGCTGTTCTTACCTTGTTTGGTTAGGTCCAAAGGCAACTCTATGTGTGTTTGAGGATTTGCCAGGGTACGAGGGTTAAGCCTTTCTTCCCCCACTATTTCTCCAATAGAAAATCCTGTCCAACGGCGTGATTAACCACAGTGGGGAGTGACAAGATCTATGCAATATTTATTTATTTTTCAAATTATATCCTGCCTTTTTCCTATGGGTGTAAGGGCTCAAGGCAGCTTACATCATTCTCCTCCTCCATCTTATCCCCACAACAACAACCCTGCGAGGTAGGTTGGGCTGAGAGTCTGTGAGTGGCCCAAAGTCACCCAGTTGGCTCCATGGCCGAGCGGCAACTAGAACCCAGATCGCTTGAGTCCCAGTCTCATGCTCTTAACCACTACAACACACTGACAAAGAATACTTGTCTTTTTCTGCCTCCTTGGCTGATAACAACTTTAGTGGGAGAGGGGAACCATGCTTGCCCTCCCCTCCCTATGTTGCCAACTTCACAGATCATCCCATGGGGTCTGCTCATGGGTCCAGAGAAAGACATCTATTGCTGATGTTCTCATCACGTCCAGTTTGGTCCTCAGGTAACATGGTACCTTGTGCACTTCCAGGCACAAACAAGAAGCCACTGAAGAGACGAGAGCACTGGTGTTGTGCTGAATCACAGTCAGGAGGCAGATCACAGCAACCTGCATTACTTCCAGCCTCCAAATGCAGCTCCAGGTGGAGTGCCTTGGAGGTCAAATTTGCTTACTTGGTAAAGAAGCCATGAGAGATGGTAAAAGTCAGTAGCATTCTTGCTGGCAAAAACCACTCCTTGCCACCATGAGTACACAGGGCTGTGGCTGTGGCCCATGGGGTCTTCGCCCTAGATCTACTCCACAGAGCCCTGGGTGTCCATCAGTACCAATGGAAGGTATCTTCTTCCTCAGCTTAATTCCCTCCCAGGACTGCAGGTGGAGAGCGAACGCTCAACTCTCTCCTTCCCACATGCTGGTAGCCCAAGATCTTTTCCTCCATAGCAATGAGGCCTTGAAACAAGCTTTTTACACTGTTTATAGTGATGTAGCGTAAGGTACAAGCCAGTGGCTGGCTTCACCTCCTCTGAAATTTAAATAATAAATTTAAATAAATCCTACTCATGATTTTTTACTTGGATGTGAAGACATAAATTAGCATCTGAAGACACAGTGCCAGTTTGTGTCCCATGGGCCTGGGCCCCAGATCTTTCAAATGCCTAGCAATGTCCCTGCCATCACCTGAAAGTCCAACTACAGTGATGGATCCAACAGCTCTTCCTGACCCCCACAAAAGCATAAGCCCATGAAGTAGAGGAGTGGACTCCTGGCAATATAGGGCAACCCACTCCATGTAGATCGCATGGTCTGCCATGTGACTTTATTCCCATCTTGTCAGGATTCAGTTTAAATGCGTGTGACTGCATTCAGGTTCCATCTGGGATGAGATGGAAAGACGCTCAGAGGGCTACTGCTATGCCATAAGAACATCGGAATGTCCATGCTGGATCAGACCAAGGGCCCATCTAGTCCAGCATTCAGTTTGTATCATGGCCTAAGCACTCTAAATGTTTTCTTGGGTTCTCCCAGCTTCAGTGCACCTCCTGCAAGTCTTGGCTAGGAGATGGGACCAGAGGAAACCTGCGGGGACCCACAGGCAGAGGGCTAGTGATCTCTCATCGCTGCACTCGGAAGCGTTCTTATTAAGCACGACAGACTCACTTGGCAGCACTCTGATGACTGTCTGTCTGTTGGGCATGCAGGCTCCAGTTGGTTTAAACCATATACTTAATTGAGTATAATAATCCACTAAAGCATTAATCAAAAATCGAAATTTGCCTCCCCACTAATTGGTGAGGCTGAGACAGGAAAGCACAGCTGTGCAGGCATGCCAGCCTCTCTTCCTCCCTGAGTCAAGTCTGATGGGAAGCAACTTAATGATTGTTTTTCTGCCAGCGTGTATGGGAATCCAGCAGATATTTTGCTTGGCGGGCTGGGCCACCACAACTTTCCTTTGAGCAACCAGGACTGTAGGCAGCCCAGGCGGACAGTGCTCACTGAGAATCAGTGTCAGTGTGTCCCTGTAATCCAGATCTCACATGATCCTAATAGGATTGGAAAGCATTCTGCTTTACCATTAGTATAAAGAAGATGCAATATCCCATATGCCTGAAGGCGTGAGTTCCTGGACTCACTTCTGTTCTGTTCCCAGCTTCACTGGGGACAGAGCAGATGGGCATCTACTGCTGTTTTCCCCACCTTGGTGCCCTTCAGGCTGCAAACTGCATGGTCCCCAGCCAGCAAGAGTTGCTTGATGGGAGGTGTAGTCCAATACTTTTGGAGGGTACCAGAATGAGAAGGGCTGGCCAAAAGGGGACCCCTCTGCCACAATGATCGAGCAGGCAGGAAAGGCCTGCTCATCTCTGACCTTCTTCTGCATCTCTGGCAGTGGAATCGTCTCTACACACCTGCTCAGAAGTAAACTCCATGGAATGAATGACACCGGAAGTAGGGTGAGTGTGCTTTGGACTATTAGCCTGCCGACTTCTTGGCAAGGAAAACATACCAATACTGGTAAAAGCAGAGAGTATGGTTGCAGCTTTTCATGAAGCAGTTGTATAGATTAATTTATTTTCAAACATTTAATCAACAAAACTGGTGTCCCTCTTTAATCGGGCAGCAGATGTTTAAATAGTGAACTTTTAATCCAGGGGTAGAAGATGGAAATGGCAAGCTCCATCTTAAGAAGCATTTGTACTTCTCCCAAATATAGGGGGACTGTGTCTTTTCAGACTGCTATACACATTAGCCTCTCCTAAAAACAAAGAAAAGATGTGTTTCACTTAGAAATATGGGTTGGATTTAGACTGGATCATGCTGGATCCCTTTCCATCAGTGGGACTTAATTCAGGCATGAATAAGTCTGGGTTCATTCCCACAAATTTCAGCACAAATAAATGGATTAAACTTGTGCATTTTATTTATTATGATTAAATAAAATGTTTCCTCCATGAAGATGCCCTCTTTGTCCTTCCGGCCATTGCACGAGGTGGTTTGGGCTGAGAATTGTGGTGGGTGGCTTAGTGAGCTTCATGGGAAAGTGAGGACTTGAAGGTGGAGCGCCTTGGCCCCGCTCGGTCACTTTGACCATTCTGTGGCTCAGGCTCCCTCCCAAGCTTGACAAATTAGGCTGTAGTCTTAGTTGTCAGATATTCAGGACTGGCCTGGGCAGAGAAAGCACTGCCTGGCTCATTAGTCACCTATGACAAGCTCAGCTGTGGAATATAATGTCCAAGCTTGACGTAGAATTCAACCTTAAGTGATTAATTAATTAGATTTCTATGCTGTCTTTTAAAGTAAACTCCCTCCAAACAAGGCTTTCATAGAGAAGGTAAAATCTAAAGCTATATTATCCAGTCCAAGCAGTTTTTAAAAAGAACAGTTGAAAAAATTCACAATCTATCTGCACAGTCATATAAACCCAGTTTTGATGATTTAAAAGAGATCATTTTAATAACTGTAACCATATAAACTGTTTGCATCTCAGCAAAGAATGCCTCAAAATAAATTGGTTTTTTCCCATTGAAAAGCTAGAACTGATGGGAGCCAAATTTATTTATTTATTTATTTATTTATTATTAAAACATTTTTATGCCGCCCCATTTGCCGAAGCCTCAGGGCGGCTCACATCATCAAGTTAAAATAATTATAATATAAATTAAAAATATAAATATTAAATTAAAATACAACAATATTTGGGAGGGAGAGCCATCATCAAAAAGGCCATGTCTTAAGTGTCTGCCAGCATGGTTGGTTTTAAACACAGGCCCTGATCAGGACATCTTCAGGCCCAGAAAGGATATGACTTGATTTTGTGATTCAAGGGCTTTTGGATCTGCCTGTGAGTTCTCTCAGGGATGCTGTTTTTTAATTAATAGGTAGGAGAAAAGAGATTACAATCTACTCCCATGGAATGTAAGCCTGGTAAGTCTGTCTCCATAGAAATATAGAACAGAGCGAGTCAGAAGGGGTCTCTTGGGCCATCTAGTCTGACCCCCTGGCTCCAGCCAGCTCTACTCATGACATGCCTACCATGTGCTTGTCTAGCCTTTCCTTGAACATCTCCATCCATCCATCCATCCTCTTTTTTCCTTTTGTTGGAGGCAGTGTTCTAATTTGAAATCCATTTTTATCCTCCTCCTCATTCAATTAATTAGCTACTTACTGAAATGGATCCATATTAAGAAGGCTATCAAAAGTATGCTTGATGTTTTCCTATTAAATCTTGCCTTGTTGGGAATACTCGCAGCTATTTTCACCACTCTTCTTTCCAAGTTGGCACCCAGACAGTTCAATCCATTTTCTTCCCCAAATACCTTTTGTAGATTGGAAATGATCTTTGGAAGTGAGGAAGGTCAAATGCACAAACTATTCGTGTCAACGTTGTGACTTACTCATGACAACGCTCACTTTTTGGGGGGAGGATAAATGAAAAAAACTGTGATGGGATGCAATAGAAATGCAAGTTGCTATTATTAACTGGCTGAGATTGTAAGAAGGGACCATTTTGCATACAAAAGAGGAAAGGGGATACTTTTAAAACAGGGCAGGTAATGAGAAGAGCTGTATCGCTTAGCTGCAGCCCTTTCAAAGACGTTGCTATTTATGGCCATGGATGCATGCTTTGTACACTAAATGGGCCCCGGCTAGTCCAGATGGTAGCTGATTTGAGGAAACATTAAAGTGGTTTCCTGCACAGACTGGTCTTACACTTAGGTTGGCTCGAGATAACTACCACTGGGTCTTTATTTGCAATGATGTAAGACAGTATCCTTCATTACCAAGTGGTGTCACAAAAGGGAGAGAGGGA
This sequence comes from Varanus komodoensis, assembly GCF_004798865.1. Classification (NCBI taxonomy): domain Eukaryota; kingdom Metazoa; phylum Chordata; class Lepidosauria; order Squamata; family Varanidae; genus Varanus; species Varanus komodoensis. The sequence continues at coordinate 6,412,496 of NW_025336010.1, read as the reverse complement.
AGAAAGGAGGGAAGAAAGGAGGGGAGGGAGGGAGGGAGGGAGGGAAGGAAGGAAGGAAGGAAGGAAGGAAGGAAGGAAGGAAGGAAGGAAGGAAAGATTAACCCACAATGACAGCAAATGGGCCCAGGGTGCTGGTGATGCAATGGTAACCTTGCTGGACTATACTGGAGGAACCCACTTTAGAACTATGCTTGGCCACAGTTCACATACTTCCGCTCCTCCTAATCTATCTCACAGGACTATCGTGAGGATGCAAAGGTGAGCATGCCCATGTGCTTGCACACACTAGTATAGGACCTTGCCATTCTCCTATACTGACTGGGTTTGCATGACATGGCTGTTGGCACTGTTTGGGTGTAATCTTGGCTGGGGGTTGGAGCAATCTATTCTTATCATGGTTGTGCATCACAAGATGCATGAATGGTTTGCTCTTGGGTTTATTTGGCTCTCGAAATCAGACTGGGTGAAATGAAACCAAAGCTAGATGACATACACCCACTGTGGACCAAGCCCTGCAATACGCCAGCTGCTTGCAGAAGCCCCTTGTGGCTCGGGAGCAGTGGCTAATGAGGGAAGCTGCTCCCTTCAGTGCCATGGATGCCCTGCTCTGCACTGCTGCCTTGTGCTTGGGACAGCCGCGGGCTGCATACTGGACCTGCTGCTCAAGGTAGGAATAGCATCTCCACTCTGTCCCACTTTGCACAGTGGGGACTTTCTGACAGCCATGGTGAGCAGTGGCCAGAGAGAGGCATTGCTCTGCTCCCTGTGAGGCCTCCTGGGTTATTGCCAGGGGACTGTGGGGAAAGCAGGGGGAGGAGCAGAGCACCCACCACCAACCCAATCCTTGGTGCCTACGGGCAACCTATTGTGATGGTTTACCACCATGGCTGCTCTTACCGGCAGACCTGTCCATTGGATGAGGGCCTTCCCATTGCAGCCACACAAGAGAAGTCACTGCACCAGATGTTTCTTCTCTCCTGGACAATCCCTGCCCACTCACCCCCCCCCCCCATGTATTGTGGGAGTTAAGCAAACTGCAGCTGGGATTTATTCAAATTCCCCGGCTTTTTTTTAAGTGTAAACCATGCCCTTCTTTAAAAGTGTGGACTCCGTGCCACAGAGTGAGCTGGCACCAGCAATGGGTCGATGGGTCAGAATCTCAGCCAGGCCAATCCGTGGGGGCTGCATCCCAGAGCCAAAGGCAAAAGGAGTGGAGTCAAAACATTTGCTTAAAGCTCCTATTTCCAGTAAGTGAGAGACATTTCAGCCTTTTGGAACGCTGGGGAACAACTGCTCAAAAGCTGGGCAGAAAATGATCGGCGGGAATGGGAAAGGGACCAGGACCAGGCTTGGGCCATCTGGGAGCCCTTGGAGAGCCAGACTGGGACCCCCAGGCAGGGCCCACAGCCTGCAGGACTGAATTTCAATACCTTCGCCTTAAGCGCTCTGACAGACAGACACTGCTGCCACATCAGTGCCCTAAGATGCTTACAGATCTCAAACTCTGCTCTTTGATGCTGGCTCAAACTGCCTTTCTCTTCACATGCAGGCTCTTAAATCATGTTATCCCTTGCTGGTGGGCAGAAATGGATCCCCCTTTCAGGTGTTTCCCAGCCAGTGGGAAGGCCCGCTGTTGAAAACAGTCCACCAGTCTCCCTATTGTGACAACTCTGCAAGGGCTACTGATGCAATTTCCATCTCCATTATCCCTCTTCATCAATCTAACTTCAGCGTATTTGGTGCAGCATGGGGATGCAGGAACAATGTATTAGACTCAGCATATAGTCTAATATAGGCTGCATTTTCGAGATCTTAATTCCCGGTTTTACTGTGGTCCCATGCAGTGGCCTATTGGACAAGCCCAACTTCTTTCCCCAAGCTGTCATTTTGCAGCGTAGATTAAAAGTCATCTCAGATGAAGTTCGAACAGCCTGTGAATGGCTCACCTGTTGATCAGGTATGAAGTGAAAGAGGGAATTATTTGCAGTTATAGCTCTGCAGGTTAAAGCAACCGTTGGCAAATGCAAATGTAGCTCAATTTTGAAACTAAGGTACAATTTAGAACTGAGGAACCAAAATGACACATTTATTGGTAGGTCTGATGGATCTGTGATGGCACAAATCAAAGCAGCTCTCTCAAAATAATAATGGACACTTTGCCACTTAAGGATGACATATCTTTAAAGGGATCTGAAGGTTTATTCTCCCCCCACCCCCCGTGTAAGATTAAAGAGTCACTACTCAGAACCTGAATTTTCTCCAGAGAAATGGCTCGTGAGATGAACCAGGTGGCCATGGTGCACCTGCATTGTGGGACTGGTCTTTGATTAAGCTTTCAAGAGTGAAGGTGCTTTTGATGTATAATGGACAGAATGTTACTGCAGACATTGAGGAATTATATATTTTTCCTCTACAAATGAGCTGCAGTCCAAGACTCACTCTCCAGCTCCTTGATTAAAACCTTTTCTTTCCAATAATAACTTGCCAAGGTGGAAAGATTGAACAAAACGTAAGACCCTACATGGGTCTTATTAAAGAAGAAAACTTGAGTGATGAAAGGAAAGGCACAATAACCAGAACACAATGAGCACCCTCTTGTAAGCAAGTGTTTACTTCTTCCATTTGACTTGCCACTGGGATACCTGTGAAGTGCTGGGAGCCTCGTGAGAGGACTTGCTCTGGCTGTATGGATTCAGCTGGCCAAGGGTTTCCATGAAAAAAGACTGTGCGAATGGCAAAAAAGGAAGAATTAATCCTGGAGTGCCCAGTAGGCACCCTTTGTGCTCAGGATTACATGGGTTTTGTTCCTTGTGCTGGTCGTGTTTGTTTCTCCTTCGCATTATGAAGAACAAGGTTCAAGGATTATTTCAGAATGCATGGATTGCTCCATTTTCACCGTCCAGAGATTGTCACTGTCCTGGCACCTTCATTTCATCTTTATGTGCTTGATTCTTCCAGACAGAGAGCTGCCACTACTACCAGTCAGCAGGCACCATGCAGCTCTTCTGTCTTGCCCCGTCCCTGACCCTGACCCGGACCCCGACCCTAACCTAAATTACTGACTTGACTGTAAATCTGCCTGAAACCAGTGCAACAGTGTCTGAGTAAATATGCAAATAATTTGAACATAACAATGTGGCCTACAGAGAGAAGTTTCTGTTTAGGAAGGTAGAGATTCTGGAAGGAACAGGCAGGGAGACCTGCACAAAGAATACTGCAGGGACACTGCAGAAAACTGCTGTGGCTGGTGTTCAGAGGCCACCTACTGTCATCCGACACATTGTACATCCACTTTTCTGCCCCTCTGATTTCAGAGAATCTTTCAAGGTTTGGAGATCTGTAGCAGCACCTACGCTGCACACAGAAGGCCCCGTGTTCAGTCCTTGGGTTTTCCAGGCATGGGTGGAAAATCCACTTGTTTGAAATGCAGAAGAACCATCAAAACCAGGGCCAGGAACCTTGCTCAACCCAAGTTCAGTTTTGGAGAAACTCTTTGGAGCTGCATTCCAATGATGAGCGGGGCTGATATGAAAGGGGGTGGGGCCAATGGGAAAAGGGGTGGGCCCAGAAGGTAAGCATCCTATCACTTGAAGCTCTTGCTGTCTGTAACTAGGCCTAAGGAGAGGCATTTCAATCTTTCTGCATGGTGGTGGGGGATGTACTGAAGCTGGAGAGCTACCAGGCAATTGGTGATTGCAGGAAAGGCCTGGGGCCAGGGGAAGGGAATGCAACCATGAGGATCATATTTGGATTCTGTGCCTGAGGTTCCCTATTCCTGGGATGGATTGTACTGGGCTGGGTGGACTGTGGCTGGACTCCATATTGAAAATATAGGAGAGAATAGAGAGGTGTGGGCATGTAGACATCTATATTTACCTGGAAATCGCTACCTATTGCCTGAGAAAATCATATCCAAATACCTTGATGGATGGCTATTGAACACTTCAAAACACAGTGGCAGAGAGCAAGGAGAGAAAGTGCGTTTTGCCTTTAGTGCAACTCTTGTCTGGCCTTGAATGTTTTGTTTGCATTTGTTTTTCGGGGCATGATTATAGATTAGTTAATTACTCACTATGGACAGGGACTTCTTGCCTGATCCTGTGTAATCAAGATCAATGGGCAATCTCCTTGACATCCTGATGACTGCTGGCTCTTTTCTCCTGCCTATTTTGTACTGTACTCTGGTGCTTATTTAATGAGAAAATTATGTTCTTTCCTACAATACCACTGAACTATTGTAGGCATGAGTGCCACCGCATGTCCATCCATCCTTGACTGATCTATACATCTGAATGCCCGAACAGGCTGAGATTTTTGTTAGAAGGGATGAGGCAGAAAGGGGTACATTGGCATCCATGTGGTCTGACAGTCTCAAAGCCAGAGATCATGGAATCATAGAACAGTAGAGACGGAAGGGGCCAGAAGGTCATTGGGTCCACCCCCCTGCTCATTGCAGACTCCAAGTCAAACCATCCCTCCCAGATGGCTGTCCAGTTGCATCTTGAATGCCTCTAGTATGAGAGAATCTACAATCTTCCTTGGTAATTGGTTCCATTGTCGTACTGCTCTAACAGTCAGGAATTTTTTTTTGTGATGTCTAACTGGAATATGGCTTCCTGTATCCTGAGCCTATTATTTTGTGTCCTGCACTCCAGGATGATTGAGAAGAGATTCTGGCCATCCTGTTTGTGACAGTCTTTCACATACTTGTAGAGTGCTCTCATATCTCTCCTTAGTCTTCTCGAGGCTAAACATGCCCAGTTTTCTCAATCTCTCCTCATAGGGCTTTGTTTCCAGTCCCCGAATCATCCTCGTTGCCCCCCTCTGAACCCTTTCCAGCTTATTTGCATCTTTCATCATAACTGTGGTGCCCAGAACTGGACACACTACTCCAGATGAGGCCTAACCAGTGCTGAGTAAAGGGGAACTGGTTTTTAATGTGATTTGGAAGTGATACTTTTATTAATGCAGCCTAAAAAAAGCATTTGCCCTTTTTGTAGCCACATCACATTGTTCTCTCATATTCAGCTTGTGATCTACAACAATTCCAAAATTCTCCTCATTTGCTGTATTGTTGAATCAAGTATTCGGCATCTGATAACAAAGCATTTGGTTTCTTTTTCCTAGGTGCAGAACTTGGCATTTGTCCCTGTTGAATTCCATTCAGTTTTTTTTCCCCAGTCCAGCAATCCAACTTATCAAAATCACTTTGAACCTTGTTTCTGTCTTCCAGGGTAGTAGCTATTCCACCCATTTTTGTGTTATCTGCATATCTGACAAGCGTTCCCTGAACTTTCTCATCCAAATCATTAATAAAAATGTTGAAGAGCAGTGGGCCCAGGACAGAACCCTGTGGCACCCCACTTCTTACCTCTCCCCAGTTTGAAAACGTGCCATTGATGAGCAACTGTGGATCCACCTGATAGTTGCTCCATCCAGCCCACTTTTAGCTAGTTCACTAAGTTATCATGGGGCACGTTGTCAAAAGCTTTGCTGAAGTCAAGAAATATTATGCCCACAGCAATTCCACAGTCCACCAGGGAGGTCAATGACAGGAGAGGAATTCTGGCATCTTGAGAGTTTGGGACATCCAGGACTATGCCTCCTCCTCCCTGCGAAGACCTACTCTGTAACCTCAAACACTGGTCATTCCTCCCAGAAACTTCCACAATGCTGGGGAACCTGCCCTCATCATCACAGCCATGAACATCACCCTTCTTTCAGCCTCAGGGCTGAAGTCAGTTTCAGGATTGGATCAAACTACCAGCCTGTCAGCTTAAAACTCTTACTGCTCTTTCCAACTCTACTTGTGAATTCCAGGAATTGAGCCTTGTAACTTTTATGTCTACAGCATATACTCTGCAACTGAACTATAGCCCTGCATTCCTGCAGTAGGATTGCATGAAAAATCAGTTCCTAGTTTCACCCAGAATTTGCCTGGTTCACACCTCTCAGAACTGAATGTAGTCTTGAAATTGAAGTTCACAGATTTCTGAGGCTGCTGTGGTCTTCAAAAACTATGTACAATTGAAAAATGTGTATGGACAATACTTATTTTGAAAATACATATTCATGTGAGAAGAGAAGAGAAGAGAAGAGAAGAGAAGAGAAGAGAAGAGAAGAGAAGAGCTTGTAATGTGATGCAACCATGAGTTAGAACAAGCTTTAAGGTGGAATTCAGAGAACCTGGACAGCAGAAAACCTGAAATTTGAAGAATCTTGGGGAGTGTCAAAGTAGAAATTTTGAGAACCCTATCCTACCACCATGTGTACTTTCCAATTTGTTTAAATTTAAATTTTACTTTGTTTTCAAGCCTTTTCTAGTTATGGCTATCTTTTACTTGTACCTATACATCTTGTCTGTATCTGAGCAAGTCAGTGAGTGGGTTGAATGGGTGGCTTGTCTTTCTTTAAGAAGGCATCCTATGTTAACAAGCATTGTGGAAAATGAGGTGCCCCTAATTAGGCAGAGGAGATGGGCAGTGAAGACCTGGCCAGATCAACTGTGGTGGAAAAGAAAGCAATTACACTAACGCGAGCAGCCCTGGTCTGGGAGCGGATGTGTTCTCAAGCTGCCACCACCCTTGTTATCAATAACAGGAGGAAACAGCCTGAGGACAAAATGCCGAAGAGGATGCACACACTGGCTTTGGACCTCTTGAGAGCAAGAGCTCGATAACCAATTGGCTTACTATGGGGGAGCAGAAAGTCAGGGCTGACTGACACACCACTCCAGAAAGTGATAGACTCCCAAGAGGTGGCTCTGAATGACTGGCTCATGCTGCAAACAAACAAGCTCTCTTCCTGGAAAAGGGTAGTGGAAATCAAAGGCTAGTCCAACAAGCTGGAACAGTAGCTTGAAGTGAATCAAAGTCTGTTCTTGGCCCAAAAGACCAGGGTGGGAAACCTCAAGTCCAGGGTCCAGTCCTCCTCAAGGCCAGTCCTGCAAACTTTCCCAGATGGCCACATCCTCTTCCACCGGCCCAGCCCTTTCCCCCACCCACCCAGCACCAAGCAGCTCCCTGGCTTTTGAACAGTTTCTCCCCATTCTAAAAGGGTGCAATTCCTCCCCTAAGGCCTAGTTACTGGCAGGAATTGCTTCAAGCTTGAATCTGGTTGATTCTTGCTCTGTCTTTTTGCCTTCGGCTCCACTCACTGCTGAGGTCTCCCAAACCACCTCTGTGATGGAACTTGGCTCTGAGGTTGAAATAGTGTCTGTGTCCTGCACAGATTTCATTCCTGAGAAATGTAAGCTAAAATGGACCCTGTGTACTGATGCACATTTAGAGAAAGAGTACATGTGCTTTTAGAGTAGAAGACTGTAACCAGATGACCTCCGTGCCTGCCTTGTTCATCCTGCCATGGAGGTGCCAATGATGGATGGGTTTTGGGGATTTTTTTGTCTTCCATCTGGATTGAAACAGAACAGCACCTTCAAATAGAGGATGCCTTCAAGGGAAGGTCTGTCCTCTGTGAAGGAGGACACAGGGCTACCCTCCCTCCTTACAACGGATGCACTGTGTCTCCTCTGTTATCTCTTATTTTCTGTTCAAACCAGATATTCTGGACTGTGTCCTATGGTCACTGTCCAAATGGCTTTCACTGGGATCCTCCAAACCGGGCTCTTCAGATGAGCAATGAATGAATTGGCCTGTTGGTGCCTCATAGAGAACAAATGCGTAGATAAATAGCCCAAAGCACATGGGCTCACCCAGGCATCTCCCGCCCCCTGCCTCGCTCTGCCAGTTCAGCAGCTGTCTTACACACAGGTCTTGAGCAGAGAAAACTTCTCCCAGCACAGAGATAAAGCGCTGTGAGGGCAGCTGGGGATGTTTGCTTCTTCCGTGTCTGACAATCAGCTGTTAATGACACAGGAAAATTACCAGAGAACTTGGGTAATCCTCAATTGCTTGATCCAAATTGGGGGTTGATGTCTTCCAATATTTCTCTTGGGGGATTTTCCTCTCATTATGCCTACTTTTTGGAAGGAGGAACTTCCCAGTCTAGTAATGCCAGCAATAACTGGATTCCTCTCCAGGCAAGTTATTCAGTCTAATGATTCCACTGCTCCATCATTGTGATCTCACATGTTGCTAATTGTTCAACTCCTTCTCTGTTTCATCACAATCACAAACTCAAGTGCCTGGTAGGAAGTTCTGGGATGTTTTCCTGCCATGCAATTTCCTTATGTCCCAATCTGTCTTCTTGTACTTCAGCTGTTTCTACAGCTACTGGATTTTTCCGATCTGATTTTAGATTTTTATAGGCCTGTTCAGTATTTCTGTATTTCCCAAGAGATCCAGTAAACTGAGACTTTATCTTTTTAAAGCAGTGTGTGTGTGTGTGTGCGCGTGTGCATCCATCCTAATTCAGAAGAAAATGGCTCTGCTCCCCCCTCTTTCTTTTTGATCCATATAGAGTTGGTTTCTGAACATTTTGTAAAATAGGACTGGGCTGTCAGAAGAATATAGGCAGCATGCAGACGCAGTCCCTGTCATATAATGGTTTGGGATTTCTATACTTGGCAGCTAGCAGTGATGCCAGAATGAAATTGGTTTTCAATATCAGGTATCATTAGACTGAGTAACTTGCCCAGAAAGGGAGCCAGTTATTCCTGGCATTACTGAATTGCGAAGTCCCCCACCCTGCCCCAAATTTGGCTTCATCAGAAGACAGTCTTCCATGAGAAATATTGCAAAGATTCAACCCCAAACTTGAACCAAATGTCTGTGCTGAAAAAGATCCTATAACCCATATTTAATAAACATTATTTGTTAATGTTTATTCTGCCTGATCCTTGCTTCACTGACTCATAATCAAGTCCTTCTGTTTATTTCAGCTATAGCTATCCTTTCCTATTTTAAACCACAATTTGCTTTTTGCCCTTTGTAAGCCTTTTTTGTCCCATTTAATGGACAAGATAGCAGTTCTGGCCATTTTCTGAATGCTGCACCTCTATCTGGGACTACATTTCTTTTGCCTAACAAGTTCACACAAACAGTGCCTTCCTCATACAATGACAACTAGCCTTGCATTTCATTCACACACATGGAATTCAAAGCCACATAAGTGGAGTTTTCTGCAGGACTCCCACTCAGGCAATGATCACCCGGAGACATGCTAGCAATGATATTTGCCATTAGCATAGATTGTCTGGCTCTTAGCCACTGTAAAACATGAAGAGATTTTGGAAAGTTCCACAAAATATGATTGCCGAGGGAAATACAGCAACTCCCAGATAAGTGCAGCAATACTGGAGGTTCCTGAAGCAATCATATTGTGTGAGGCTGTCCTTTAAGAAGCCAAACAGGAAACACCAAGGTGTCTGTCCTCCCACCCTCCCGCAGAGAGAGTTGCTTTGTGGCAGCAGCGGATTGCATGCACCAAGTCCCATTGCCATTTTGTACATGGGCTTTTCCTGTTATTGATGCTCGTTGGTATGGCCTATGGCTTGGGCTGTCAAGCTATTACTTACTCGAGCATTTGCAATGGAAATATTTATTTGGTGTGCTTTGCTCAGCCATTATATATTCCTGTGTGCTGTTTTAGAAATTCCAGACTGAGTGTTCTCTCTCTCATAAACAATGCCGAGCCTTGAACAGTGCCAATGTCTTTTTCCTTTCCAAGACTGAAGCTGTAGACATAAAGGTCTTCTCCCTCCTTCATGCAAACACAGTTCCCATCTATCATGGCTGAAATGACTGCCTGCTGGCTAAAATGTCCAAGAACAATCCACAAAGTGACTATAAAATAAATGTTTGTCAAGAACAGTCATTAGCCATTGGAAGAGAGGCTGTGCTTTGCTCTGAGGAATCCTATTACCGTTGCACTCTAGAAAGATGGCTTTGCACTGACATTACAGCTGGCACCTTTGCCCTCCTCCTTCTGGAGAAGGTGGCAGCAGGCACCTGCAAGGTGAGAAGGGGATGTGATAGAAGAAACGGGTTCCTTGCTGTCAGCAGGATGCCTCAATTATTATTTAAAAGGGAGGTTCAGGTTGCACAGAATGACAAGATTACATAGATGCCCCTCCGAGCATCTAGCCATATGGTAAGCGGAGAACAACGCTGATTGGAAACATGGACACTTCTGACCAGAAGACAGTGTGTGTCATCGGCTCTGGCATGGTATATTAATAATCCACAAAGTGCTCCTGGGTACTAAGATGTGAGTAGAGAAGCAGCGATGCCCAGCTTTGCCCATGCATGAAGGCTGCAATTATAGTGTGTCCTATTGTGAAAGAGGCAACAAATAATAGGACACATGGAATATAAAAGGGCAACTCAGAGGGCTTTGAGATTCCCTGGAGCCCCTGGCAATGATGACAAAATCTGTTAGCATCAAATGGGGTGGGGGGGAGATTAACTCCTGCTGTTTGGGGGGCTGTTAACTGATTAGGAAGCCAAACTGTGGTCCAGCACATCAAGATCTCATCCTCCACTCCTGTCGTAATCTGCTATTTGTCCCACTCCGCACAAGTTAATAATGGGCAGAGAGTCACCGGAGAATCACTTTGACACTTGTCTTTGAAATCTCAGTGTATTAAATGACCCCTTCATGTCAAGGCCTTTATTGTGGACAGCGTTTCACGGCTGCAGCAGCGCCATTGTGGACAGTGAAAGATTAAATGGAAAACAAAAGGCTCTTATCTAATTCATGTGATCTGCTGGAAACTGCACAGCAGCGGCTGATTTTGCTCCTGCCTCTTTGACTGGAAATGGGACAATTTTGTTTGCTTATTTGACACCATAGAAGACAAGAGGGAGAAATGTGGGAGAAAGCAGAGGTTTCTGTATATTAAAAAATGCCTCCACGGCAGAGGAGAATTAATCAAAGGGGACACAATAAAAACATGTATATTTGTGAATTCCATTTTAACCTACAATACTGCTGTTTTTATCAGCTTCTTTCCTGCAAGCATTTATTGCAAGCTGGCTTCTGGTCACAGATTGGAGTTTTCAGTGGACAACATCTGCATACATACCCTCCATATTATCACACTCCTCTCAGCTGCCCATCTCTGTTTGTTTATTAATTAAATTTATATACCATCCAGATGGCACATGACATCTGGGCAATTTACAGCTATTTTTAAGATCTAAAACAACAGAGTAATAAGAAAATAACCACAGAATAACTGCAGCAGTGAGACTATTAGAACATTAAAATATTAAAGAAGAAGAATTGATGGTAATAATCAGAGCAGCAGAATAGAAATTAAGTACCGGTTGGAAGGGAATGGTCTTAACCTGGTGTCTAAATGCATTTGTCAGGGGGGGTCTCCCTAAGAAGGGCATTCCCCATGTGGCAGAAAGCTCTTTCACTATGGGGGGTGGTATCAGCAAGAGAGAAGCCTTCAAAGATGAACTTAGCTATCGGACTACATGGGAGAAGAAGTTGCTCCTTCAGGTACATCAACTGTCAGTGGGTTTAGTCACCTGAAAAGAGACAAATCCTAGTTCCATATTGGCTTTTCTCGGACTGGTGGTCACTCTCACACATCTTTGCGGGGAAGATCTCCACCCAGTAGGCTTGTTAACAGAAATCCCTTTGTCACGAGAGGCTGCTCAAAAGCCAGATGCTCTCTGAGGTTGCATTAAGAGAAGCAGACACTGTCCAGCCAATGGGCAATGCTAGTTCTGCTCTGTCCTGTGTGGTGAAGCCACTTTCTTCCCCTTCATGTCAGGATGGTAAGATGCTCCATATGGCTGCCCATAGTGGAGGTGGAAACCAGGCAGTTGGTCAATCTTCTCTTTATCCTCAGTCAACATTTCCTCTGCTGAAGATGCCATTTCCTTCTTCCTACAAATAATATTCTTTTTTTCAGAAACAAACCCAATATGTCATGCTTTCCTCCTCTACATGTTTTTCCAGAATAGTCCTCAGTTGTCATAAGAATGATTTGGGCCTCAGTGATACCAACTGGAAGATTCTTAGATGTCCCTTGCTTGCTTATCATCCATCTGCTTCCTATTGTACTACACAAATCTTGTTTTACAGCTATCTCATTGTATTACAGATATTTCCATTAGATTATGTTGTGAGCCGCCCCGAGGCTTCGGCAAGGGGTGGCATAGAAATGTTTTAATAAATAAATAAATAAATAAATAAATAAATAAATAAATTATTCTGACCAGTGGCCTAGATTAGGGGCTAGAGCCAGTCTTATGCTGGCTGACACTGGATCACCTGAAGTGAGGGAAATGAACTTCCCCATCTCTTCCTTCCCAAGACAGCCCCTTCAGCCCCCTGAAGCAGAGTCAGGCGCTGTGAGGCCTGGGAGGAGAGATCGCCCCAAATTAGGCAGAGGGACCTTGCAAGGGTTGAAATGCCTCTTGTAGGGCAGGAAAAGTTCCAGTCTAAGCTCTGACAGCCTTGTTGATATTTTGGCTCTACCCCTTTCATCCCTGGCCCCACCCACTTGCCCCCCAGGCTGAAAGACAGCTCCCACCCATGGGCTATCATACTGCAACCTTAAGTAAGGATGCATTGAAGAAGCCAGAGTAAACACTCAGGTCATCTCCCCGTATCCTTGTGTTTTCTATGAAAGAGCTGATGCATTATAATACAGGAATTATATTCCTTTATAATTATAATTAAATGAAAAGTTAGGCTTCTTCATCAATGCCCTTCTTAAATTAAACATGTTCTCTGATTGCCTCATCATGAAAAGGCAATCAACCTGAGTATAGTGTGGAAGTTTTTTTTAAATAACTTTACTAAACAAATGGCAGGTTTCCTTATTCTCTGATGTAGCTGCAGGTTGCCTTATCTATCAGATATCATCTTCTCAATCATAAATTACTTCATTTGGATTTTCCACCCCTGCAAAATCCCTTCTGCACAATGTGAAAGTGTCCTATGAGGAATTAATAATTCAACTTTAAATTTTGAAGCAGACAGAAGAATGGAAGGTGGCGAAGGAGCCATGCTAATAATTCTAGCTCAAGGCCATCTTTGCTGCGGAGAGTCTTTGACTGGCAAAATGTGGGAGGGCAGCAAGCACCTTGCGCAGGCAGCATCTCAGATGGTCAGAGCCCAGCGCGGGGGAAGAAGCCTTCCAGTGTGCTTTGCTGCGGCCATATTGCTTTGATGCTGCCAACAACCCTTGCGATGGATGTTCCCTACAACAGGGATGAGCAGCCCATGGACCACATGTGGCCCTGTGAGGCCCCCCACATGTGTGCTCACCCCCTGATCTCCCCCATCTATACAAGAGAACAAAATGAAAACATACAATTTTGAATAAACTGTAAAAAGATTGATAGAACTAGTTCTATATAGGTTATACATCTCTTAGTATATAACAGAATATACTATGTTAATTAAAAATAATTATGCATAGACCTCAGCAGAGGTACCCCATTATCCATTTGTAGATTATATCTATATACCACCTATCAAAAAATTGAGAGTTCCATTTAATCCTCCACCCATTGTATTATACATGTGGCTATTTATCCTTCTAATGTTGTAATATTGGTCTTTTGGCTTTCTAAGAGATGGTAAAGGTAAAGGTTTTCCCATGACATTAAAGTTCAGTCATGCCTGACTCTAGGGGGCGGTGCTCATCTCTGTTTCCTGGCTGAGGGAGCCAGCGTTTGTCCACAGACAGTCTCCGTAGTCATGTGGCAGGCATGACTAAACACTGAAGTGCAAGGAATGCTGTTACCTGCCCACCAAAGTGGTACCTTTCTATCTACTTGCATTTGCATGCTTTTGAACTGCAAGGTTGGCAGGAGCTGGAACAGAGTACAGGAGCTTACCCCGTCTGCTGATTCGAACTGCCAACATTTCAATCAACCAGCCCAGCAGCTCAGCGGTTTAACCCACTGTGCCACCACATCCCTAAAAGATGGTAGGTAATTCAAATAAAATGTGTATCCTTGAATATTAAAGAACTTTCCATTGTAAGATGTATCTGAATTATTACCTCCTCCCTATAAGAAGTCATTGGGCATTGCCAAAACATTTGAAGAAAAGAAGCATTAGCAGCACTGCACTTCCAACAATTGGCTGATTTAATTAAGTCTTTATTGAAGGGGCATTGTGGCATCCAGGATACTAAAAAAACATCAATTTTTGATTAATTAAGTGTAGCCTAAGATCTGTTACTCCTTGTGAAATAGAAAGTAATCAAGCACTCCATTGATTGAGCAAGATGGAGTGGTCTAGTTGGATATGACCGTGTCTATCATACTTTTTGACTGATAATAGATAAATACAGACATGACTTGTAGGCCAAGGTAACCGTTCATTCTCAGTCAATACTTCCAATAACACAGGCAGTTCTGAAGTTGTACAAGCAGCAGGACCAAACCTGGATTCAAATAAATGTTTCAATTCCATGCATTATGCAGCCATAGTTGGCAACTTATATTTAGCACACAAAGCAGAAAATGGCAGAAAATTACATCAGGACTGTCAAGCTTATCTGAAGTAAAAATTAGGCTTTTCTTCAAGGCCTGTCAAACAAATGTTTTCCTTGCCTTTTTAAAATCTGGATACCCATTTGCAGTTAATTTTGTGTGGGAAAATATTTCATACAGGAATTGATGTGAAAATAGCAGGTTAGCAGCCACAAGTGGAGGGAGCGCATGATTCTTTTGGTATGCTGACTGCCCAATGCAATCCAATTGAGAAGAGGATTTAGAAATGAAGATTCCAAAACTGACTAGAAAAAGGAATCTATTCTAAGTGGAAAAGGCCAAAATCTAGTGCAAGGCAGCAAGTAGGCCTTGTGGAATAAGGAAAAGTCAGGGAGTCCAAATCCACCCTCTTTGGTGGAAATTTGCACTCTTTTCAAAAATATTCATGGTGGAATGGGAGCCATAAGAATGTATAAAACAAAACATTCAGCTGCTGGAAATACCTGTTAGATATAAATAATCAAAGCATGTATCATTTGAGGCATTATATTCATTTTAAGTGTATTTACCCTACACCAAAGACAACTTTGTAGCTGTCCGGCTGTCCATGTCCCTTGAGACCTCACTAATCAACTTACTCAAATTTATCCTAATTATTTGCTGTCTGTCTCCTGGGCCAAGCATTCCCAGATAAGTAACAGACTCAGCACAAAGTCAAAACTGTCAATTTGATGACACACTTTGTGTATATTATCTCCTACAGGTATTAGTTCTGACTTTGCCCAGTTAATAGATCAATTGGATAAATGCATAAAATCATTAATCTGCATTAAAGCAGACAAATGCAGATGAATGCAGTTCAGAAATAAACAATGGATCATCAGCATAGATAATAAATTTATATTCTAATATGTGGTGTTCAAATCTATGAATATTAGGATTTTGTCAAAGAGCACACACCAGGGGCTCAAAACATAAATCAAGTATCAGTAGAGAAAAAGGGCATCCCTTTCTCGTACCTCTCTCAAAAGAAGAAGCATTTTTGGCCCTAACTTTGCCTTAGGAGTTTCATATAAAATGTTAACCCATTTCTGAAATTCTTAAGGAAAAGCAAAATTACTCAATGGGAGAAGGGGAAGAGGAAGGGAAGGTAATATGGATGTGATTCTTTGTATGATTGTATCTGGATTCTTTTGGTGCAATGTTTAACCAATGCACAGAATAGCATCTGCACATCAGAAAATATATCACACAAAAGCAATATTGCTGCCACTTTACATGACTGATGTAAGCTGACATCTTATAATTTTGATCTTACCCAACAACAAATGTGACCCCCTCAAGAAAGTTCTTCTGCAGTGTTTTCAGAATGTGTGCATGATCACCAGTCACATGGGTGAAGGATGGGTAGATACAAATGAATGGAAGGGATCCAAAGCTACAGCAAACTGTACAGAATTCAACTCCAGAATCAATTTTGAAAATTCTCCTAGTTAAACTAGCACTAGAGCCCCTTCTCTTTATGAGACAGTTCAGACCCGGGATTGCATAAAACGTATTTATCACAGTCGGGTCACATATTAATGAACACAGTGCAGTTTTCGTTGTGATCTTCTGTTACACACAAAGGCAGTTGCAGGAGAAACAGAAGGAGCACACACTTATGGACACACCAAGAGGAAAAAACACATCATCGAAAACCTCATGATGTGACTGGTCTGTGGACATCTGGGATATAATGATAGAAATAATGGGAGGAAGGTGAGTTGGAAGGATTGCCATGTGGCATGCCAGTGAGCCGGCATTGCACTGCTGGTCAAAATGCCAAGTGTAGATTGCCCCTAGAAATCAGGGCGAGTGGAGCACGGAGCAGAACAAGCAAAGGGAACAAACAAAAAGGGAACCAGGGAGAGTGTTTTCTTATCCCTAGTCTTCAGGGCTGCTTTGGAGAAGATAGATATTTTAGGGTTGGGATGAGCCATATTTGTCCCCATCCTACAGGCTACAGTCTCCTGAAAAGTTAATTTTTATTGAAAAGATGCAAACTCATGCTGGTAGAAGGAAAAGGGCTTTTAAAAGCATCTGTTTACACTCATGCCTGTGTGTGGGTGTTACACACCTCCTCCTGTGCATCCAATAACTACTCAGGGATGCAACTCTATATGAACTGTCCTGGGAGAAACTCCCATTGCACGCCTGCTTCTGAGAGAACATGCACAGGATTGTGCTGTTGTGATTTTCTGCTTTCTCCTACACATTGCATTAGCAGCAATGCCTGCTTTGTGCAAAGTAAGACTGCTTTCGAGAAGGCAATGGGAAGAACGTGGCTGAGGACACCAGCATTGCAGCATACACAGAGAAACAATTTATGATCATTAATTCCACTTTGCTGGAGAGAATGCGTGTGCTGCTTGTGAGGAGATCCACGGGGTTCATGCCATGGCATTCATTGACTCATACAGGCCAAGCTATTTACAAGATTTCATTGAAAATGTGATGGTGTAAATAAATTCCCTGCTGTCTCCCATCACTCTGCACCCCCACACTCTGCAGGCAGATTCACCAATCCAAGGCTGCTGTCAGTAGCAGCCTTCACATTTAATCATTAGGGATATTTCAGGATTTGGCTATGCAGGGTACAATTCTCATGGCTGTTACTGGTAAGTGATAAGGGCAGGGATAGCTGGTCTATCAAACATTCTCTGCATACACCAAGTGGCTTTTTGAGATAGGTTGGTTCTAAACATAGCTCCCACATGGCCTGAAGTGCCTAATCCTGCCTCATCTTGGGAGCTTGGGAGTGCTCCTCGACCCGGAGCTTTCACTTGAAGCTCAGGTGACAACAGCGGCGAGGAGCGCTTTCCTCCAGCTTCGGCTGATTCATCAGCTGCGCCCCTACCTGGAGTACGACTGCCTTGCAACAGTGACTCATGCGCTGGTGACTTCCCGTCTTGACTTCTGTAACGCGCTCTACGTGGGGCTACCCTTGAAGACGGTCCGGATACTTCAATTGGTTCAGAATAGAGCTGCCAGGCTGCTGACGGGGACTGGACGTTATGTTCACATGACGCCAGTTCTCCGTCAGCTTCACTGGCTCCCCATTGAAGTCCGGGCCCAATTCAAGGTGTTGGTAATGACCTATAAAGCCCTAAACGGCTTGGGTCCTGGTTACCTGAAGGAGCGCTTACATCCATATTTGCCCAGTCGCCCCCTGAGATCGGCGGGAGAGGCCCTTCTCCGGGAGCCCTCCGTGAGAGAAATTAGGAGGGTGGTTACTCGGAGAAGGGCTTTCTCAGCGGTGGCGCCTAAGTTATGGAATGCGCTCCCCAGAGAGGTCCGCCTGGCGCTGTCGTTATTTGTTTTTCGGCGCCAGGCTAAGACCTTTTTATTTAAGCAACATTTTAAATGCTAAATACAATTGAATTTTATCTGGCCAGGGCGGCTTATTTTATAATGTGAGTTTTAATCAAGATTATTTTATATGGATTTTAACTTGTTTTATCTATGTTGTAAGCCGCCCCGAGGCTTCGGCGAATGGGGCGGCATAAAAATGTTTTAATAAATAAATAAATAAATAAATAAATCTTGGAAGCTAAGCAGGGTTGGGGATGGTTGAAATCTGGATGGGTGACTTGAATGTTGTAAACTGCCAAGAGGGCTTTGGCTATGGGCCCTATCGAACTCTAATTAATACTAATGCATGAATATCCCACATAAAACTTGATCATGACCCATCTGGAATAGAAAGGTTGTCACAGCTTTGTTATTCCTCAGGCTTGTGTTCCTGGTTCTACCTGTATTTTAGCACACTTTTCCTTACCCTCCTCACACTGGGCTTGGAACACTCCAAAGCGGAGGTGGGAAGAAAGCTCTGGTTGGCTTGCATTACTGTATCTGGAGAGGACTGGAAGCGCTGCTAAGTTCCTCATGCCACCTTTGCACACTGACATCAGAGGCAAGATAAATGGCTGCCGTTCAAGGTGAGTCTATGCATGTGGACATCTGAGCTTGGATTCTTGGGGGATTTGTAGGCAGCTGAGATGCTGGAGAGGCCATTGTCTGAGCTCCCCTTGGTGCTTTCTTGGTTTCATCTGAACATTGGACAGGTGGGGTATGGATGGGACTTCTGGATGGCTAACAGGTTGCCCTTTTTCTGTGGCCCTATATCTGAATCTTTGACTTCAGATTAGGATACAGAAATTGAGCAGGTGAGGCTGTTCTAACCTGGAGGTGAGTGGTGGAACTGTAGATCCCCAGCAGAATACCAGATAAATCCCCAAAGAGTAGTTCTGTGGTAAAAAGAAATAGCCTATCATTTGGTCATCTGAAAATCCCACTTGCCAAGTTCCATCCTTGGCAAGCTACTGCTAATTGCCCAGAGACCTCCAGTTGATCCCAGTTGATCCTTGGCTGCCCCCACAATGGCCTAGAGAAAGCTATTTATGGGGTGGTTAATAGATTAGCTGACCTCCTAAGCGTGTGTCCAGTGGGCCTTGTTCACCTATGAAGGAGGACTGCACCACTTCACATGTGACCCTGGTTTGCCTCTGAGTGTGCAATCAGAAGACAGCTTCAGACAATCACTACTGCTCCCGGACAAGCATAACTATCTTTAGGATGCACAGATGTTTACAAACAGATGCAGGTGAGCTGCACATTTTATATTTTCAGGACCACATTTAGAACTTACTAGGTGTACAGACAAACCTGCAAGATGTGAAGTGGCCCCAAGGTGATCCTGCCCTCAAATGCACTTTTTTGTCATTTGTGGCCAAAGATGTGATGGGAATGCACCTGACCTTTTAGCACAAACACTCTGAAAGTAGAACAGGTGAGTTCAGGGAGGTTTCACTGATTAAGTGACAGATTCTGGTGGGAAAGAACCAACGGCTGCATTGTCTTGAAATAGGTCTTTTTCAGTTCTGAGAGTCAATGGGAGAAAAAGCTTGAGGCCAAGGTGTTTTTTCTGAGCCTGCTCCAGCGAGGGGGCAAGAGAACTTGGAATGAATTCCCCTTAGATGGAAGATGTGAGAGGAGAAAACAAAACAACACTCAACATACAATCCTGCAGTGCAAGGGTAGCAACTTGCACCTATCCTGATATTTTGGCCTACAATTCTCATCAGTCGTAGCCAGAACAGCCAATGCTGTAGGTTGCTAGGAGATGAGGGTGAAAACATTTGGATGACTACAAGTTACCCACCTTTGCAGGCTTCACCAGAAACAATCCCCACTGAGTCAATAAGATTTCTCTCAAGTGTGTGCGTGCAGGATTGCAGCTTTCATTCAATGAATTTGGCTCTGCCTGAAAACACAGTATCTTAGCTATATCCACTCAGAAGTAATCCTTATCGTATCAAGGGGTTTACTTCCAGGGATGCTGGTATAACATTGTAGCCTTATAGTGAGATGCTAGTGATGGGTACTCAGAAGGAAGTCTCAGTAAGTTGAGTGGGAGTTACGGATAAATAGGTGTAAAGCTGCAGCCTCAATCTCTTTCCCAGGAACAGATTCTTCTTGGAGTGCCCAGCTGATGAACAGAAGTCTGATGGAAACTTTCTACCATACCTTGTGCATGACACTGGAAGCGACAGGCTGATCATATTTCCAGAGAGAAGCTGAATTTTTGCAGTCTTAATAATGAACACACTTCTTCTGGCAAGGGAGCTCATAAGCTGCTACCCTCTTTATCAGATACATGTTCTGTAATACTCCAAGCATCATCATAGGTTCTTCTGTAAGGAATTTAGCTGTCTCTTTTCCTGGGGTTTCACTCATAGATGGACAATGTCAAACAGAAGAACAAATGTTGGGCACTTTTGCATTTATGGCTAGTTATTATACTAAAAACGTACACAATTTCATATGAATATTTTTAAGGAAAAAAATCACAGACTTGTGTAGAAATGGGCTGCAACAGGCCATGAAAATCCAACTGTTTTGGCTGCAAAAGATTGGCAATGTGTCCATATCTAATCAGGGCATAAAGGATACAACTGCAGTCACTGCTTGTCCCCCAACAGCTGGTATTCAGAGGTCATGCTGGTCCCAGGCTTCTGAGGGCCCTCAGACAAGACAACCTCAGTGAGCAGCCTCTCAACAGATCTGCCTTTTCAGCGTCTGTTTTACATGTTGTGTATAATTTCACACAATATTTTATCATATCATCAGTATTAGTGCATCCCATTCTATCAGTGTGCTTATGGTCAATGGCTGTGCGCTGCTCAAAGAGCAGCTATTGGGCAGTATAGAAATGAAATGAATAATCACCTTAATAAGTTGCAGCTGCAATTGTTCTTCCCCCTCTTTTTCACCCATGACCTTGCTAGGTAGAGAGCTAGTGAGAAAGTTGGCAGGAGCATCTGCTGTGCTGCTTCTCAGCAACCCTTGGCCAGGCTGAGAAGTAGGTTAATGAGCTGGTTGTAGTGGTGAAGAGGATGAGCTTCTTGTCAGTGGGCCCTTGTGGGATACGGGCCATTGACTGACACCCAAATGTGTCTACCTTTGATGCTGGCCCTGTTAAAAGCTATTTTGTCTGGGAACATGGGAAATCTGTTTAGCTCTCAAGGCTCCTTGTTCTTGGTAGACTTCTCCATCAATTTGTCTGATCTTCTTATGAGAACAAGTAAGACAGGGCAGGCAACCTGCTTACTTCGAGATGTTTTGGAATGCACTTGCACCAGCTGCAGCCAGCACATCAGGAATTATAAGAGCTGGGGTCCCAACACCCCCTTCCCCAGATGCACACCTTAACACCTTAACGTGGGTTGTTCTTTAACTGTTCTTTATTGTAAACCATCCTGAGATGTCAGTGGTGGAAGGGGTAGAAAAGGCTTTAAATAAATAAATAATAAAATAAAATAAATATGGTGAAGGGATTTGAGAGTGTCAAAGAAGCCAAGAACAATGACATCAGGAGGCTAGAATAGGTTCCCTAGGCTGGCCATCTAGCAGGATCACCTAGAGCAAAACGGTCAAGGCGGAGGCAGCAGACTAAGATGCATCCATCCTCTTCTGGGGTAATGGTCACATTAGCAAAAAGAGAACGGATCTCATTAATGGTGATGGGAGCAGGCAAACTTCTGAAAGACAGTGACTGGGCAGCAGTGCTAGTTGAAAGTGTCACTAGCAGAGTATCTTTTGCAGACAATGGCAGTGACACTCATGCTAATGCTGGCTAGTTTTGTGCAGAAGAAGGATGAGGTAATCCTGAATTTTCTTACCTTGAAGACCCAATAAAGGAACAATCCAAAATGAAACAAGAGATTGTGCCAGAAGAAGAGACCCCCAGGTTGGAAGTCACTTTATGAGCTACTGGGGAAGGGCCAGGACAAATACAAGTAGTGCTGCAGCTAATGACGCTACTAAATACAAACCAAAATGAAGTCCGGTGGTCAACATGCCCAGAGGATAAAGGAAAGTCCAGTGCTGCACAACACATAAAATTGTGACATGGAACATGAGAATCAAAACAAACTGGAAATCATAAAGCAAGAAATGGAAATAAGAAGTGTCACTGTAGTTGGTGTGAGCAGACTAAAGTGGACTGGGATGGGACAATTTATTCCAGAAAAGACATAGCACAGGCAGTTAGAGGCTATAATGTAAAATCTGACTGAATAATATCAATCAGAATGAGTGGGAAACCTATCAACATAGCCATCATTCATTACACTGCAACAACAGATGCTGAAGAAGAACTCACTGAAAACTTTTATGCAGGCATCGAAGAGGAAATTTGTAAAACACCACAATAAGATATGCTGCCAAGCTAAGGTAATAGGAATGCAAAAGTCAGAAACAAAGCACATCAAAAGTTGTAAGAAAATTTGGCCTGTGGTTAAGAAATGAAGCAGGAGAATAACTCACAGAATTTAGTGAGACCAACAGCCTGTTCATTGCAAGCACATACTTCAAGCAAGTGCTCAGATATTGTATACATGGACTTCACCAGATGGCCAATACAGAAATCAAATAGATTTATGTAACTGGAAGCAGAAGGTGGAAAAGCTGACAAAACAAGATCAGGAGCAGACTGTGGTAGTGACCATTAGCTCTTAATTTCAAAAATCAGAGCCAAGCTAAAAAAGATCACCAACAGAAACATAGTGCCAAAATATAACTTAAGTAACATCCCTGAAGAATTTAAAGTCCACATAAAGTACAGATTTGCATTGCTCAACTTAACTGACTGCAAGCCAGAAGAAATGAGGACTGAACTCAGAGACATTATTAGGGAAGGATGCCAAAAGACAATTCCTGTGGCAACAAGAAAGAAAAAGCCTATATGGATGATAGAACAAACACTTACAGTTGCAAAAGACAGGTGTGAAGCAAAAGCAAAGGGTGACTGAAATGGGGTCAGAATCCTGAATGCAACATTTCAGTGACCATGCAGAGACAAAAAGAAGTAAAGAGGTATTACAATGAGCAGTGCAAAGAAATAGAAGAGAGCAACAAAAGAGGAAATTCAAACCTAAAGTAGGAATGTTGAAAAGACAAACAAAGGAACATACTATCTGACCAGGAGAAAAGAAGAAGGTGCAAAGGATATACAGAAGAATTATATAGAAGAGATGAAAGGATGACAGACTTCTTTGAAGTGGAATCCTATGAAGAGCCTGCAATATTAAAAAGCCAAGGAAAGCTGCTTTGAAAGCACTTGCAAAAAGAAACAATAAAATAAAGTAAAGCACCTGGACTAGATAGGCTATCAACAGAACCATTTCAAGCTGAAGAAAATGAATCGATCCAAATCCTAACAAAAATATGTCAACAGATATGGAAAACAGAAACATTCAATATATATTCCAATCCTAAAGAAGGAGAGCAAAAGAGTTCAGCAACCATAGGACCATTGCATTAATCTCCCATGCAAGCAAAACTATGCTCAAAGTGTGGTAATGAAGAACACTACCCTACATGGAGTGAGAAATGCCTGATGTTTAGTGGGATTCCAAAAAGGAAGAGGCACTCGAGATCATGTTGTAAATATATGTTCGCCCCTGGAGTGCACCAAAGTATTTTGAAAAAAGATGAGTCTATGGTTTATAGACGACAGCAAAGCCTTTGACTGGGTGGATCTCAAGAAGCTATGAATGGTCCTGAAAGAAATGGGGGTGCCTGTGCACTTGATTGTTCTGATGTGTAACCTGTATCACGGACAAGAAGCTGCAGTTAGGACAGAATACAAAGACACAGAATGGTCTCCCATAGGCAAAATGGTCAGACAAGTATGTATTTTATCTCCCTTTCTGTTCAGTCTGTATGCAGAACATATCAGAAGTAAAGCTGGATTAGAATCAGAAGAAAGAGTGAATACTGGTGGAAGAAACATCACTAATTTAAGATATGCTGTTGATACCATACTACTGAAAGAAAGCAATAATGACTAGAAACGACTCCTGATAAAAGTGAAAGATGGCAGTACAAAAGCAGGGCTGCAGTTGAATATTAAGAAAACAAAAATCATGTCCACAGAAGAATTACATAATTTTGCTTGTTACTAATAAAGAAATAAAGATAGTGAATGATTTTGCATACCTCAGCTCAGTCATTGATTCAAAAAGAGACTGCAGCCAAGAAATTCAAAGACTGAGATTTGGAAGGGCAGCAATGAAGGAACTAGAAGGGATCTTCAAGTGTAAGAACATTTGACTGGAAACCAAGCGTAAGATTATACACATCGGTGTATTCCCAGTCACAGTGTATGGGTGTGAAAGCTGGACAGTGAAGAAAGCTGATAGGAAGAAAATTGATAGATTTGAAACATTGTGCTGGAGGAGAGCATTGGACCGACAGAAAGATGAACAAGTGGGTCCTAGTTCAAATCAAGCCAAAGCTTTCCATAAAAGCAGAAATGACAAAATCAAGGCTGTCATACTTCAGACACTTTATGAGAAGACAAGACTCTCTGGAGAAGGCAATCATGTTAGGGAAAGTCAAAGGTAGAAGAAGAAAAGGAAGACGAATTGAATCTGTAAAGGAAGCCACAACCTTGATCTTGGGAGAGCTGAGCAGAGCTGTCAAGGATGAGACATTTTGGAGGGTGCTCATTTCTAGGGCCACCATAAATTGGAGCTGACAAGAAGTCACCTAATATAGTAATATTAATTAGCATGCATAGCTCTTTTAAAAATATTTAGAATATTAATAAAGCATCACATATATGACTGCCTTGCAGTCATTACATCAACCCCATCAATGTTTTTATCCCCAGAATCTAGTGATTTCAGGGCAGAGGGCACCCAACGCAAAGGGTGGGGGGCAACACAGACTGCATTTTGGCTCTCTTTGGGGTGTGGCTGTGTGGCCAGTCCTGATGAACTCCTGTCATTCCAAACTAACCACTATTCCATGGCTTATCATTGCCACGGTAAGAGAGGGTGTGAGGTGCACTTGTTCAAGAGCCTGGCCACATTGCTAATTTCATTCATCCGCCAGGCTAGTGGAGGGCAAGCAGACAAAACAGCTCCAACTCCCAATGCATTAACGATGTGAATGGGACCCCCTCATCTCTTCTTAACCAGACAGGCTGCCAGGGAGTTTACTCCAAAATCAGAGTCCCAACTGGGTAATGGCATTACTGGTGAAGGTGAGAAGGCCAGTCTCAGCATGTAGACCTCTTGAAATACTATCTCTACGGACACATCTTTCGTACCTGCCAGCTCATAGGTCTCCCACAATTTCCCATAAGCAGGCTATCTGGCTGGGTCACCGTTTGTAAATGGAGGCCTGCAGGGAGAATAATGCAGGGGGAACAGGGAGCATTTATGACCTTGCCCCCTTGCCCTGTGTGCCGGCCAGGCACGCCTCTTACTGCATAGATCCTGGACTGGGGAGGGAGTCCATTGCTGCCTTTTATCAGCCACTTCTCCTGCCTCTGCTACTGCCTAGTTGCCTTGGCAACACCACTCACAAAACCAAATGATTGCTAAGGCTGATCTTGCTAGGATTTGAGAGAGAGAGAGAGAGGGAGAGGGAGAGGGAGAGGGAGAGGGAGAGGGAGAGGGAGAGAGATAGGAGAAGGCTCTTTTCTTTGGAGTTTGGAGTGACAGAGCTTAAGTTGCTGTTCCTAAATGTCTACTCTCCACAGGTCTATGGGAGCTGTATGTGGCAGACAGAACCAGACTGTGGAAATAAATATTAATTTTGAGGTGTGCTTCTAAGCAATAAAAGATGGTTCTTTTGCATGCCTGGTGTCAGCACCTAAAACACCAGGGCCAGTTATGGAGGACAGTCCTCTATTTGAAAGGCTATCCAGTCCAATCTCATGTACAGATTATTTATTTATTATTTGATTTATTGAATTTCTAGCCTACCCATTGGCCAAATGACTCTCTGGGTGGCTTACAGAATATACAATAAAGCAATAATCTTAAAACTAGCATAGATGCTGCAACAATAAAACAACAATAAAACATGCTCATGCACACACATGTGCACACACACACCCCCTCACAATAAAACTCCTCAACAGTCACAATTCCAATTAAGCCAAGGGCACAGTAGCATTAAAATACAATAAATACCATATAGAATTTTCTAGAAATTAGTCTAACTATTAAAGCATCAGGCAACTAAACAGGTCTTTGCCTGGCACTGAAAGGATGAAGAGACGGTGCCAAGTGAACCTCTTTGGGGAACTTGTGGTGCCATCACTGAAAAGGCCCTTCTCTTCATAGCTACCCTCTTAAACCATGAACCTTGAAAAGGAAGGACCAGACTTTGAACTTGCCCCTCAACAGAAGCTGGGCAGCAGAGTGAAAAGGCAAGGTCTCCCAGTCACAATTTTCCTTGCTATGGTACAATGTATTGCATTTTTATTTCAGTTAAAGCAAACATTTCTAAAATTGCATCTATGCATATAAACTACCATAGGAACAATGTATGGAAGCTAGCGCCCTGTTTTGTCCTCTCTTCTGTTTATAGGTAAGTGCCACCCTACCACCAGGGATGGCACGTTGTCTGGGACACCCCAGGTGCCCCCCCCCCACTGATTACCTTCCCTTGTGGCTCAGAGTTATCAAACTAACCCGCAACAGACTCAAATGAGTTCAGATAAGAATCCATCCCGTGGATTCAAAAGCAGCAGCCTGTCTTTCCCCAAGTCATATGGATTCTGTGGACTGTTTTAGCTGTATGCAATATTATGCAAATGCGGTTGTAGAAAAATACCTAAAATCCACCTCCCCCTCAAAAAACCCCACCAACCAAAAATGTGCATTTCCCCTCTAGGTGAAAGCATGAAAATATGCATTCAGGAGGGACCGGCACATCTTAGGAATGTAAAATTGCACAAGTACAAGCTTGCACAAATGCCCATGGACATGTTTTCACAAAATTCCCTTCCATTAGTGAATGATGACAGAATGAAAGGCCCCTGACTACCTGCAGAACTTACACAGAATGGATTTTTAATCCTATCTTCTATAGCTGATGCCTTCCCTGTGACAGCACCGGTGCACTCGCTGGCCTTGTGCTCACACTTGGAAGCAGCTTTCCTGGAAGAGGCTGAGCTCAGATCCATTCGGCACTCAACATCCCGCAGTGCTGAGGGACATAAACTAGAGCAGCGGCCAGACTGGGGCTGCTTGGTACTGTTAGGCAGGTCTGCTTACTCATGGCATGATGGAAGATGGAGGCTGGGGCACCACTCCTGGGGCGCCCACGTGAAAGCGAGCATTTAGGATCAGGACTTTCTGTAAATAAAGCTATGGGCCAAATTCCTGCATAGCATAACCTGGAAACTTTTTCCAGCAAGAGGGTTCCACATCTTCTTTCAGCTGTGTGACACGTTAGGAAGTGCTTTCTGACATTTAACTCAAACCCACCCCCTTCTTTATCACTGACTCTTTTATGTGTAGTATATTTAATGGAGAGGATGAGCCCATTGAGGTCCTCTGCAATAGGAAGAGCCAGAGTTCCCCGCAGCTGGATCTGCTGGACTAAGTTTGATGGGAGTCCCATACCCCTTCCCCTTCCTGCCTCTTGGCTTCTCTGTTGCACCCGAAATGACCCCCCCCCCCACATCCAGATTGCATGCTGTTTGCCTTGAGAAAAGAGGTTTTCACAGTTGGCTAAGTGAGAACATGCATGCAAAAAGATCAAAGATTCCCCCCCTTTGGGGGGGTGGGCAGAGAGAAGAGAGTAATGGGAAGGGCATGGAGGTTGCTTATGCCTCAACTTCTCACTGCCTCTGCAGGCAGCTGGAGTTTGTGTGTGTGCATGAGAGAGTGGAGAGCATGCTGAAACTGGCAGGTGCATTTGTCTGCTGCTCCTTTATAGAATGCTTTGCTTTTTGCAGCTGTCCTCCTTCTCCTGATTTCTGCAGAAGATCAAGCCAGGACCAATGTGTGACTCTGGGGCCTCAGGCCATTCTCATACTAGCACTGACACACTCTCTCTCCTATGCTTAGAAGGATAGCATGGCTATTGTCACTCAAAACCTTGTGACACCTCTCTTGAAATGAGCACACAACTCAATTCACCCACTGGGGTCTGGGAGAAGGACTCTGCCACGGGGAATGCTCGGAGGTATAAATGTAAAGCAAGACACAAATGAAAACATTTGCCTTGCTGCCACCCAGAGAGACAATAAGTTCTCTCTCGAGAGCTGCTCCTTCTCTCTCATTGTATCCATGTCCATCTTACTTATTATTATTTATTTAAAACATATTATTTATTTCTTGGAAGTGGCATGCTTAATTCTTTTGCAGCAGTTTTACCCAGCAAGGTTCAGCAAGTGGTCTAGAAAGATGGATAGGAAGGCAATACATTGCAATTGCATTTGCCTAGGTTGCTTGTAGACAGGAGTGGCGCCTGCACTGAGCACTTTTGGGCGACCGCTTGAATCTCAGTGCCCAAGCAGAGCATGTCCATATGACCAGATGATTCTTCCTCCCACATTCATTTTTAAAAAGAAATCTTAAATCTTTCCATCTCAAGCATTTGAGTCCTCTAAATTCAAATGAAAAATGAATCAAGATGTCTAATCCAACTGCACCAGCCAAATTCAATAGGAACCTGGAGAGAACTGTGTTGCACCAGCCTACCTTGTATTTGTTAATGGTGGGGAGTCTGCCAGAAAAAAAAAGAAGTGGCAGCAACCCCAGTTCAGCACCAGAGATATTCCAGATTAATGAACTTCACAAATATGGGTAAATTCTTATCAAAAACAAACTGCAAGGACATTTTGACCCACTCTAACCAGTGCTGATGTCTGCCCTGCATCTGTGAGTTGCCATTTTAAATTTTAGTCATTCATTTATTTAAAATGTAGGTTGACTTTCAGAGGCCTCCGAAAGTGACTTACAACAAAGTTTAAATAAGGCATTATAATTTCAGTGTCAGCAACACTGGGCTAAATGGACCAAAGGTCTGGCTCAGGATAAGGCATGCTGCAGGAAAGGGTGGGCCAGGGCTATTCTCCCTGAAACTTATTTTTAAATCTCTCCTTTCACCAGCTTTTGTTGATATGGAGGAGCATTTGGTCCCTCAAACTGTCCAATTTCAGTTTGAACTGGTACATTCCAGTACTCAGACACAAATGGAGCACTTCTGTGAAGACAAGGCCCAATCTATTATTTATTTATATGTACATATGTACATAGTATAACACCAGCATGTTAGAAAGAATGGATATCTTTGCTATATGAATAATGCCATTCCATATTTCAGCTGCAGAAAAGCAGTGATTTGACCACAACTGCTTGGCATTGATTCAGTAATTAGAAGGCAAATTGAAATTGCCCCTCTTCCCACACTTTTGCAGTCAAAAATTTACTGCTCCATTAGCAGGTTTACTTGGGAGTAAGCCCTATTGAACTCGGTGGGACTCACATCTGATTAGACATGAGCAGGATTGCACTGTGTCCATTCTCCAGAAGACTGCACAGGGGACCTATGAAACTTTAGTTTGTCTCAAAAAAATCATGTTGGTTTTTGCAAGAGGTTCACATTTTTAAAAAGGAAATAAAAGGAATTTAAATATAAAGAAAGCATTCCTACTAGTTTTAAGCCTAGTAGATCAGGTCTAAAACTATGGTTGCATCCAACAGTACCCTGTGAGATTATATATTTAGCAAGTCACTGAACTTTCTATAGGAGAGTATTTATTTAACTGTCCTGTTCCTCTCAGATAACACAAGCTGTTAGAGGAAATATCCATACTCTCTGTTAGAACTGTGCATTTTGTTTCTAGATACTCAATTACTATGATGGACCCACAGCAACTTGACAAGGTGGCGGCCATCTTTTCTGACAGCAGCCATTTTGAATTTCCCAGAGCAGGGCTTTCTAGGAAGAAAAGGAGAGCAGAGCCTGCAATTCCCTCCCCTCCCAAAGGAATTTTGCCTGCTTCCCTGAAATGTAGCCAACCCCATTCAGTGGTGGGAGAAACAGCTGAGAAAAGGCCCTCATCAGCCATCCATAAGTCGCTTGGTACTGCTGGACTTAATTAGACATGAGTGGAGTGAGGAGCAGCCTCTCTCTGCCCTGCTTGCCCCTTGTTAGAGAGCGACAACGGTGCTCTCATCTTGCTTCCTGACTGACGCATCCACCAAGCCTTCCATAACATCTGAATTCATCAATCACCTCTCTAGTATTATTACCATCCCTCGACTATCCAATTATGCTGCCATGCTTTGTGCTGCCCCTGGAAAAACCCTCTGCTCCAAGTGTCTCAGTTTGCAGGGATCCTCTCACTGTCCTCTCCTGGTTTCCTCTGGTGCATTGTCCATCCCTACAGCAGCTCATGGCAAATCAAGTGCCAGGCAGGGCCTGGAGAGCAGCCTATAATGAGAAAATGTGCCTGTGTGGGCAGGGGAGTTCTTTCAGGAAAGAAAAGAACCTGTTTTCTTGAAGACTTGCTGGAGCGGGGAAAATGAAGAGTGGGTTGCTGGGTGGAGGAAACAGAATGTGTGTGTCTGCTGGTTAGAGTTCGCTTGCAGTGTCAGGAGGCCCAATATTTCATTTCTAAAAAGAGAGTTGCTGAGGTTTTAAACTGTGTGGGAGAGATTTCCATCACTCTGTAAACCCTGCTTCTTAATTTTAAGTGCGTGGGGAGGGGGAATCTTCAGTTTCTTGGTGGTGAGAGACCATATGCAGGGCTGCATATGTTCGAGGCGGTCTCCTTATTATAACTCGAGTGTTATTTCTGCTCAATAATTCTGTGCTGTTGAATCATTGTCTGATCTTGGGCTAACATTCGTTGCTGTGCTTTGCTGTTCCTTAGCTAGAAAATGAGCCTGATACCCTTTTAATTGGCAAAAATGCAAGAAAGTGCATACCTGTATATTATATGTCTGTGAAAGTGCTCAGTTCCCTGGATGCTGGAAATGATTTGCCATGGTTCCTACTGTCCTATTCCATCAGGGTGTGAAGAATGCAGAAGTGGTTAGGTTGGGCCATCTCCTTTGGGAAGGTTGTTTTGCTGCCATTGGAGGAATCCTTTTCAGAGGACAAGCAAGATCTTGTGAAGATTAAATACCCTGTGGTGTAACTCATGCCAGGAGAAGAGGAGGCAGAGCTGAGAGATCTTGCACCCTTAGGGGAGACATTCATGGGTCTATCCTTTCATGAGGAGGCGGGTTCTGCCTCCAGGATGGACACTGAGCAACTCTCAAGTCCCTGAGAGCAGAGAAGTCTCAAGGGCTAGGCCAGAATAATCACTGTCCAAGGGGGTGCTCAGGTGGAGGGGAAAGCCCCATAAGAGTAAAGGCTCCTCATAAGCAGGACCCTCCTCACAAGGAGAGCTTTTTCCAGACACTTCTGGTGTTCTGCTGTGGAACCTTGGCTGGGACACTGGCAGTTTCAGTTTATGGGTCTTGGTTTTTAGTAGAAGGGGCTGCTCAAATGATGCCTTTACATTTCATCCTTTCTTAATTTCCTGTGAGCAGACCCTAGATTGCTTAGAGGCTTCACCTTTGGACTCTTCCTTACCTGGCACCAGTCTTTTTCCTTAAACCTCCCTCACCTAGAGCTTGGATTGCTCTGTGACTTTGCATTTGGACCCATCCTTATCTGGTGTCGTGTTTCTGGTGTGAATGCTCTTGGTTTGATCCCTGAGATGCTGCTGACTCTACCTAAGGATCTTTTTGAGTCTTGATTCTCACCTGGAAAGCAAAGCAGAGGCCAAGTCCAGTAGTGTCAGGCAAAGGCAGATCAAGCCAGGACACATGGCTTTGATTAGAAAGATCAGGACCATGGACAGATTCCACCCCCATCAGCAGATTGGAGCTCTGCTTCCTATTGGAGCTCTGCTTCCTATTGCAACTATAGGTGGTTGTTAGAGTGCTGAATCCTTATGTTGGTCTCTGCTATAGTTGCCACTGACACTTCCTGAAGAAGGCAACTGTAGAGTTTAGACAGTACTTGCTTGATTTTGAACTGATCAACTCCTGAAAAGTTGGCAAGATGGAAATGTTCTTGGGTGCTCATCTTCTCAGGATGATGGTAAAGCCCAGCATAAGTGCATGAAGAAAAGTTCTGAAAGTTCTTTCTTTGGTGGAGCATCTGGTACCTCATCACATCTGAATCTTGGAGTATTGTGGAGCTCTGGTGGGGGCCATGGCTATTTGGAACACATCCAGCTCTGGTCTGTGTTGCCTTGCAACTGTCCATTGGGCCATGGCACAAGGCTGATCAGCTCCAGTCTCATGTACAAGAGGGGCCCTATTTTCATCTATGAAATAGGAAGTTCCCTTATACTGAAACAGAGTGCTGGTCCATTGAGTTCTGTGATGCCTGCACTGACTGGGGTAGCTGTCCAGGGTTTCAGACAGGATCTTTCCTAGGTCTGATCAGATCCAGCTAAATTTCTCCTCATTTAACTGGGTCAGGAACATCTATATGTGAACATTGGCCTGCAATTTGGCAGCAGACTTTCGGAAGCAGGAGTCATTATACTTTTAATGATGAAGTACTCCATGTGCTTTTGTTTTGTTTGTTTTTTCTCCTCCTCCCCTTTTTAACATTTAAAAGGAATGCTATCAGTGGCTCAGAGAGCATCTGGCAGCACAGCTGCTGGGCACTTTGAAAATGGGGTCACTAATGCCTCGGAGAAGTGACACTCTTTGCTGATGCAACATTGCTAGAATGGGCCTTGAATGGGGAAAAGAGCCATTTTCTTCTCCCCATCAAACAAGGCCCAGTGTAATGATGTTACTTCAGCACAATGCCCTTTCCCAGGGGCATTTGTGGCATTTCCCAGAAGCATTTACTCTCCAGAGAAAGAATAAGGGAGAAGGAAATGGAGAAGGAAAGGGAAAAGGAAAGAAGCCCTTGGATCACATAATTAATGACACCTCCTCCACATGAGTGCCATTTAGCGTTTGCCTTCTTCTCCTCTAAATGCCCTGCAACCCAACTTCCTTGGGGAGAAAATTTCCCTAATCCTATCTGGAGATGCTGAGGACCAAATCTGGCATCTTTGGCATGTGCAGCATTCTGCTGCTGAGCTGCAGCTCTTCCCCAAATGTTGGAGAATATTTACAACAGGCCTAGAGCCCTCATTAAAGACTAAGACCCCAATGCAGTGAGTTTCCCACACAAATACACACCATTTATTATCTAAGTTAGTCTTGTGCAAGCTGGAGCACAATCAAATAATCTAATACTGTGTCAGGACCAGGACCTGCTGGCCATGCAAGTGCCTGCAGAACCAGGAATCAGGGAATAGCGGAGAGACCCTGCAACCAGCCTAAAGGGTCTCCCTGCACTCTTGCTCTCTGCTGCAGCAATGCAAGTTGTCTCTGGACTCTCTTGCACTCTGGCCCCTGCTCTCTGCATGTTGCTCCAGTTGTTCTTGCCTTGCTCTGCTTAGTCCGTGCCTTGTTCCAGTTTGTCTCCACCTTCCTTCCACCATACTCCAGCCTGTTCCTATCTGTCCCTGTGGTCTCCCCACTCAAGCTCCTATTACAGGACTGCTGCCCCAGTATATGCCCCTGACCTGTGCTCTCTCTTGCTGAAACTATACCAGCCTGCCTGCTGCCTTGTTTCTGATCATGGCTGTTGACCACGCTGCTAGCCTTTGGTCCTGTGGACCTAGGGAGCCCTGCTGCACACCAGCACCCTAGTCCCAGCATTCTGCCTGCCTCTGGCAGCTACCTGCATCCCAGTCTTCACATACTGGGCATTATCCAGATGCAATCACATGCTGCTGTAAGTGGCCAGTTTCCCTGTGATGGTGCACCCTGAACCTGGCCTCCCCCCCCCCCCACTCTAAACCTCTGCCCATGGCATTGACTGGACTCTGAGCTTGGGCACAAGGGTCTTTTGTGGCCAATTCTGTACCTGCCTCTAGAGCAATGTCAGGATGCATTCGGTCCAGCAGTTTGCATCCTCTCCCTCCAGGCACTTGTTTTCCTGTTTCGTTAAGATACATGTATTGCGTTCTTCTGTTTTCTTTCCTTCTCTTTCCTCATGATTCTCCTGAATCTAAAATTGCATTCCCGGTGCTGCCTTGAGCAAGCAAAGCAAAGGAAGAACTCTGGTACAGCCTTCCTTTTCTTCCTTAAGCCACTCTCAGGCAGCATGTAAAATGTTTCTGCTCATCAAGACGCCTGAAAGAAAGAATAACTGTGAATGCATTGGATGCCATCAGGTCTGATGCCAAGAGGCTATACGAAACGTAGGCATTGTTCTTACTGAATTTTGTCAACTCGTGTCAGGGCTGTACCACTTCAGACTGCAAATCGAGGTGTGCATGGTTTCATTGTTTCATGCATATTTGTCTATGAATAAGTAAAGAAACAATTCCATTCACACAGAAAACAGGACATTAGAAGGAAGCATTCCAGCTGAGCCTTCTCACCAACATGGGTTTCCCTCGATGTAGGAATCCTTCTTGGGAAGAACATTCTACCTGCAGGGATACATCCCAGGTACCAGTTTATCACCTCTGTGAGAGTTAGGTCTTAACAGCAACCAAAGCTATGTCCTAGGCTATTCATGGGGACAGAGGAGCAAGAGGAGTGTATGTGAGATTGTGGAGTGGGGAGCCTTCCCTTTTAAAATGAATCCTCACTGGAGTTTCTCCCTTTCCAGCATTTATTTATTTCTATACCATGCAACAGTTGATGCTCTCTGGGCAGTTCACAGCGATTCATTAAAAAAAGCTACAAATAAAATACAAACAGCACAGCATTCCAATATGCAACATTTAAAACAGAATTCAAAACATGCTGAGCAGCTTAAAATATTTTCCTTGCAACCAAACTGACATACACCACCCTCTACTATTACTATTGTTACATTGTTATTTCATGGCATGCATATCCCAGCTTTTGTCCTCTTGTGAGGAAAGGTGGCTTATGTCAATCAGTTTTACCTTCTCAACAACCCTGTGAGGTAGGTTAGGCTCAGAGTGAGGGGCTGGCCCAAAGTTACCCAAAGAGCTTCATGGCTGAGTGGGGACTAGAACCTGGATTTTTTGAGTTGCAGTCCAGCCCTTGGACCACCACACCACACTGGCCCCCTCATCAATGTATTATATGCCAAAGAATGCATCAACAAACAGGGAGCATTCCATTACGGGGGGGGGGGGCACCACTGGGTAGGACTTTTCCCTTCTGGGCCCCTCTGAGTCTGAGCAGACTAAAAATATGACACACAGTAAGGTACGGGCATGAGTACAAGTACGGGTACAGAGACAGAGACAAACTGGGGCAGGGGAGGAAGCAGCTTGCTCTTCCGTCACTCTTCTGCTGATCTGGCCATACCTTCCTTCCCCTCCCCAAGCCCCATTGTTTCATCCTTGTTTCCCTGCCATGTCCCTTTCCTCACTGTCCAAATGGAGGTCTTGACTCCTGGCAGCTTTGGGTGTTTTCTGCATACCCTCCTTTCCCTTAAAATATCTATGACCAAATAAACAGACATGCCAAATATTTTTAACCCCCTGCCTATGCTTTTTTAAAGGACTGTGGGTATTTCTTTATTACATTTCTATATATACATGTATAATGCACAATACATTTTTGGCCCAGTAACCAAAGCTTATGACTCACATTGGCATTTCCTGTTGGTTTGAACATATATGCTGCCTCGCAAGAGCTCTTGACTCTGTGTTCACTAGGTAGCGTACTGCTGAGCTGCAGGTGGCAACCTCTCCATGAAGTACCTGCAGACCATGGACTGGCTTTTCCTACCCAGGCTGGCCATTGGACCATCTCAGACCGGAGGAAGAATATGAGTTTCCAGCTTCACTTGAGTCTTGTTGGAGCAAAATGTTCTTCTGAGCTCTGGGATGTTGCTCTGTCCTTTGTTATTCTTCACCCTGATTTCTGGTTTGCTGTACAGTCCTGGTTCCTACCGGCTGCTGTCCCCACTGGAGGTGCTTCTCCTCTTCATCATTGCAACTTGCTTGTTCAGTAGCTTCTGCTCTGCTGAAGCCATGGTGTTGGTGTGAAGGGTGTTCTCACAGGCACTCTGCCTATCAAACAAGCAAGCTACTTTCATGATGATGATGTGGAAGAGGAGGAGGAGGAGTACCACTTGGTGGCACTGGCAGTGAGGAAGGACCCATTGCCAAAGGTCCTCAAAACCCTGGAGCAGATGCTGGCTCCGCTCTCATTTCAGGAGCTAGCCATGGCCTCAAGGCAATTTGCATAAAAGATTTCAGTTTAAAGAAAATGCTGCTGCCCATCAAGTGAAGGAAACAGATAGATGAGGAGTGGAGTATTGTTTCTGTATTTATAATGTAAAGCTAAGAGGGGAATTGAAAGCTGATTCCCACCTTCCACCCCCATTGTGATTACACTGAGTATAATGCAGCAATGTGTTGAATTAAGTGTCCAGATGAGTTGAAATAAGCAGATCAGGCACATCAAGAAAGCTTCAGAGCACCCAGCAGGCATGAAAGAGAGACACCGATGTGTTGGCTGCTGAGAGAGTGATCTCTCAGGCTTAGCAACACGAGACATTTTGCAGAGTTTTGGATGCTGAGCGGATCATAAAGGAGTTGAAAGAAAGGCAGTGAAATTTATGCAGGATGGAAGATGTTGGCTTGTCAGATGAATTGGCCTCCAATAGGCATCTATCCAACCAGCTTCAGGAAACTTTATAGTGTGTGGTCGCTGCTGTTGCTTTTGCCACAAAACTTTACCATGTAGTAGCATAATCCAGACTGCGTTCCTATGGATTCCAGCAAATGTGTGTGCATATTTGCCAGCCATCATCGTTAAATATCAGTGTGGGGTCTAGAGTTGACCTGACCATCTGCGGATTCCACAAGCTAGTTAAGTGTTGCATGATTCATTGTTGCAAGAGTACAGGCACACAGTGTGAGGAAACAGAAGTGAAAAAATGCCAGCAAGCACTCATATGAATGAGCAGGAGACATCAATGTTACAGCTCACATTCGGAAGGTGTTGATCTTAAATAATGGGGCCTTATTCAATCGGAATGCTCCCATGCAGTCAGGAGCCAAAGGCATCCACAGCAAAGACAAAAGCCTGGAAAAGAAACACACACACTCCCATTTACTTTATAACTGCCATTCCCAACTTGGACAAAACACCATCCTTTCAAGCCAGAAGGACCATTTAGTTTAGGTGGATGTAATTGCCTGTTATTTTCATTTCCTAGTGTTCTTGCAGTTAATTTTTCCCTTCACCCTCCATTCTTCACAATGGGAAGTATCTAACACTGTCAGTTCTCTTACACAGTTGGTGTACTTCTAGTGTGAATGACTTCTGGTGGAACACCATTAGTGCAAGCTGGTGTGATGACTTTTCTAGGCAAACCTGTTGTGGCAGCTGTTGCCATTAGCATACCACAAGTCACACATCAATAGTATATTCCAACCAGCAGTTTGGATACTGCCCCAGAACTGTTTGAAATGCTGCCTTCCAAAAAATGGAATTTGCCTTTGGCTTAACTTGGGGCCATGTCATTTATCCCCCAGCTAACTGCATAACCATACTCCCTAGCACAGCAAATTGGCTGGATGAGTAAGTTCCATGGGTTAAAGGAGTAGGTAGGCAGGGAAGGAAGATATCAAGTTGCTAGCAATAGTGAGGAGCAGCTGAGTCGCTCCCCTCTCTGTCATGGGGCAGGCACAGCCTGTGAGATCACACCTGCAGATTTGGATACACATCTGAATACGCATCTCTGCTCACATGTGCTTACCACCAAGTGTGACTAGAACTGGATGCACACCTCCCTGAATCATTCACAGCAACTTTTGTGTTGCTTCTCCTGTTGTGAGTTGCTCAACATTGGAACAGTAGGCAAAGAAGGAAAAGGAATCTCTTTGTGTTGAGGCTGCAGCAAGTCCACTGAGCTGGACTCTTGTGCCAACCAGAGAATTCTGCAAGGTGGGAAAAGGTCCCTTTGGCTATACAAAAGCATATCTTTCATTGATCATCAGCTCTGTAGCAAAGGGCTGCCTCTCAACTGCCCATATTAATGATGTAAATGCATTGAAAACAGACATATCAGAGCTAGTCCCTTCCTAAAGTCTTAGCTTTCAGTAAGAGGCTGTCTCTGGGCTCTGTGGTCCCCATTTATTTATTTATTACCTTATCTGTACCTCACCTTTCTACCCAAAATGGTGCACAAGGTGGCTTTTGCATTTGCCAATCCTGGCATTAAGGGATTCAATTATCTGCTTTTTCATGTAGAATTTGCAGATCCTGCAATGGAGAAAGCCACAAGTGTTTATGAACAGGCAAACAGTAGTAGTGCACAATGAATGCACAGGTTGCGCCATCTATCCATTTTTCGCAGCAGCCTTGCTAGCCACAGGGAACACTGCAGGATTATACAGATAAACACAGATGATGGAAGAACATGCAGAGAAGCATCCATCCTGCAAGAATTTGCAAGGGGAAAAAACCTACCCACCTTGTGGACATGGAAATGTGGGCCAAAACCAACAAAAGATGCTTCTCAAAGTTCTTCCAAGTTTCATTGTTAAAGGGCATGTCTTTAAAGTAGGAAAACCAAGGTCCCCTCATACAGATGTTAGAGAGAGCCCAACTCAACAGAAACAGGCAAGTGTGGCAGAGTCTGCAAAACTGGGGTAGAAAAAAATGGAGTCATGTTTCTGTTTGTGTGTAAGCACATGCCCATGCATGGGCATAAGGGTGGTGTCCCCACTCTGAAGTGCACAAGACAATGTGCCACTTGATGCATGCAATCTATTTGTGTGAGAAGCCATCACATTCACACACATGTGAAAGAGCATGCATGTTTCTGAATGCCTCTTTTAGAGACTGAGCTTGGGAGAATACTTTAGTGCTTTTGTGGCCAATATGAACACTATCTAGACATAGTTATTCTAAAAGGGTATGGAATTGTGTCAGACAGTGCATATTCATCAATATTCTCCAAAAAATTATATTTGAAAAAGCACGATTGAGCACCGTCAATATTTGTACTAGCAGATATTCATATTCACTCCCATAAAGCTAGAGTATATTGTACTCCCTCTGCAGATAGTATTATAAACATGGTGAGTTCCATATTACACATAGATTTAATATGCTAAATCTCTCACTATGAGGATGGCCACTGTGGGGTTAAGAAGTTACTTGAAGCTTGATGGCAGCAACCTGTATCAGTAGATAGCACACTGAGAAAGCCAGTGTGGTGGTGCAGTGGTTAGTTGCTCAGGACTGGGACTCAGGAGATCTGGGTTCTAGTCCCTGCTCAGCCATGGAGCCAACTGGGTGACTTTGGGCCGGTCACTGACTCTCAGCCCAAGTTACCTCCAGGGTTGTTGTGGGGGTGTTTGAGAGCAGCAGCAGGAGAATGATGTAAGCTTCTTTGAGTTCATTGGAAAAAAGCATGATATAAATCTAATATAAATAAATTTGATCCTTCTGATGTGAGGAATGGCACATTAAAACCCACAAGTGCCTTTCCCTGGAAGTAAAACACCATAGTAACAAATCAATGTAGCGATTGGCACTTTCCTTTTATTAAACCCAGATCATATGCCTGAGGCATCCACCTCACTCTGGCCAAAGGAGGGTGTGAGATGTCAGTCTTCAGGCCA
Source organism: Varanus komodoensis (assembly GCF_004798865.1). NCBI lineage: Eukaryota > Metazoa > Chordata > Lepidosauria > Squamata > Varanidae > Varanus > Varanus komodoensis. Next base: position 6,373,127 of record NW_025336010.1, on the reverse strand, counting down.
AAACTGGCCCACCTGGAGTCCTGCAATGGGTGCCCCGGCTTCCCAGATGGCCTCAGTCCTTTCCCTTGAACACTGATTGTTCGATGGATTCCTGGCTTTTGTACAATCTTTCCGCCATTCTAAAAGGCTGAAAGCCTTTTCCCAAGGGCTAGTTGCTGGCAGCATGAGCTTTCAGTGAAAACATCCTGGCGTTTCTGCCCTACCCCTTTTGCTGCTGGCCCAGCCCATACCTGGACAGCAGCCCCCAAGGGCTTTTGTGAAGTTGAATGTGGCCCTCAGAGTGAAAGGGGTTCAAGACACTGCTGGTCAACTGCCCTCCCCAAGTGAGAGCGGAATGGCAGGAGCAAGGAGCAGGGGTGCCCACCTCCACTTCCCTTGCACTCTTCCTCTGGGTGGGAGGGCTGTAGGTTGGGACTAGAGGGCAAGGCTTGCAAAGGAGAGGCAGCAGCAGTGTCCAAGAGGAGGCATAGAGAGTGAGCCTCTGGCGGTCACCTTGCCCAGTGTCTTCTGAAACCCGGGAGCCAACACTGCCTCATCCCAGTGATGCTCTTCTCCCCCTGAAGTCAAGCCTTTGGGGTGGCAGGAAGACTGTATTTGTGCCTGTGCCCCTGTGCCGAGGCAAGTGGGGATGCTCTGTGATCCTTCTCCCTTCCCTCTTTGTCGTCTGAGTCTGAGAGGAGAGGAGAGGAGAGGAGAGGAGAGGAGAGGAGAGGAGAAGTACTGGCCTTCAGATTTATGAGCTTTCTTGCATTCCACTGAGGGCTGAGTGATGGCCTGCAAGAAATAATGGAAGCTGCACATCCAATGGCTGGAAGGTATAAATGGCTTTCCTGCAGACCCCCAGCATCACATGGGCAGGTGCAACTGATGGAGAAGCCAAAACTGATGACCTTCTCTGGAAGGCCTGCTCAAGACTTTTTGTTTGCTTTAAACAGCCTAAGTTGTTGATTGTATGCAGAGACCGGGCACCAGAAGCACTGAGAAATATCAGCCTTTCAGCCAGAGGATGAAGGAGAGGTGCAGGCAGTGGTGTAGTGGAGCCAAGGCCACAGGGATGCCAACCCAGCATGTTTTTATTAGTCGGGCTGCTGATACCATGGAGCTGAGCTGCAGTCCCCACAGTGGCAGCAGTCACACATCGTTCCACATTGTCATGCAAAGTATTTGGGGATGTGGTTCAATCCTGGATGGGAAACTAAGTTCCATTAGCTTTACAAAAAACCTGCTCCTGGTTGGGCTGGGACTGCTGGAAGTGATGTGCTGATAGGAATCAATGCAGCTGCCTTAAGATTGCGTCCCCCCCTAAAAGATGTGGTTATGGGGACTGCCCTGATTTTGTTACCTGAATGGAAGTCCATTTGTACAATGTTAGATGTAACCCTGGGTTCAAATGGCACCAGTGCCATGAACTCATCACAGGGGTTTAGGTAAGCTACTTCCTCCTACCTTAAGTATTCTTGGCCAAGGAAGCTTCAAAGAAGACAAGATATAATGGAAAGGAAACTAGAACTGAATTGTGAGGCTATTTGAGTATAAAATATCACTGAAGCAAAAAATTACTAATATTAAAACTTCAGCAAGTTTGCCTCATTTAATAACTGTTACTTTTGGATGAAATTCACTAGAATGGACCTGAAAGCTGTGAAATCTAGATTGAAAGTGCAAAAATTAGCTTCAGGAATACCAAGTGTGTGTGTGTGTGTGTGTGTGTGTGAGAGAGAGAGAGAGAGGGAGAGAGAGAGGGAGAGTGAGCGTGTGAGCGAGTGAGTGAGCTAGGATTTGTGAGGAGCTTTTGCAGTGTTAATGAAAATGCAATCATTTGTGATTTGTGTGTTTTATCAGCATGATGGGGAATATTTTTTTTCCTGGTCGGCATCAGCTCTAATCAAGATCACATATGAAACCAACCATGGGAAGGAAGGGGGGAAGCTTGGATTTGATGTGTAAAATAATATCTGGGAAGTAAATACATGTTTGTAATGGCCCTCTGAGAACTGTTGTTGCCATGGACACACAACTAATATTAATGTGTAATTCTTAACAGACAGGGTAGTGCAAGAGTATATACAGCAGCACAGAAGTGAGTGGCAGAGTGGAAGATGCAATTAAGAACAATCCCGATGGCTAAATCTCTGCTTGTCACATATCACGGGGGCAAAAACACAGGGATGCTGTTTCCTACCTCATGTCCCCTGCTGCTGATATGACTTGCCTTCATTTTTGCCAAGCAACTTTCATTTAAGTAGCAGGTGTAACACTGTGAACATTACAGGGTATTTTGCCCAGGAGGTCAGGCATGCCCGGTGAATAAAACATCAGACTTAGCCTTCCGAGTCTTGGGTATGAAATCAGAGGTCTGCTGCAAACTCTTTAGGAAACACTTGCTCTGCAGCTTCCATCTGGAAAATGGGAATGGTTATGAGCTACTTCTCAGTGTGGTTGGGACACAAACATTGAGTTTGTTTTAAACTCATAAACATATTTAGAGTATATGTTCCCATGTGATGTCATTTTATGGCTTTTGCAAACCACTCAGGCAACTTTGGCTATTGGATGGCATAGAAATTTGATAAATAATGAGTAATTATTGGTAAGGAAGGCATTGTGTATAATAATTGATCATATATATCCTAGATACAGGATTAATTAAAAAGGGCACAGCTGCCTTTAATTTCTGAAATGTATGATGAATGGTTCAAAGACATAAGTCAGGAAGGGAACTGGGACTGGGTGAAGCACAGCTAGGCAACAGAGGGCTCTCTCCAGTTCATCAAACCATGCCACTCTGATGCAAGAGCCTCATCAGTCCCTGGATGAATGAAGGATATGCTCTTTCATGCATCTAGATATGGCAGAATTTGACAAGAATGGAGACTGCAGTCTGAAGGCTGGAGCGACTGCAGAAGGAGAAAGTGCAAAGCCCTCTGCAGCATTTCAGAGGGAAACAGGAAGATTACAGGTCGCACACACTTCTGTCCAAGCAACTGGGCTTTCCCTTCCTCTCCTCTGGCCTTGCACATCCAGCCACCCCCATGTGGCCCTTGTGGGTCCCTCAGTACTCTTCAGCAGATCTGGGATCACATATGACTCTGCAGAGGGAGGGGAAATGTTTCTTCAGCAGTTGTTGTTCTGCTGATGGACATAAAAGGATGCAATCCTGAATAGAACAGTGTGAAAGGGAAATGCCCTGGGGAAGGAGCTGCCGGACTGGATGATCTATAAATAGATATCTATATCTACATCTCTTTTCAACATAAGGCATTTATCATGCACTTGTCATTTCCTCCTCATGGCTCTTTATGGGTGCATCACCTTCCAGTTTCACTTGTGTATCAACAATACTCCTTCGTCTTTTGGACTGTCTCTTGCCATTTAATAGGAAAGAAATGGCTTCTGAAAAGAAATCCAAAGGAAAAAACAATTTTGGAGAAATTCTTATGGGCTGGTTCTGGCTTTCCTGTGTCTACTGTACCTAGCAGGGAACTGTGAATCGGACACCCAATGCCATCTTTTTCATTAACCTGCCATCTCTCCAGCAGCCCGCAGCCTCCTTGGCTTCCACACCTCCAGTAAGGCACTTGGGAAGTCATCATGCCATAACTTCTCCCATACGGCTTTTTTACATCAGGAAGCGCAGACAGCCTGGGAAGCTGCTGAGCAAGAGAAAGGAAACTCTTGCATTGCTCTCAGCTGCCTCCAAGTGATTAGGTGAGGTCACCACTGCCACAAACATAAATATGAAAACATCCTGAGGATGAGTCAGGGCAAAGGAAACCTCTTTTGTGGAGGCAGAAAATGGTCCGGAGAACAGATTTCGCCTCAGCACAAGCGCCACGGCTTCTCTGGAGTGGGACACCCCCCCAGATGTGGTGATGTGGATTGAGAACTCAGCTGCCAGCAAAAATGGGCGCTGTTGCCACTTTCACTAGCAGAACCCCCCCCCCCAAAAGTCCTCATGAAAATTACAAAAAGTTGCGCTGCGACAAGCCCTTCCAAGGATGAGCCTTTTCTGCAAGGGAATGCTGGGAATTTGTCTATCCCCGGAGAAACCTGGTGAAGTTGTCCCTGCATCTTCTTTGTGCACAGATCTGGAGAAGAATTTTAAGAGGCAATTGGCATATAGCTCAAATTATTATACACTGCAGAACAGTCTTCTCTGCTGGTTGATTGTTCGCTGTGTAATTTGGGCTGTACCAGAACAAAGCAAAACAAGACACCCTCTTCCACATTCCTTGACTCTTCTCATTCAGTTTGCTGCAAAATACATGGCTTCCATTTGCGGCAAAAGCAGAAAGAGATCTCAGGGGAAATGCTCATGAGCAGGGGGGTGTCCGTCCGTGTTCTTGTGCTTCCTTTAGCTGGGAGGTGCCAAGCGTGCACGTGCACACGTGTGTGCATATGTCCTCTCTTTTCTTGCACAATCTTCTTTCCATCTCCTTCCTGGCATCCTGCTCCAGTGAAAGCCCAGGGGAGGCTGTCCCGGGGGAACTCGCTTTCCAGGGGTCTTATTCCGACCAGGCAGCCTGGGAGGTTGCGAGGTGCTGGAGAAAAGGCACAGAAAAAGCGTGTGGGTGGGTGAGGGAACTGCACCTTCAGCCTCCTCTCAGCAATACCGTCAGCTGCAAAATGTCACCAAAGGGAATGCAAAATGAGGCAGAAAAACAGAGGAACAAAACCTTTGGGAAACTGAAGGACAGATTGCGGCATATTTGCAATAGCTGGCTCTGAGCTGCCTTCTGCAGCAGAGAATCTGCTTCTCTAGGGAGGGGGGAAATGTCAGATGGGGGAGGAAAGGCAAAAGCCGCGTGTTTATGTCCAGCGCTAAGCTCACGATACCATGATAAGAGAGTTTGAGAGCTGCTGAAAGAACGTTAGTTGATTCCTGTGTGTTGGCGGGTGTGTGTGCTTACATGCATATGCACGCAGCATTTCTTCTTTTTAAAATCCCTAACATCTCCCCAAAGGGGTAACAGAAAACAGGTGTTGGAGGACCTGCAGATGTTTTGGGGATTGTGGGCTGCATCTAAAGTGACTTAGTTGCACTTTGTTTCTGCTGAAATTAGGGTGGGAGAGAAGCAGTGATTCAACCCCAAATTTGCAAAATGAACACAGGCATTTAAAGAGAAGTTGTTTTGCGAAAGGGCCCCTCCCCTCACATTGTTTCTCAGAAAAATTTCACCAAGCTTTCTCCGGGTTTACTTTGGATTAAGTCCCACTGAAGTTGGGGAGTTTCTTTTCTGATTAAACATGCAGAGTGAAGCTCTGTTCCTGCCCTTTCCACCCTAAGAATCCTCACGGGACACCTTTCAAACTTTTGGGTCTGCTTTTGAATGAAGCACATCTGGTGAGGTTTTGTTTCGCAAGACATCGTATTCACACACACACACACACACACACACACACCACGCATACACGGGGGGGGGCAGGTCAAGCATAAAGCATAAACCCACATTGGGTGGCAAAGGAGAGGGTCACTTTTTACAAAGGGTGGCAGCTGGTTGGGGTTTTCTAAAATTCAAAACCCACCTCAGAACAAGCCTCTTGGGAATAAGAAAATGGAGGCGATTCCATTTCTCTTCCACCTAAAGGGAATTCCAACTTGCCAAAATATAGCCAAAAGAAAACAGGCAATTTTGAGGAGAGTGGGACAGCCAAGAAAATGCCCTTGTCAATTTGGCCCTAACTGAAATCAGTGAGATTTTTCAGATCTTGCATAACATTCCACAGTTGCTAAATTTTTGCACTAATTTCATTGGGATGGGACTGCAGCTAATTTTGCCTGGCCACAATCCTATAGGTTTTCTGTGTGAGGTATTCATCATGTGCTTGTCATCCCCTACTCACAGTTATCAGCAGCGCCTTTAGACTCTCCCATTTCCTTTCTGTATCCATTGAGATGTTTTGGCCAATATTTTTCAAGTCAGAAGAAATGTGGCATTTGAATATAAAAGGGAAAGAAACTGATTTTTTCACTTGTGTATTTGTGATATACCACTATGCTACAGTGCAACCCAGAGACCATGTTGTGTAAAAGCAGAAAAGGCAACATTGTAATGCTCAGATGTCAATTCTGCAATGAAATCCAGCTTAGACACAGTGGATTAACAGATAATCGACTGTCACATGTTGCAAAGCTCTGTGTGCTTGGTCCCTTTAGGGAGCTGCATTGATGGGAAGGAGGCCTGTGCCAAGTCTTGCTCTCCACATGTTCCTTCTTATTCAGCTGAATTGCCCACAAAGTCCTTACTGCTGCCACACCAGGAGATGCATGAAAAGAAGCTCTTGGGACTCTGTGGTTCAAGTTTGAAAAGCTAGTGCTACAAAGCCTTGGACCCTGGGAGCCCTAGTTTTCAAAACCTGAGACAGGGTTTGGAAAGGAGGTGCGAACTGGTTTAGTGGTTAAGAGTGTGGAACTGGGACTCGTGAGATCCAGGTTCTAGTCCCCACCCAGCCATAGAGCTTCCTGGGTCATGGACTCTTAGTCCAACCAACCTCCCAGGGCTGTTGTTGTGAAGATAAGATGGAGAGGAGGAGGAGGATAATTATGTAAGCCACCTTGGGTTCCTGGAAAGGAAAAAAGATGGGATATAAATATGATAAATAAATAAATAAATGAATGAATACTTGCACATGTACAATATCTATTCTGCAGCCTCAGCTTGTCACACACAATGATGCAGTGTTACTTCATAGAAGCAATGGCTATTGGGCAGTATAGAAACAACAACAACAACAATAACAATCTGTGGATGGGCAACCTGCTCTCATAACCTAACATAACCTTAAATGGTGCACGCTCCGTGAATACAATGAAGGGGGTATCCTATGCAAACAAACAAAAGAGAAGGCACATAGGAAGCTGTTGTATACAGCAGGAGTGGTGCTTGAGCCATCTGGTGCCGTTTGCCGCCGCGGCAGCTCCAACCATCTCTTACCATTGGCCATGCTAGGAAGGCCTGAGGGAGGTGGCTGTGCAATGAAGCTGGCTGGGGGTGGATTTCTAGGCAGGGCCCTTCTTGCTCAGCCCCTCCTGGAGCTGCCAGAGAGGGAGTCTGGGCTCCTTTGGAGGCAATGCCAGTGAGTTACAGCCCTTCCCCTCAAGGGGGCTCCCCAAGTCAGGTTGGAGAATGCAGGCCAACAGCTGGAGGATCACACATTCCCCCAAAGGGGGGTGGGCAACTTGTGGCCCTCCATATTGGGCCCTTTAGAACTCCCATCAGTCATAGACAGCACAGCTGGAGGTGAGGGATGCTGGGAGTTGGAGACCAGATCTGCTGGGCTATCCTTGCCTTAAAAAGATGTCCCATAGTGGGCAGCGGCGGTTTCTGTTGAATTGCATCAATCCAGCCCCTCCAGAAGCACTGCTGCTGGCATTTTCACAATTGCACAGGCATGCCGTATGTGTGCATCTGTGCGTGTGAGCAGGAGCTGCAGTCAGTGCCAGGTGCGGGTCTTGAAGGACAGCACCCTCAGCATCCCCTGTTCAAAGAGCCTGCCTTCTCACTGCCATGATCCCCAGCTGCTCTGGCTCCTCACTCCCTTTCTCCTCACAGCCCCATGTGCTCACTTGAGAGCCAGGGGGCAAGCAGGCTGGGCAACGCCTGCACCTCCTCCCTGCCACCTCCGCCATTCAGGCTAGAGAGGCGGGCAAATCAGCAGATTGCCATGGCGATATGGAGGAGCCACTCCTTATTTGTGGGCTCCCCTGGGGGCGGGCCCTGGGCATGTGCTGACCATGCCCACCCTTAATGCTGGTTTGACCTTTGCTTCTGGTGGCAGAATGAATGGGCAGTGTAGGGGACCCTGCAGGGAGGAGCAGTGCCTGCCAGCCTCGCTTTCCTTCGTGGACATCCCTCGGGGCCATTGGGATGGCTCAACTGCACAAGGAACTGTGTGGGTGGCCCCATGTCTTGCCTCTCCCTGGCTGATGCCCTCCTGGCCAGCCGCCCTTCTCCAGCCAGATTTCTCTGGCTTCCCAGCTAGGAAGGTTCTTGCCTGGCCTCCATTTGCTCTCTCCTCCATGGGACTCTCCTTTCCCCTTTCAGCCCACGCTCCCAGCCCTTCGAGCTACAAGCAAATTGAGGCTGCTACGTGGAGATCTTGTTCCTAGTGACATCTTGAAATGAGTGGCAAGGGTCAGATACAAATAAATTATAGGTTGGAGGTGAATGGGCCAAAGGTGCTGTCTTTCTTCTTCGACTTCAACAAAGGGGTGCAGGCAAAGCTGCAAGGGAGCTATTGTTAAATAAGTGCAGTTAAGAGAAATGGAAGCAGGGCACTGAAGGGGAAAGAATGAGGTTGAAAGATCCAGGGCAAACTCAGTCTGAACTGATTCTACAGCAATGGTAGGTGTTTGCCATTCAGCCGTGGAAATATCGAAAGCATATTTCTCCTCCAGCCCTCTGCTGTGCTGGTGCGATCCATGTTTGCCCTGGGCTGTCCCTCCCTTCTGCTCCTGGGCTCATTTCATCTGTGCCTGGTTAGTTGTCTGCATGTGAGTCACCATACCACCCTCGGTCGGAAAGGGTGTGTTTAATGGGCCAATACTCAGGTCCAGCCCAAGATGTTTTGCAGCCTGAGCCAAAAGTCGAAAGGGCCTCCTCTTCTGTTTCTCTGCCTCTTCTTCATTACTAGTTGCTGCAGTGTGGTTCTTTCTCTTGTACCTGGTGCTGTGGTGTTTTCTGTAGTGTTGGCATGCTTATTAATTTTATATGGTTGATTTTATTGAGGTGTTATCCTTATGATGGTGGTGGTGATACCTGAAGCGGTCAAACATGAAAAAAAAAAAAAAAAAAGAGGTATGGGGTGCTATCTTATGGCCAGGAGAAGCTGGGGGTGCTGGTGTCAGCACAGCTCCCCACCCCCGCAGGTTTTCTTTTAAGCTTCAAGGGAGCTCTCCATGGTCCTGAAAGAGCCTCCATTGAGAGCTCCTAGAGGCTGAAAAGGAAAACTGCACTGGTATGATGGCAAGACACCTTTCTGAGCTAGGCATCACCATCCTCCCCTGCCTCTGGCTACCTGACTTTGCTGGTCAGGGGTGGTGGGCAGCATGGGATTGCTCAAAGGCTTTGGATGCAGAGCTTCTGCACTGTCCCCCTTATGCTGAAAGAACCATGCTGGCCTCATCCCCAAGGCTGGAGGAGGCTAAAGGCGGGAGCTGGGCAGGGGGAATGGGAGAAGGCTAGGAGCAGTGGCTTGCACCAAAGGCAATAGTGCCTCAGCTGCTTTCTCTCCCCCTGTATCATCTTTCATCTAGACAGCTGAAAATGGCTATCTAGAGGACATGCAGGGTGCAGAGTGTGGGGTGCTAAAGATAGCTGTTGCCCTGACTCACAACTTCCAAGAATAGACAACATAGGACTGGACCCTAAGGTACCTTGTTATAATTATTATATTACATTTATACCCTGCCTTTCTTCCTCTTCAAGGAACTCGAGGTGGCTTACAAAGTTCTCCCCCTTTCCATTTTATCCTCCCAACATTGTGTTCATTCCCACATGTTGCGTGTCCTTCCTGACATTGCAGATGATCTTATCAGAATGGCAGTGATTGGCCTTCCTGCTTTTCTTTCTTCTTTTGTAAGGGAAGGTTCCGTATGACAACATTCCATGGGTTGGAACCAGCCCTGGGGCCCATCTAGGCTGAGATGTGCTTGCAGTTGTGGGATTTGTTTTAGTTTAAACATTCATAGTATTGCAATCTCAGACATACTTAGAGTGGCCCACTGAAATAAATGAGTTCTAAGTCATGCCTAACTTTTCAATCAATACGATAGCCCAAATGTGGGGGTTAATATGGGATGAATGTGGGTTGTCATTGAAACATGGGTTACCATGTTGTCTGAACCAAACCAAGATAGCAGACAATGGTGAACCACCTACAAGTTTGAACAACAAACCATGGGTTCTTTTCATGGCTTCTTTGTGTAGCTGGGTTCAGACAACACAATCCCTCACATCTCAACAAGAACCTATAATTCAGCAACAGCTGAACTGGGAAGGGTGTGTGTGCAGGGAAATGTACCTTTAACATTCCTTTGTTTTTGAAGGAGTAGATGAGCAGAGAGATTTTAACAAAGGGGAAAATGTGACAGCTCCACTCCTGACTCCTCAAAAAAGTTATGGAGAAGGAGAGAGGGTGCTTCTGATTGCTCCTGTCCTCTTGATCCCCAGGGGGTAAAGCCAGTGGAACTGGCAACCCCATTCTCTCCACCCAAAGGCAAACCAGTCCAATCCCATCCCATGTGGGCTTTCCCAAGAGAGCTCTGTTGAAGACTGTGTGATTTAATTCTGTGTAAGGCCACTGGAGGTAATCCGATTTACTTCTGAGTGGACCCACATTTCAGTGAATTGTTTCTTGGGCAAGAGGACAGAGGAGACAACTGGGGAGAGTTGGAAAACCACTGCAAACTTTATTTTTCAGAGTGGAGGGGAGAGGAAATCTGCAAGTCAGAGAAAGAGAGAAGCTGAAGGAGGCAGAAAAGCAACGGTTACTAAAATGTTGCCAAAGGCTGAACAGGGCATTTTTCTTCATTGCCTCCAGAGTCATTGGTTCATGGAAACCACAATGCCTGGCCCCAGAACAGTACCACAGCCTTAGCCCATATCGATTCTTACACTGGGAGAAAACCACAACATATAAAAAAAAACCCCTGTGAAATAACAGGTCTGAAAAAATCTGGGTTATATTGGCAGAACTAACATGAGCAGGACAAGTTGGGCTGAGTGTTATGGGCTACCCCAGTGAGTTGGGCATTGCAATATGGATAGAAATGCTTAGTGTGGATTCCCTGCCCCCCCCCCCCCCCCCACAAGTCCTGGCACCTCTCCTTCCCAATTTCACAGCATGCTGGAAACACCAGAAGAAAGCAAGGATGCAGACTGGAGAAGAGCAGTGGGATGAGCTTGTTGGCCTCATGTCCTGCTCCTGGACTTCTCAAAGGCATCTGCTTGGAATAGGATATTGGTCTATCAATCCATTACCATGCAGTAATCTTCATCCTGGCTCCATTATTTTTAAGGACAACTGTCTCGTAGCTTTTGTTTTGAAGGATCTTTTTTCCCTTGGCACTTCTGCTAACCTCACAGCTCCCCCAAACATGCTGATATCTCCTGGTTCCTCAATGGTTCCACTTTGGCTCCGTTTCTGTTGGCACTCATCCCCTGTGCTTGCTATTAGGGGGAGAGCTTATACTGACCGTACACATGGCATGGACACCAGTCTGAGAAGGATGAGGTCCAGCAGTGCTCTTCTTGTTCTCTGCACCCCCTCTAAAGAGAAAAATCTGCTCTTCCCTGAAGTTTGATCTACTGAATGTGGGAAAGTGGGATGGCCCCATGGGAAGTGTTGAATATTCACCAGAAAGTCAATGAGTTAAATAGACATGACATGATGGTGGAGAAAGAAATGACAGGCTGAGCCCACCTGATTCCAGGAAAAAACAAACAAAGACTGAAAACCTCTTCCCTTGAGAGCTTAGTACTTTCCACAGAAGAAAATGAAAAATAAATCCCATGCTTCCACTGTGTGATGTGTTAGGCTGAGTATCCCCCAAAGGCAGGCAGCCAACAGCAAAATGCATGCCAGGAAGCAAAGGAATATACAAAGTCAAAGTGCTTGGAGTACAAGTGAGTCATAAATATAATCTAAAGGCAGGAATGGGGCATAGGCATAGCCATCAGTTTGAGCAGCCTGGTGGTAGCCGTCTCCATGGTGGGTGGCTGCTGTGGGGAGCAGCTGCTTCCCTTCCTGCTGCTGAGATTATGCTTGCTAAGTGCCCCATCTGAGAGGCTCAGGGTGCCCCACACACGACTCCAGCACTTCTGGGCAGCAGCGTGAGGCAGATTCAATCCCCCAGGTGTGCCTCTTGTACGGAGCGCCCTGCGCAGCCTGGATGCTTTATGCTCTGATTCCATCCTCCTCTTGCTAGGATGGGCCCTGGACATCCTGTGCTGATCAAGAAGGCTCTTTTGTGTGCATTTATGTTGGATTTATTTTCATCGAAAGCTGTGGATAAATTAAAAAATCTGGAGATAGTTTTATGGCAGTATTTTCTTCCTTCCATTCCCCCAGCCTCACAGGACAGAATTAGGTGGAGCAGCCTACCCTGTCTCCATCAAGCAAGGTTTGTTGGTACAGTATATCACTTTTGTGCTTGAGTAAACTTATCCAAATTCCTGTGCCTGGGTTAATTCTTCCAACAGTTTTTCTCTCTGTCTCTCTGCATACACACAAAACTGCCATTTTTCCTAGCCTGGTGCTCTCAAAAAGAATTGAACTAGAACTCCACTAAAGTCCTAATCCAGCTTCGTGGGGCAAGCATAAGTCTGATTTACATACCTTGGCTCTGTCATCAGCTCAAAGGGAGCCTGCAGCCAAGAAATTCAAAGAAGACTGAGACTTGGAAGGGCAGCAATAAAGGAGCTACAGAAGATAATCAAGTGCAGGGACACATTTCCCTGCCAACCAAGGGCAAGAAGATTCTGATTACTATGTATGGATGTGAAAGGTGGACAGTGAAGAAAGCTGACTGGAAGAAGATTGATGCATTTGAAACATGGTATTGGAGAAGAGCTTTGTAAATACCCTGGACAACAGGAAGATGCGCAAGAGGTTCCTAGGTCAAAGCAAGCCAGAGCTTTCCTCAGAAACAAAAACGGGCACATCATGGGAAGGCAAAACTCTCTGGAAAAAGCAGGCATGCTAGGGAAAGTGGAAGGCAGAAGAAAAGGAAGACCAAATATGAGATGGATTGACTCCCTCAGGAAGGCAACAGCCTTGAATTTGGAAGAGCTGAGCAGGCTGTCATGGACGGGACAGTATGGAGGGCTTTCATTCATAGGGCCGCCATAAGTTAGAGGCAACTTAATGGCACATAAAAACAACAACATGAATCTGATCTATAGGCAGCATGCCAAAAGTGCTGGCTCTGAAATACTCAGAGACATCTGGTGATGGTATGTTTTCTGAGCTGCATCTCATTAAATCAGTTTGTGTCTATCACAGCAGCTGTAGCACCCACTAGACCAAGAGTGACGTTTGGACCACAATACCATGCTGGCTTGGGATTACGGGAGCAGAGAATCAGGCTCCCTAACCTCCAAGCTACACTTTTCAGAGCAGCCTTCCTGAAGCTGCTTCCCTTCAGTTGCTCGGGGCAGCCCCTTCCAGCACTGGCCACGTTGGCTTGGCCTGATGGGAATCAACATGGGGAGGGTGTCAGTTTGGGGAACAGTGTGGAAGAGCATCGTCGGAGTACCACACTCTCAATACCATGCGAGGATGAGAGAGAAGGGGTGCATGCAGCATGAGCAGGGAAAGGGGGATGACTGGCAGGGTGCGCGGTTTGGGCCTCGTGCCCCATTAGAGCAGAGCACTATGGCTCAGCTGGCTGCCAACCAGCTGGCAGCAGGAGAAGCGCTGCTCATTCCTTCCAAAGGTACGGGATGAAGGTCAATAATACAGCTGAGTGCTCGCATCTGTCTTCATGCCAACTCCTCTAGGGTCCGCTTCCTTCACTTCTAAGAGAACATTCGCCATATCTGTGGGGACACAGTTGCCCTTTTTTTGTGGCAGTCAGTCACACATCATTTAGGATTACATTCAGAAGCTTTCTCCAGCCCAATTCATCAGGCTCTGCAAACTTGTACTAAGCTCCATGCTTGTCTTTATTTCCTCTCTCAATTTCTCTCTCTTTCTCTCTCAGATAGAATAGAAATAGGAATATTTTCCTGTCAATCTTCTTTCTTGATCATTAGAAAAGCATCTGACTTGGTACTGTGCCACAGCCTTCCCCAACCTCATACCCTTCAGATGTTTTGGAATACAACTCAGCATTCCAGCTGACTGGGGTTGATGGGAGTTGATGTCAAAAGCATCCAGAGGGCACCAGGTTAGGGAAGGCTCAGTCTGGAAGAGGATGGCATTCCTCTATTTATCTTAAGATATCTGGGAGAGAAACTGAAAGACCTCAAGGTTTTGTTGACTGGCATATTTTCTAGCTGGGAGAAATAACCAGGCTTCACTCCCAGGCCTGTTTGATTCAATAATTTCATAAATCACCTGGGAGGGAGATTGAGATTGCTATTGAGACTGACAGCGGACGAGGAAGCACTGGGCATATGAAGAAGGATGAGGAACGCCAGTAGGATGATTTGGATGATCTCCAGACATGGATTAATTAGAAAGTGAATGGCATCACACAGTGGAATGCCATGTTGATGACAAAAATATGCATTTTTTAAAAAATCAACTGGGGCCTTGACAGCTGGAAAAAGTAGAGGAGTAAAGAGATCTCAGGATATTTGTTGTAAACAAGATGAATTGGAGCTGACAACCTGATGCATCTGCAAAGAGGTCAAACACAATTCTCCAGTGAATTAAGAGAGGCACTCCTGGTAAACCAGTTTTAGTCTTTCAGACTGAAGATGGATGGATTCAGGCGAGGATGGGAGCCAAAAAAACAGTGGAATGGCCGCAAGCCTGGTGAACTGAGGTCAGGAAAGGAGCTGGGGTGAGTTAGCCCATGTAGCTTAGACAAAAATGGGCTGGGAGGAAAGGTATGCCAGCATTTGTGGTACATGAATCAAAGCTGACAATTTGGCCATTTGAGTAATTTCTGTAGCACTTCAAGGTGCCTAGAGATGCCCCATAAATTAAACTTACAACAGGTGTACACTGAGAGGATCCTCAGCTATGTTCTCAGCAGTTGTACATTTTTCTTTCCAGGAGAGTGCTAAGAGAAAACTGGTTTGTTATTTATTTATCTTATTATAGCAGCATCCCATCTTTTTGCCTTCAAGGAACTCAAGTCAACTTGTATGGTCCTTCTCTTCCTCGCCATTTTATCCTCACAACAACTCTGTGAGGTAGGTTGGGCCGAGAAGGAGTGATGGTCTCAAAGTCACCAAGTGAGCTTCACAGCTGTGTGGGAATTAATGCCAGATCTTCTGAGCCTGAGGCCAATTTTCTAACCATGACAACATGCCGGTTCTGTTGGTTTGGACCAGAATTTAGCTGTTCCCAGCACTTCTTGTCTAGTGGCTATGAGGTCAACAGCTCTTTCTCATCTTTGGAACAATTTTGAAAACCTCCCTTTTCTTTTAATGCTGCTCTGTGTACGTTGAATTGATTAAAGGTACGTGCAATGCTTTTGATTTTACTTTTAAGCTCTGTTTCAGAAAGTGTAGATTGAATGGAGCGAGACTCATCTCACAGGAGAAAAAAAGCAACACAGAAGCAGCTGCTGTTTCAAAGTTTGTACGTAGCCCAAGATTAAAGGTTAGCCTTCATAAGGTTGTTAATTATGAGCATGCAGCTCCAGAATAGTTTCTCACAAATAGCTATGGGAGTAATTAACCTTACAGTGTTTGATTTTTTTAAGTGGGTAAATGTACAAAGAACCGGTTTTGATAGAGGAGTGCCAGATACACCCTCCCGCTTGCCCTTAATGCGCGCCCACGTGGTTAACTGGCTGGAGTGCTGGGCAATCGGTTACCACACGGCAGCCTCACCACAGTGGCCTTTTGGCGAGCCCCTTTAGCAGAGACCCCCAAAGGAAACCCAACTGGGGAGGGGATAAAAAGCCTCTTTTTTATTCCATAAAACTGCAGGTAGAGCTCCTGTTAACAAGGAGTCCTTTCTCACAGGGAACATTCTTAGTGAATTGTGATTATTGATGCAATCCTATGCCCCTTCAACAGCTTTGGGGGGTACAGGATAGTGCGGATTCTCAGCTCTGAGCTCAGAAGCAGAATTCCAGCCTCAGAGCTGGGATCTGCCGCCTGGTCTCCCTCTCCCCCTTGCACGCCAGTGGCTTCCCCAAGGTTGGGAAACCATCCTCAGCAATTGGGTTAAGGGCCCATTCCAGGAGGCAGAAAGGGGAGGCCTCTGGGCCATGAGCGTGTCCTGCCAGCACACCAGGCTCCTTTCCTCCTCCTTCAAAGGGCCTCCAG
This sequence comes from Varanus komodoensis, assembly GCF_004798865.1. Classification (NCBI taxonomy): domain Eukaryota; kingdom Metazoa; phylum Chordata; class Lepidosauria; order Squamata; family Varanidae; genus Varanus; species Varanus komodoensis. Next base: position 6,357,174 of record NW_025336010.1, on the reverse strand, counting down.
GGGGTGGCTGAGAACGGACAACTAGCCAAACTGTAGAGCAGGAGGTGTGTGTGCAGAGGGAAGGGGGCAAAGGTTGCCTCTGCCACACTTCCTACTCTGGACTAGGTGCCCCCAAGTCTCTGTGTCTGAAGGGGGAGACCAGTGTTAGTAGAGCTGGAGGTGACCCATAGAGACAGACGGGACTTCCGTCAGACTAACATCAGATACATCCCTGCTTATTCACATGTTCTGATTTTTTTAAAATCCTAATTGACATTTCGGCATGTGAGTTAAGTCATGGTGGTATATTTTCTGCCTCATTTATTGTAATTTTAATGTAAGAAACAAAAAGGAAAGAATATCTCTTTGGGAGAGATTTCATTTCAATGACATGTTAACCACCCACAGAGATTGGAAAGGCGGTTCTTTTGCATGTTTTCTGCTTATCCCACAGGCCACCCTCTGGAGCATCCAAGGCTACCAGGGGCTTCTTTTCGAGACTGGAAGGTGGCAAGGAGATGGGGCACCCAAGTCCTTTCAGGCTGGGGGTGGCGAGGCAGCAAGGCCTTTGTTTTCTCTGATGCAGTGCTCTGAAGGCTCTGGCTAATACAAGCAGCATCTCTGTTAGAACAGTGTGGGGACGTAAAAAAGCCCTTGTTGCAAAGTTGCTTTCCTTTGCCAATACTGAGAAAAGGCAAAAAGTCTTTAATGATTACCAAGCAGTAAGCATTTTTACCCTCTTTTCAACACATCACAATGAGGACTACCAACTTGATTTTAAAAAAGACACCTCAGAAACTGTGCCAGGTGATGCAAACCAATGCAATAAAAATCCCAACAGTTTGCATTTCTGGTCACATAAGCTTGGAGGAGGGTTGCCATATGCCTTCCCTCCCTGAGCACCTTCTGAAACCATAAAATAGCTCATACCCCCATGAACACCAGAAATGCAGAGCAGAAAGGACCCTGTTCTTTATGAAAAGTGGGGATACCAGCCTGCACACAGAGGTTACTGATTCTCCGATGGCCCTTCACCAAATGTAATGAAAGGTTAGTGGTTCAAGGTTATCGCTGATTTTGCCAGTAACTTTAAGAAACACAAATAACAGTCCATTGTACAACACACATATCACAAAAACCAAACATAGCCAACAGTACAAATTACATCTCTCACTTCAAAGGCAAGGTGTCTCAACTCATAACCCTCTAGCAGCAAATAATATTTGATTTTGCAAGGTCCGACTTAGCTTGTGCTGGCATACCTCCTTTAACCATTGCTGTGCCTTCCACACCAGTTATCTACCACATCTCCTCCACATACCTTTTCTTTTTTAGTATACAGCCCAAACTAAAATTTTATTTATGAAAGGAAATAATACCCTTTTCTTCCAATTTCAGTCTGCAGTGGACATGGTAGTACACCAGACTTCTGCAACTTAGTCTCCTGGTGCTGTTGACCATGTAAGGTAGGGATGCTGGGAGCTGTAGTCCAACACATCTGAAGAACACAATATTAAGAAAGGTTGGGCAATGATTAAGAGTTTTTACCTCTTGATTCAAATGCTGAACTGTCTTCATCTAATTTATTCTGCTGCTATCATTGACTGGAAATGCACAGCTGGAAAGGTGCTCCATATTTATTTATTGTATTTAGAACAATTTTTAGAGAGCCTTTAATGGTAGCACCATGGGATCATTTCCCCCTTTTTTATGAGAACGATGAAGCCAGGAGAAAAGTCTCAGAGCAGACGCTGCTGCCAAATCCATTTGCAGCTGACATAATTGATCCTATTTCTAGTCTGCATCTTGGCTCTGTAGCTCCAACTGCTCCTCAAAAGCATCCAGAAAGCCATGTTGATTAATTATTTCAATTAGGCTGACATACCAACAGCCCTTACCAGAACTGTGGATCTCTTGAGTTTAACTGAACAAATGAGTGCATCTCGATTCTTGATCAATTCTCCTCCACCTAATCGCCAGAGGTAATTGTTCTTGGCTGTAAAAGAGCAGAAGGGGATCCAAGCCATTGAATAAATCTGAAGGGCCCTCATGCCTGGCAGACTGCCCCCCTCCTCTTGCCTGCCATTTCACGAAGGGCCCAACCAGACGGTGCTTGAATGATGCTGCTGTTTTGCTCTCTTCATTTTTTTACTCCAGGGTAGGTACAGGTGGGCAGCAAAAGGAGAAGGGGATGGCAGAGGATGAGGTGGCTAGGTGGAGTCACTGAGGCAGTGGGTGTGAGCTTGGGTGGACTCTGAGGAATGGTGGAAGACAGGAAGACCTGGAGGAATGTTATCTGTGGAGTCGTGATGGGTCAGACATGACTTTGCGACTAACAGCAACAATGTACAGGTGGCCAAATCTGGATCAGGACCCTAGGATGGAGGGGTATTGAGGAAAAAACCCTTCCTCACCCCCCCCCCACATGCTTATGAGCCCAATCCAGAGCAGGGCCTCCACACTTGCGTTCTCGGTTTTAAAATAGTGATTATAATCAGGATCCATTTGCACCAAGAGGTGCAGCTGCGGTGGGGTCTGGAGTGCTTCTGCCTTCTTAGCCGTGGAGCATCTGGCCTTTGCTGACAAAGCTGCCTTGATGGGCACCTTCCCAAGTACACGGGAGACACAGTTTCTTGCCACTGGGGTCAGGTGTGTGCATTCAAATGTTGCTGTTCAGACAAGATGCCCCACATGTGTTCCTGTTGTGGCATTGGCCATGGCAGGAGAGTGTGGCCAGTGGGCTCCCTGGAGTGGCTGCCCCCCGCAGGTGCAGCATAAGCGGCAGCAGGTATGTGGCTGTGCTCATGCGGAGCACATGTGTGATCCTCTGCCTTCCTGCTCCACCCTATGAGATGGGATTTGCTCCACCTTATGGAGGTGTGGGTCCTTGCCTTGATAGCTCATGACATGAGGCTGTTAGAGGGCTGTGTGTATGCACCCTATCATCTGGGTTGTGGTCTCCCTCTTTGGGGCTTATATACCCTGTGTGGTGGTTTTCAGTCTCCCCTCCAATTGAGGTCAATGTGCTTTTGGGGTGGAACATTCTTGGTGTATTGCTTGAGAATGGTCTGAAGCTGCACCATCATGAGAAGAATGAAAGAGCCCTGCTGGATGAGCCCATCTGGTCCAGCCTTCTGTCCCTACACTGGCCAGTCTGCTGCCTTTGGAAAAACTCAAGGAGAACATGAGTGGAACAGCTCCCCTGCCCATGTTCCCCAGCAACTGGTGCACACAGACCTACTCCCTTTGATACTGAAGGTACCATATAGCCCAGACGGGTAGCCATGGATAGGTTTCTCCTCCATGACTTTAACTCACTCTCTTTTAAAGCCCTCCAAGTTGGTGGACATCACTCCACCCTGTGCAAGCGAATTCCATAATTTCACCATGTGCTGCAAGAGGATGAACTTTCTTTTGCCCCTCCTGAATCTCACACCAGCCAGCTTCTTCCCTCTCCATCTTCTCCTCACCATGCATCATTCCATAAACCTCCATCACATCTCCCATTACCTGCCTTTCTCCTAAGGGAAGCAACCTCAGATGTTGTAACCTTTCCACAGAGCAGAGCTGCCACAGCTCCTTGATCATTTTCTCTTTCCAACATGGCAGTATCCGTTTTAGGTGTAGAGAGCAGAACTATTCATGGTATGCTAAGTGAGGTCTAAGTGCACAGCTGTGCATCGAAGGGTCGTAGGAGGATACAGCACCATTGTGTGTGCTCTTCAGTGTACCAATAATGGCTTGCCTTTCGCCAAATCCCCTTTTAGCCAATGCGCCAGCCTACGCAGAGTGTTCTGCTGGCATATGTTTCGTTGCAGCAGCACATCTTCCATGCTGCTGTACAGCCCAGGGGTGTCAAACTTCATTAATCCTGAAGGCTGAATTTAATTTCAGCAAACCTCTTCAGGGCTGCATTCCAGTGGCAGGCTGGGGAGAAGGAAAAAGGGAAATTTCCCAAATATCAACATTATTTAGCTTTTATTCCCAGCAGCTAAGCCTGAACAGAGGCATTTCAATCTTTCAGAAAGGGGAAAAAGCTGGGAAAGGATGTGGTCTCCTAGGGACCCATTCAGAATCCTTCTGGGTCCCCATATGAGCTGGCTTTCACCCATAGGACATTGCTCCCACACCCCTGTTACAACCTCTCCTCCCATGGATCTTGGAGGCAAGAGTGCATCCTTAAAGGGTTATCTTTAAAGTGGGTTGTTTGTGAATATGTGTGTGCTTTATTAAAAAGGCAATATGTTTTGCTTATTTGTTGGTTTCATAGATCTGTTCTTTGGGAAAGCAAACCATAGCTTTGTGTTTAAATTTTTCTGAACACAGAGATAGACTGGATCTAATTTCTGTTATTTCTCTTTGTTTGCATTAGGAAGATACGAATGCTGTAAAATCCATCCTGCGTATGCTTCATGGATTTTGTTCCATCTTTGGCTCATTTACAAAACCAGATTTTATAGAAATGTATTCTTAGGCTTTCTTGAAAATGTGCAGATACTTCCAAAATATGCAGCCCTCCCCATCTGTGCTTTTGTACTTTAGCCTGCTGCAAAATACACATTTGGGGTTACCGTTTTTAAAAAAATTGTTCCTATTTTTTATGTGACTAAACTTGCATAAAAATTTAGAAAATTAAAAATGGCCTGCAAAACTGCAGGATCTCTGCAACTTGGGAAAAGCTGGTCTGCTGCAGAATCCAGGGGTGGGCCTTCAAAAGTCAAACTCCATGGCAGATTTCTTTGGCATCCGTAGTTGCCTGGTTCAGTCCTAGAATCTGTCTTCAGCACCAGGGATGCTTAATACAGAGGAACCCTTCTGTGTATTCTCCTCACGATTAAAAAAAAGCCAGCTTATCCCTGCACTTTTAAGGCTCAATGCTCACAGAACAGATGTCACGGCTTGTGGTTTTGTCAGTTGCAAACAGTTCTTTATATATATATTCCAGCAAATATATGAAAAGCATTGTTATTATTGCTATGATGTGGAGGGAAAATATATGGGAGATATGGTTTGGATGAAATAGATGGTTTGCCAAAAGGCTCTTAAGTTAAAAGTGTTGTATACAAGATAATAAAAATGAAATGGAAAACACACACACACACACACACATGGGTTCTTTCCTTTTTGAATATACAACAGGAAGAAGGAATATTGCCTACTACTAAAAATACTATTTTTAGATCAGTTTGTGGAAATCAAGTTCTAGGGTAGAAAAAGAGACTGGACTGGAGCTGAAATGAAATTTCACACCAGCAGGAAACACTTTGCCCAACTTTCAGAGCTCACCTGAATATTAAGGCTTCATTTTGTTTTTTCACATGGCACATTTCAAAAGGCTGCTCTGCGCACATAAAACTTAAGCCTAGATGATGAAGGTAATATCGCTGAGCTCTGGCTCATTTAATCATCATACTATTGCTGTTAGAATCTCTAAATCCAGCATACATAATCTGGCATGTGGGTGGGGGTGTGGGGGGCACACACCACTAAATCAGAGTTCTCCCTCAAGCTGCCTTTCATTTCAGCTCTACGGTTGGCTTTTGGGGTGTGATCAGGTGGAAGACTTTGAAAGGCAAGTGTGTCTCTTGCCAGAGGTTGATTGACACCTGGCCAGTAGGTAGACTCTGTCTTCCTTGGTCACCAGCTTGGCATTGACCTGTTATCCCTTGACTACCAAGTTCTCAGAACTACAGTTCTCCATTGTCCCATCATTCCCTTTGCTTCCTAACAGCAAGCAGTGCTGTCCTGTGGCTCATGCAAGGAATTGGCTCTGTAAGTATCGGAGCAGGACAAACAGTTCTTATGGAACATGAGGCGAACCGCTGGTCCATGGACTTGATGCAGCCCTCGGGGCCTCTCCCTCTTATCCCCAGCCCTACCCTCTCCTTGCCTAACTGTCAGATGAGGACACTTGTGGGGGGATGCTGGGGAGGAAGGGGTATTCCTTTCCTCCATATGGGGTGCAACCCTCCCCCAGAATTGCTGCCATACAGCAGCTCGGCTTTTGAGAAGCCTCCATCAGTACTAATGGAACTCCTGCATAGAGGGGGTCACAGGTGGGGAAAGTCACCCCCAGAATAGGTGGTGAGGTGACAGGCTTTATGTCAGGGACTTGGACATGGTGACTCTAGATGTTAAAATAAAAGTTCCAAAAGTTGTTCACTTATCCAGCCATCAAATTGGAATTCATGAACAAATTTGATATGCTATCTGCTCATCACAAGAGTGGTCCCAGATCACTAGATAGAGTCATTGTCCTTTTAAGGTGTTTACTTATACCACCCCTTCCCCAACCTGGTGCCTTCCAGTTGTCTTGGATCACAGCTCATGTGGAGGATGGAGTTGTTGTCCAGCTTACCTGCAACGTACCAGGGTGGAGAAGATGCACTTAGATGATTGATCTGGCTTTGCTTCTCCATCATTTCCAGTCAGGAGTGGGTCATACCCTCAGTGATTACATCTTGTATTCTTTTAGCGTGATTGATCACTAGATTGATTTGTGCTCCACACAATATGGTGACATACCTACAGCTATTTGTGACTTGATGCTTTGACTTCATTTTGTTAAAGATAAATCTTTCCCTCTCTACTCAAGGCACATATAACTATGCCCGGAAGTAATCACATTACCCATTTGTTGATGAAGCACACTCTAGCTCAGGAAAGCATTTGCTGTGATAAATTTGTTCATCTTCCAGTGCTGCAAGACTCTTCCGTCTTTGAGGCAATGGACTCACATGGCCACCTCTCCCACATGACTTCCTCTCTAGTGAGTGTATTAAGAGTGCTCCTAATAAACTCCTTGCGAACTCCTTTTGAACTACAAAGGTCAGTGGGAAAATGAGCTGCGTGACAAACAAGTTGATTGGTGCTTATTGTGGGGAAGACCTGGGACAACTCGAAGATTTTCTGTTTGTTTCAAGACTCCCTTGGCAGCTTGGGCATTTCCTTGGGTGCCCAAATCCTTTTTGAAAAGCAGCTGGTGAGTCCAAGGTTAACTTCTCTGGACACGTCAGTTACACTTCAGTTTGCAAAGGAAACCAAAGGCCAGTGCAGGTGGGGAACAAAACTGATGCTGTTACAGGTAACCAAATGGGGACATGGATGCTCTGTGCAGGTAGATAATTTTCAGCCAGCCTTCCCCAATGTGTTGCCCTCCAGATGTTTTGGACTACAGCTCCCATCAGTCCCAGTCAGCCTGGCTACTAGGGGATGGTGAAGGGGGCAGTGCAGCAAGTTATAGTCTAAAATTTCTGGAGGATACTAGAGTAGAGAAGGCTGTTTTAGGTCCTGGAGGAACTGTTTCAGTTTGTCCTCAATCCAGCTCAGAGAGTGGGGCTACCCTTGATTTGACCTCTGCCAAATCTGGGTGTGAAGGGGCTGGTCTGGATAAGGGGGACAGAAGTCATCCTGTTGTCATGGCCAGATCACTTCATAATGGAATCTGCTCTCAGTAATCCAGCTCCAGGGATCCGTTCAGTGGTAACCATGATACAACTTCTGCAGTGCACTCCGTGTGGGACTGCTCTTGGGCCTGCCTTGGGACTGCAGCTAGTGCAGAGTATTTGCTGAGACATGCCACTGTGCCCCCGTAAGACCTGTATAAAAGAATGGTGCCAGCAGCCCATTAGCCACCAAGCCATGTTGAGGGCTGTCATACAAAGCCTGAAACAATTTAGGGCCAGGGTATACCTAGCAGGCCACCTTGCTTGGACATATTCCCAACCAGCAAGTAAGATCATAGGAGAAGGCCTTGCCAGCCATTTCAAGATGACCAGAATATTGCCATGTAATATCTCAGTGGCAGACCTTCTTGGTGGTGGTGCCCATCCTGTGGAAAACTCCTCTCATGCCATTTGAGAAGCAAAAAATCTGATACCTGTCAAATACCTGCTGAAAATGCACCTGTTCACTCAGGCTTTCTCTGACTTGTAATTAAATTAATCATGTTGTTCTATTTTCCTGTTCTATCATCATTGTGTTGCATTATTTAAACATATTTTAAATGTTATTTAATTAGCATGATTCAGCAATCATCTCTAATATTGTGGGGGGTGGGGTGGATGGTGGCTCTCAAAAATTTTGGCCAGGAGAACTGTGCATGCGCTTTCCTTCCTGTTACACTTCTTTGCCATTGCTCTGCAGCTTCCCAGGCTGCCTGCACTTCCTGATAGGAGAAAGCCTCATGGCAGGAATTACCTCATGATGCCTTCATGGGCAGAAGTGTGGGAAGACAAGGAGACTGCAGACAGTCACAGATACACCTCACTCACTTTGTAGCACAAGAACCATGAACCAAACGTTTGAAAATTCCTCCAAAATCTCCCTTGCTTTGCCTTGCATTTTGAAAGCAATTTCTTTTCTATCAAATCTAACCAGAATGGTCCAAAAATATGTGGGAGGTATTTTCAGCATGGCACTACAAAAAACAAAGGCCTCCTTGACTTGACTTTTAATTGTGCACAGTAACCAGGGAAGTCTAGGTCAACAAAATTTGAGTTTGTCAAGATTCTGATTTCCTAATTGAAGTATTTTCCATCTTGGGCCCATATGATATCAGTTTGTGAACTTCCCTCATTTTTGCATGAAATTTTGTGCATGTTTTCCCAAATGTATGCATCAATTTTGCACATTTTTGAAACATTTTCCTAACCCTTTTGGCTTTGGCCTCTTGGCAGAGCAGCAGAGCAGCAGAGGCACAGGCTGGGTGAGGGTGCTGAGTGGCCAGGGGCCAGGCAAGGCAAGGTAGGAGCTGGGTAGAGAAGCAGAGGGCCAGGAGCAGCAGAGAGGAAGGGAGGCTGGGCCAGAGAGGCTAGAGGGGCCAGGAGGGAGTGGACAGGCAGGGCCACTGGCCTGAGGGGCTGATAAGGCCGCGCTCAGCCACTGCAAGCCCTTTTGGCTCTGGCCTCTTGGCATTGTCCCTTGGCTGCGGCCCAGGCTGCCCGGAGACTCCCTTCCTTGAGACACAGAGGTTTGATTGTTGGTTTTGTTTGTGTTGTGCTGTGCTGTGCTGTGCTTTGCTTTGTTTTTCTTCCAATTTAAATTTATTTTATCCTTGTGTGTGTTTGTGTGCGCGAGTGGGTTTTGTCTGGGAGAACTGGGCGAGTGAGAGGAACTGCAGGACAGACAAGGCAGGGGACCAAGGTATGTTCTCGCAAGGGATACCGATGGCAGAACAGGATATGGCCTTGGCGGGAGGCACGGGTATTGCTGTCCGCTGCAACAGCTGCGACATGTTTGCCCTTCTCCCCCAGGAGAGGCAGGGTTACACTTGCCCTCGGTGCAAGATGGTGACCCTGCTAGAGGAGGAGGTGAGGTGCCTGAGGGCCGAGAGAGCTCTCCAGGCCCCCCGGGAGCAGTCCCCCTCTGGACAGAGGGTTGAGGGAGAGGCCACGGGAGGAGCAGCTGTGGAGACATGGAGCTATGTCACCCACAGGAGGAGGAGGCCAGCATGACCTCCTCCTTCTCCTGGCACCAATCTGGAGCTGGGAAACAGGTTCTCTCCACTTGGGGAGGCTGGGGCTGATGAGGCCTTGGGGGACCAGCAGGACCCCCAGCCTGGGACGACAAGTAGCAAGGGGGCCACTGTAGGAGAGGTGAGGGCCAGGGCACAGCCACCCACCACCACCAGGAAGACACGGCGGCGGGTGATTGTTGCTGAGGACTCCCTGCTGAGGGGCACTGAGGTGGCGGTGTGCCGCCCCAACCTGGAGACAAGGGAGGTTTGCTGCCTGCCAGGCTCACGCATCCGGCATGTGAAGGACAGAGAGGAGCATTTTGTTCGCTCCGGGGGTCACCAGCCACTCCTGGTGATCCATGTGGGCACAAACGATGTGGCCAGGCAGGGTGTGGTTGGGACCACCAGGGACTTTAAGGCCGTGGGGAAGAAACTCAGGGAGCTGAAGGCCCAAGTGGCCTTCTCGTCAGTCTTACCTGTCCGAGGATTTGGGCCAGGAAGGGACAGGAGGGCCTCCGAGGTGAACGACTGGCTTAGGGTGTGGTGCCAGAAGGAACACTTTGGGTTCCTTGACCATGGCACTCGGTTTCTTGCCAATGGACTTCTGGCAAGGGACGGGTTACACCTCATGAGGACGGGGAAAAGGTCCTTTGGAGATGCTCTAGCGAGCTTTGTCCGGAAGACTTTAAACTGAGCCGGGGGGGGAGGTGTTCAGGCCACCCAGAAACATGTCTGTACTGGACAAGTGTGGGGAGAGGATCAGGGCTCTGGGAGCAGGGATTTAGCGGTACTGCAGGGACTGACAGGACTCCTACAGAAAGGGGCCAGATATCAGGGAGGATGGGAGGAAGGAGGAGGCTGGGAACTCCAAGGAAAGGAAGCAGTGGGAAGGAGTTGAGGTGCATGTACACCAATGCTAGGAGCATGGGTAATAAGCAGGAAGAGCTTGAAGCTCTCTTGGGAATAGGAGGGTATGACCTGGTGGGATCACAGAAACTTGGTGGGCTGAAAGGGAAGTCTGGAATGTGAACATAGAAGGGTATCACCTTTTTTTAGAAAGGACAGGAAAGGAAAGAGGGGTGGGGGAGTGGCTTTATAAGTCAGGGAAGGGATAGGATGAGTGAGATAGAATGCAGCACAGATGGGGATTCGGTAGGGGCTGTCTGGGTGAAACTTAGGGGTTTTGAGAGGGAAAGAGAACTTACAGTGGGGGTATGTTATCACCCTCCAGGTCAACTTGAGACCCTGGATGATGTCCTGACAGGCCAGATTCTAAGGATATCTTGGGGGAGAGACACAGTAATTATGGGAGATTTCCGTCTCCCAGATATTAGTTGGGAGACTCACTTGGCGGAGACAGCCAGGTCATGTCACTTCCTAGAAGCTATAGGGGGGGGATTTTTCACACAGAGGGGGGGGGGGGGGGGGGGGGGGGGGGGGAACATCCTTGACTTGGTCTTGACCAATAGGGAGCAGCTGATAGATGAAGTACAGATTAGGAGAGCTCTGGATGTGAGTGATCACTCAAAAGTGAGGTTCTGGAGGTGCAAGCCTTGACGATACCTCTAGTCAGTAAGGTGGGGAGGCGGAGGAGAGTGCTGCCATGGATGCGAAAGGAGATGGTTAGAGGGATTAGATGAAAGAGGAACCTCTGTAGGAAATGGGTACTGGGGCAAATAGACAAAAGGGTATACCGGGAGGAGGAGGCCCATTGCAGAAGGATTCTCTGCAAGGAAGAGGCTGATTATGAGCTGAGACTTGCCAAGAATATCAAGAGCAACAAAAAGGGCTTCTTTCAGCATGTAAATAGGAAGAGGAAGGGGAGACAAGTGGTGGGACCACTAAATAAGGAGGAAGGAGATCCAGTGACTGATATGAGGGAACAGGCACAGATGCTAAATGACTATTTTGCCTCTGTGTTCTCCCCAAAGCAGGATGGAGGATATCTGCATAGGAGATTAGATGAGGCTGGGGAATTAGGGGCACAGATTAGAGTCACCCCCCTTGAAGTCGAGGGGCTCCTCAGGGCATTGGACATTACAAAGGCACCAGGCCCTGACGGGTTACACCCAAGAGTACTTAGAGAGTTGGCAGGGGTTCTCTCACGCCCAGTGTCCTCCATTTTTGAGACCTTGTGGAGAATGGGTGAAGTTCCAGAGGACTGGAGGGGGCATCATTTGCAAAAAGGGTAGTAGAAGGGACATGGGGAATTATAGACCTGTTAGCCTTATGTCCATTGTAGGAAAAGCAATGGAAAGGCTCATAATAGAAAGAGATCTAGTGATGCTAGATAGGGAAGGGAGGCTGACAGCCACACAACACGGCTTCTGCAAAAACAGGTCCTGCCAGACAAACCTTGTGGAATTCTATGACAAGGTTTTGAGATGGCTAAATGGAGGGGATGCAGTGGATGTGGTATACCTGGATTTCAGCAAGGCCTTTGACAAAGTGCTCCATGATATCCTGGTGGAGAAACTGAGGAGTTTTGGGATACACCAAAGCACTGTCTGGTGGATTAGGGCATGGTTGACTGACCGAAAGCAGAAGGTAACCATTAGTGGGGAATCATCGGGATGGCGGCCAGTGACAAGCGGGGTCCCTCAGGGCTCTGTCCTGGGGTCGATCCTGTTTAATCTTTTCATTAATGATATGGAAGAAGGGGTGAACAGTCTGCTGATCATATTCGCAGACGACACTAAAACTGGAGCAGTGGCCACAACTGAGGAGCAGGTACTCCAGATCCAAAAAGATCTGGACAGACTATGAAAGTGGGCAGGAGACAACAGGATGGCATTCAATGTGGATAAGTGCAAGGTCTTGCACTTGGGGCATAGGAATAGCTGTCACAAGTACAGGTTAGGTGACAAGTGGCTGGAGAGCAGCACTTGTGAAAGGGACCTCGGGGTGCTGGTTGACTGCAGGCTAAACATGAGTCAGCAGTGTGATTCAGTGGTCAAGAGGGCAAGTGCCACCCTTGGTTGCATAGCCAGAAGTGTGGCTTCTAGATCGAGAGAGGTATTACTGCCACTCTATATGACTCTGGTGCACCTGCAACTGGAGTATTGTGCTCAGTTTTGGGCCCCTCATTACAGAAAGGATATAGCCAGTTTGGAGTCAGTGCAGCGTAGGGCCACAAGGTTGGTGGTCGGTTTGCGGGGGATGGGGTATGAGGCGAGACTGAGGGAACTGGGTCTCTTCAGCCTGGAGAAGAGGAGAGTCAGAGGGGATATGTTGGCGACATACAGGTACGTGAGGCGATGTCACATGGAGATGGGTAGAGACCTGTTCCTCCCTGCAGAGGAAGGCAGGACGTGCTCCAATGGAGCAAAGCTCAGGGAGACAAGGTTCCCTTTGGATGCCAGAAAGCACTTCCTGACAGTCAGGACCCCGAGGGTGTGGAATGGGCTTCCACGAGAGGTCGTTGAGGCCCCATTGGTGTGGGTGTTCAAGGATAGGCTGGACGTGCATATGGTGGGAATGTCGTGAGTGGAGCTGGCTGGTGCCGAAGGTCAGACTAGATGGCCCAGGAGACCCCTTCTGACTCACTCTGTTTCTATGTTGCTATGTTTCTCCTGTTTACTAATGTGCTGTGTCTATTTTTGCAATGTACTCATATGTCAAACACTTACTCCTTTGTGGTCGTGTGAATCACATTGGCAACACATTTGAAGGTACAGGCTTCAGACCAGGCTCGTGTTTGGCTCCATGACTGGTTCCAGGTGGTGCAAATTGCGCATGTTCTGGTCTTAAAGAAACTGAAATGAATTTCTCCCCCATAACTGCTTGAGGTAGCCACTTTCCTATCCGTGTCAGTTCTCATTTCAGACTGTGGAATTCACATTCCATTTTGGCATCCACTTGATAAATGTTGTTCACAGAGATTAATGTTATCAGTCTTTCCCGGATAAAGGCAGCATGAATAGTGGCTTTTAATTACTCTCTCCCCCCTCCTTAATGAGATTACATCCTCTCTCTTGTGCTCTTTCATTCTTTGTGCACTGGCTGCAAGGACGGCTTGAAGACGTGGGGATGTGTTTTTGTCAGGCTGTATCTGGTATCCTATCCAGATATGAGGGAGGAAGCCTGGGCTTCACAGAAGGCTTTCTGAAGCATGCAAGTGGCTTCAGAGAGATTATATCTTTTCACTGGATCACCCAGTAGTTCAAATAAGTTGCAGCCTTTCGAGGTCTGTTGAGCTGCTCAGCAGGCAAGCTGAACATAAAAAGATGACAAACATTATATCACAAGGTAGCACCGCATTGCCACAACACTCAACAGATGGCCAAGGATTCAGGAAGCCTTTCACAGCCAGTCCCCTTCAGATGCATTGGATTATAACTCCCATCACCCTCAGCCAGTCCAGAAGTTGTAGACCAGTGCATCTGGGGGCCCTAGGTTGGGGAAGGCTGCCTTAAGCCATGCCTCCTACTCAGTGGGCATTTGGGTGCCAACTCTGCAATGCGGGGCATCTTGGTTTTCCTGCAATTTACCACAGAAGAATCAGAGTGGGAGGGACCCACTGCTTAGAGAGGCAGCACCTGCTTTGCAAGCAGAAGGTTAGATGCTGGTCTCAGCATCTGACGGCTGGTCTAGGAAAGAATCCAGGTTAAAAACTCAGGGGGCCACTGAATGTCGAAAGCACTAGTCTAGATGGACCAATGGCCTGGCACAGGGAAAGCAGCTTTCTTTGGTTCAGTGGGGGCAGCAGCTAGAGTGACTTCAAGTTCAAATCCCTGCTCAGCTATTATGCTTCACAGAGTGATCTTCAGCCAGCCACTGTAACACATCTCACAGGGTTGTTCTGCATTAAACTAAATTACTTTTGATTTTTGCGGGTTGTTTTGAGAATACATGTCTCATCTGTACTGCCTGCCATTTGAGTTCCTTTGGTGAACAGTGGGGGGCATCTGTAGCAATTATATATATTGTGAAATATCTGTATTGTGCTCCTCAGGGTAAAACCAGAAAGAAATTAGAAACACACACACAGCAGTGGGGGGGTGGGCGCATTTCCTGCCATTGGTAGCCCCTACCACCTTTTTCCTGTTTGCTTCCTCCCCAGGCCTTTATCTCTACTTTTGGGTGAAAGCTTTATCCTGTAATCACCCTGGCTCATTCAGGGCAGGGGTCCAGATGGCATTGTCTTTTTTTTTTTTTGTAGCCCTCCTAAGTTTTCCCACTGCTTCTTTCATCTTTTGCCGTGTCAGAAAAAATGTTAAGGAGATGACAGACTAGCTGGACGCTGCCTCCTGGGTAGAACCAGGGCACCCTCTGACCATGTGGCTCTTACAACTGCTGCATTCACAGTCCCTTATTTCGGATTTATCCTCTGTTCCTTTTTCTGTTCTTTGCTTAAGATGAAGAATACTATCAAGGCTTTGCTTGTGACCTGCCCTCCTCCCTCTCCCTCTCCCTCTCCCTCTCCCTCTCCCTCTCCCTCTCCCTCCCTCCCTCCCCCCCTCCCTCTCTCTCTCTCTCTCTCACACACACACACACACACACACACACACACACACACACACACACACACCAGTTGCACTGCCCCTTCACCACTCCCTGTGCAGGATTATGCAACAATTAAGAGAATTGCTTTGCTGTAAGCCTGGTGACAAATGACATTCTTAATTTTGCTCACATGCTGTGATCATGCTAATCAATTCATGGGATTTCCAGCCATGTGAGTTTGCTACACAAGCTGATACAGCGCTTCTCAAACAAGGACACCTTTCAGCGCAGCGATGTGGGAACAATATGAATCAGACACATCACACCTCTCCCTCAGATGGATCCTGGTGCGCGTGCCTTGTCTTGGGGCTGGTCTTGATGTCACACTGTGCCATTTGAACCTTGCTGAGGTTGTTTTACAGTTCACAGCTGCAGCAGTGGGGAAGTCTTTTAAATCTGAGTGGTGTAGCAGAAGGAGGAAGTCTTTGTCCGTCCCTCGCCCGCACAGTGCCAACGATCCCCACAGTTCATTTACTGAAAACATTTTTATACCACCTGCTGTTTTTTAAAAATAGTTTCAGGGGGAGTGTGTAAAATTAAACATTGTAACAAGAATATGGTAATAACAGAAATCATTAAAGGAGAAGAGAGGGTTTAGTAGGACTTCTCAGAGCACAAGGGCACCCCCCTCTGTGTTGGTTGGACCTCACCTTGAATGTTGGGACACCACTCATTAAGAGAGATTCAGAGAAACTGGCAACAAAATTCAGAGAAAGGCAACCAGTGTGGTGTCGTGGTTAAGAGCATGGGACTGGGACTCAGACGATCTGGGTTCTAGTCCCCACTCAGCCATGGAGCCAGCTGGGTGACTTTGGGCCAGTCACAGACTCTCAGCCCAACCTACCTCACAGGGTTGTTGTTGTGGGGATAAGATGGAGGAGGAGGATATAAGCTGCCTTTTTCCTACAAAGGGCTCAAGGCAGCTTATATCCTCCTCCT